>NC_079316.1:113995105-114302189 GCF_029931775.1 Euleptes europaea
GATAGGGCAGGGGATCGCTCGGTCTCTCAATGTTCTCGTAGGGGTTTTCCAGGATGGACTTGGGGTTGTAGATGGCCCTGATCTTCAGCGAGGAAGAAGGCGAGCCGTTGTAAACAGGGTTGTCCCAGGCTTTCTTCCCCAGCGTCTCCAGCTCATGCTCTTCCTGTGCTTGGAAATGGCTCTCGGCTCGGTTGTTCAGGCGCAAGGAGCTCATGGTTGTATTATCCCCCGGCAGAAGTTTCCCTCCAGTCTCAGATTTGTTCAGAGGAGATGAAAAACTCGACGGGGAGAGGCGGGCAGGACAGCCACGGGTGTGTTAGGTGTGTGTGAGGGGTCACGGCGCTCTGCTCAGTCGCCTCTTTTATATCAGTCCACTGGTTGACAGGTACAGAAAGGAAGGCCGGGCCATTGTTGGGGACAGCTGTGCGCTCTATTCTCCGAGGCTCACGGCTACACCCAGGGGAGGAGGAGGAAGTCTGCCTCCGTGCAGACCACAGTCGGAGGAAACCGGCACGAGGAGAGGCGGCAGCTCCAGTGTTGCCTCCGTCCTGAGACCTTGCTTTTGAGCAGGGAGGAGGGAAAGGGAAGAAGGGCCAGGCTTCCATTGGATTTGTCGGGTTGCAGGCAGCCGTGAGTGGCACCTGGCACCTCCCCAAACACTCAGGGATGGTTTTAAATAGAGCTGCGCCAAAGGGAGCGTTTGAGATCTGTAAATCATGTTCTGGACTTGTTTTTTTGGGAAACCCGCATTCGAAAGTGGGGCCTTTGAGAACTCGTGGGTTCAGTGCGACAAAAGGTGAAGGAAGCGGTCTTGGTCTGTTGCAAAGTCCGGAACAAAAAGGCCTTTTACTAAAGCCCAGTTAGAAGAATGCAACAGAGCAGGCAAGAGTTTGAATCCTCCAGAACTCTCCGTTCCGTGTTCGGCGCCCAACCTGCCGAAAAGTTCTGGAGAACTCCAAAGCTGGCCCGTTGTGGTTTTGGTTGATCTAAATAAAGGGCTGGATGTGGCTTCTGTTTTTTGCTTCCGTGTAGGAATCATTTGCTCTGTTTTTCTTGGACTGAGACCATTGTCTAAAGATGCAGTGAGTGTTTGATGGGGGCAGCCTGTAGTGCAACCAAAGGAGAGGCACACAGTTTACAGGATCACAGACTGGCCGGTATCCAACAGCCGATTCAGTTTTAAGACTGGCTGCTTGTGAATAGTCAAAAAAGCCTTCTAAGCAGGGGTCTGTGCTGAAGCGATCCTCCTCCGCCACCTGAGGCTTATCGTCTTCGTCTAGGGTTGCCAACCTCCAGGTATCAGCTGGAGATCTGTTAATGCAACTGATCTCCAGCCAATAGAGATCAGTTCCCCTGGAGAAAATGGCCGCTTTGGCAATTGGATTCTATGGCATTGAAGTCCCTCCCCTCCCCAAATCCTGCCCTCCTCAGGCTCTGCCCAAAAAACTTCCCGCCGGTGGAGAAGAGGGACCTGGCAACCCTATCTTCGTCCCAGGGATGCCCACTGCAAAGACACCCAGTTAGTCTCCACCCTCCTTCTGTGTGGAAAAGTTTGAGCTGCAGGACCAGTTGGGAAAATATGTTCTCCGTGGAAGAGGTTTGATGAGAGTTCCTGTTGGAAGGGACACTTCCCAGTTCTCCTCTTCTGGCCCTCCCATATTATCGGCGTATGAGGTGTTATCCCAGAGCCCTGAGAGCCTGGCGGGAAGAAGAAGAGTTGATTTTTCTATGCCAACTTTCTCTGCCACTTAAAGTAGAACCAAACCGGCTTACAATCTCCTTCCCCTCCCCTCCCCACAACAGACACCCTGTGAGGTAGGTGGGGCTGAGAGAGCTCTAAAAGAGCTATGACTAGCCCCAGGTCACCCAGCTGGCTTTGTGTGGCGGAGCAGGGAAACCAACCCGGTTCACCAGATTAGCCTCCACCGCTCACGTGGAGGAGGAGTGGGGAACCACTACACCATGCTGGCTCTCCAGGAAGTGTTCTTCACCGGAGATCCCAGTCATAAAAGGAGTACATCCAAAGTGGCCATTTTCTCCAGGGAAGCTGATTTCTGTCGCCTGGAGAGTAGTTGTAATAGCAGGAGATCTCCAGACACCACCTGGAGGTTGGCAACCCTACCAACTCCTCTTCCCAACCGTCCCCCTCCCAGGGCACTACCCCAAAATTTTCCAGACTTCCCAGGCCAGAGTTGGCACCCCTCTCTGCTAGAGCTCTGGCAGCTGATCAACAGCCTTCCCCCTTCCTCTGCCCTGGCTGGGAATGGGCCATCTGATCGATCCAGAAATCCTGCCCCCCCCACCTCACACCTCCCCACCCCTGCAGTTGTTTGAGCTTTCTGGAGGAGGCCCTCCTCGCTCTGGCAGAAGGGGTGGCATGCCCGTGGGCGCGAAGTGCCTGCAAATGTGGGCATTGATTTATTGGGCAAGGTACTAAAAACCTCTGATGGACCATTAGCTTGTGATGTTTGGGGCATAAAGAGAAATCTGACCTGTGCTGGGAAGCGTTCCAGACGGCATCTGAGACACCTCGAGGGTTGGGCCAAGGAGCCCTGTGGATGTAGGGTTGCCAACCTCCGGGTGGGGCCTGGAGATCTACTAGAATTACAACTGATCTCCAGGCGACAGAGATCAGTTCCGCCGGAGAAAATGGCTGCTTTTGAGGGTGGGCTCTATGGCATTACATCCCTGCTAAGCTCCCTCTTCTCCCCAAACCTCACCCTCCCCAAGGTCCACCCCAAATCTCCAGGGAATTCCTAACCCAGAAGTGGCTGCCCTGTGCAGATGGCTGAAATCATTCCCAGTTGCACGAAGTCAAGGGAAGTGTCGACAGTAAGGTTGCCAGGTCCCTCTTTGCCACCAGCGGGAGGTCTCTGGGGCGGAGCCTGAGGAGGGCGAGGTTTGGAGATGCGAGGGACTTCAATGCCATAGAGTCCAATTGCCAAAGTGGCCATTTTCTCCAGGTGAACTGATCTCTATCGGCTGGAGATCAGTTGCATTAGCAGATCTCCAGCTAGCAGCTGGAGGTTGGCAGCCCTAGTCAACAGCGGAGGGTACTAGACAGAGAGCCCTTGGAGAAATGAGCATGCATCACCTGTGGGCCTCTGCTTCCTCTGCCCAATGCTGTTTTTGCACTTTGCTTATGGCTGCATAGGACTGTCAGCTCCAGGATGGGACCTACCTGGAGATTCTGGGGGTGGAGCCTAAGGGGGTGGGGTTTGAGGAGGGGAAGAACTTCAGTGGGGTATAATGCCATAGAGTCCACCCTCCAAAGTGCCATTTTCTCCAGGTGAACTGATCTTTGCCATCTGGAGTTCAGTTGTAATCTCAGGAGATCTCCAGCCACCACCCGGAGACTGGCAACCCTATTCCTTTCAGTGTGTTAAGAAGTCCTGCACTGAGCTACAAACTGCCTGGAACTGCTTGCATCGAGCTCTGGAGCATTCTGGGGGCCCTCGCTGACAATACCGTGCTCTGACCTTTCCAATCACTCTGGTCAATATTCTCCTATAATCCGCAAGATTATTACAATCGTTGCAAATGGGGGTGTGTGAGTCTGAGAGACTTTTGAGAGAGCCAGCGTGGTGTAGTGGTTAAGAGCGGTGGTTTGGAGCTGTGGACTCTGATCTGGAGAACCGGGTTTGATTCCCCACTCCTCCACATGAGTGGTAGAGGCTAATCTAGTGAACCAGGTTGATTCCCCACTCCTCCACATGAGCGGCGGAGGCTAATCTGGTGAACTGGTTTTGTTTCCCCATTCCTCCGCATGAAGCGTGTGTGTGTGTAAAGTACTGTCCAGTTGCAGACAACTTATGGCTACCCAGTAGGGTTTTCAAGGCAAGAGACATTCAGAAGTGGTTTGCCATTGCCTTCCTCTGCATACCGAACCTGTATTTCCTTGGTGTATTTCCCATCCAAGTACTAACCAGGACCAACCCTGCTTAGCTTCCAAGATGTGATGAGATCAGGCTAGCCTGGGCCACCCAGGTCAGGGCAAAGGACATATAGAGGTGGTTTACCATTGCCTGCCTCTGGACTTCCTCAAGGGTCACCCATCCAAGAACTGACCCTGTTTCGCTTCCGAGACCTGCCAAAATAAGGCTATCTGGGGCTATCAAACAGGGCAAATAAGTGCTGTCGAGTCATAGCCAATTTATGGTGACCCCTCATGCGGTTTTAAAGGCAATGGATATTCAGAGGTGGTTTGCCATTGCCTGCTTCTGCATAGCGACCCTGGACTTCCTCGAGGGTCTCCCATCCAAGTACTAACCAGGGCCAACCCTGCTTAGCTTCCAAGATCTGATGAGATCAGGCTAGCCTGGGCCATCCCGGACAGGGCCAAAGCTGGCTTAACTCTCCTAACATCCCAAGTAGGAAATTTCAAAGGTTTCCCTGTTTTCACATTTAATTCGGAACAGGAAAAGAGGTTTTGGATTTGGGAAGGTCAGACTACCGGCTGCCGGACTGCAACTCTCCTAGTGGCCCGCTGGTGGCAGCCAAGAGTAACCTATTTGTGATTGGGAATGCGGGGTGGGGTAAAACTGGAAAGGTGAATTCCTCATTGACATCTAGTAGAGTGTTGCTGGGGGCAGCCAAGTACATTCCTCATTCCCCCTGCAGTAAACAAGGGATTCTGGGGATCATTTTACCAAAGACCCAACTTGGATCAGGACCATGGGTCCTTAACCCCCCGCCCAGCCTTTCCTAGTATAGCTCTTTGTAATGCCCTCGTATAGATCTATGGCACAGACTAGTTTGGAATGCTGTGCGTGGCTTCCGGCGCTGTATCTCACAAAACATATTGCGGATTCGGAAAAATTGCAGACGAGGGCAACTAAGTTGATTAAGAGATTGGAGGGCCTTTCCTTTCAGAAAAGACGAAAGAATCTAAGGCTTTTCAGCTGGGGGGGGGAGACAAATAAGGGGGGGACTTGATAAATGTTTACAAAGTTATACATGGAGTGGAGAAAGTAAACAAAGAGTTAGGTGGATAGGGAACTGGTTGGAGAACCTCGCCCAAGGAGTAGTTGTCAATGGCATTTCATCTGAATGGAGAGAGGTGTCCAGTGGGGAGCCACAGGGCTCGGTTCTGGGCCCGGTAATCTTCAATATTTTTATAAATGATCTGGGTGAGGGTGTGGGGGACTACTCATTAAATTTACAGATGACACCAAATTGGGAGGAGCAGCGAACATCCTGGAAGATATAGAATTCAACAAGATCTGAACACACTGGAAAAGTGGGCGGATGCGAACGAGATGCACTTCAACAAGGATAAGTACCAAGTTCTGGGTAGCAGTGTGTGTGAACAAAATCTAGGGGTATGGGTTGACTGTAAGCTAAACATGAGCAGTCAGTGTGACGTAGTGGCAAAAAAGGCTAATGGCGTCTTGGGGCGTATCAACAGAGGCATAACAGCCAAATTGCAAGGTGTGACAGTTCCGCTGTACACTGCATTGGTCAGGCCGCACCTGGAATAGTGTGTGCAGTTCTGGAAGCCCCACTTCAAAAAGGACGTGGACAGAATGGAGGCGGGTGCAGAGGAGGGCGAGGAGGAGAATCAGGGGCCTGGAGACCCAGCCCTGCGAGGAAAGACTGAGGGACTTGGGAATGTTTAGTCTGGCGAAGAGGAGGTTGAGGGGGGACAGGATTGCTCTCTTTAAGTATCTGAAGGGCTGTCACTTAGAGGAAGGCAAGGAGCAGTACCTGTTGGCAGCAGAGGATCACAGGACTCTCAATAATGGGTTTAAATTGTGGGTGGAGAGGTACCGGCTGGATATTAGGAAAAAGCTTTTTTTACAGTAAGAGTTGTTTGACAGTGGAATGGGTTACCTAGGGAGGCGGTGAGCTCCCCCTCTCTGGCAGTCTTCAAGCAGCGGCTGGACAAACATTTGTCAGGGATGCTCTAGGCTGATCCTGCATTGAGCAGGAGGTTGGACTAGATGGCCTCTGTGGCCCTTCCAACTCTGTGATTCTATAATTTTAAGTAACTCCCCCCACACACACACACACATGCAATACTAAAACTCGGGGGCAGCCAGTGAAGTTGATGGTCAGTAGATTTGGGATTGACAAAAGGAAGTACTTCTTCCTTCACTGAGTAATTAAACTGTGGGGAGGGGGGCGGTCAGTACCAATGGAAGCAGGGATGGCCAGGAACATAGATAAGGGCATTAGAAAGATTCAGGGAGCTGCCATGAGTCAAAGGAACCTCCACATTCAGAGACAGTAAACCTTGAATGGAAACCCAGTGCTGGTAAGCAACATCAAGGAAAGATGTGGACAGGGAAACTGTTTGGCCACTGTGTGAAACAAGATGCTGGATTGGTAGACACCCCCCCCCCCCGCCCCAGTCTGATCCAGCAGGGACTGATGTTCTTATGGCCTGGGCTGTCCTCTGGAAGCTGTTCATCTCCAAGACTTAGGGTTGCCAGGTCTCTCTTCATCACGGGTGGGAGGTTTTTGGGGCAGAGCATGAGGAGGGCGGGGTTTGGGGAGGGGAGGGACTTCAATGCCATAGAGTCCAATTGCCAAAGTGGCCATTTTCTCCAGGGGAACTGATCTCTGTTGGCTGGAGATCAGTTGTAATAGCAGGAGATCTCCAGCTAGGACCTGGAGGTTGGCAATCCTACCAAGACTACTTGTGGGTTGCTTGCAACTGAATGGTCTTTTATGCATGGCTGTTTCCCTCGCGGTCACCCCTCCAATGACTTCAGGTCTTTGTGTTGGTTATTACTGCCGTTACCGACCGTCAGAGGTTGCCTCGCCTGTCCCCCTGCGTTTCCCCTCATTTTGCCCATGTTTTCAAATTTGAGATAAAACAGGTCTCTGAAAACATGGGCAAAACGTGGGGAAACGCAGGGGGAGAGCGAGGTGACCTCTGACGGTCAGAAACGGCACACGGAATCAGAAGAAAGACCCGAAGTCTTTGGGAGGGGTGACGGTGAGAGAAACAACTGAGGCTCCCCTGTGACAAGCTGTTCCTGGAAAGCTGCTGCTATCAGAAGAGAGTCACTCCGTAGTCCATGATTAGCAGTAGATAGCTTGAAGGAAACACCCTTCTTGGCTTCCACTCCCCGTGTGGGAGATCGCCCGTGGGCTTATCTAAAACGGCATCGGGCCAAGCAGCTGACTCACTCCAGCCTGAAGTCGCAGGGAAAGTTTTCTCAAGCAAAAGTGTTTCTTTCCTACTCGTATCTGATGAAAGGGGAGTTGACTCTTGGAAGCTCATTGCCAGAAACTCTCGTTGGCGCGACGGGACTCAAATCTAACCGTTCTGCTGCGAACCAACGGGGCTCCCCTCTGAATCTTTTCTCAAACAGCTTTCTCTTAGCACATAAATTTGGGTGCAGAGCAGGGACCCCCAATATGGGGGAGGGCTGTGAGGACCATCCAGGGTTGCCAGGCCCCACGGGCAGCCTGGAGATCTTGCAGGATTACAACTGATCTCCAGGTGACAAAGATCACCTCCCTTGGAGGAAATGGCTACTTTGGAGGGTGAACTCTATGGCATTATACCCCACTGAAATCCCTCCCCTCCCCAAACCCCACCTCCCAAATCACCAGGAATGTCCCGATCCAAAGTTGGCAACCCCAAGCTCAGAGCAAGTGGCCACACATACAGTCCCTCCCCATTAGCAATGCATGGCAACCAAGAAGTATTGCAAAACATTATAATTCCTTTTGTCACGCACATAGTTTTTGAATATATATATATATAATTGGGCCTGAGCTTTCCATGGGTGCCATTTTGGGATGGCACCCACTCCCCCTTCTCAAAGGTCAAAAAGTGTCCACAGGTTCAACAGGGCTGGGGACCCTTGCTTCCAAGCAGGCAGACTATGCCAGCGTGGAAGAGTTAGAGCACTGGGCTAGGCTCTGCAAGGTCTGGGTTCAAATCTCCATTCCACCATGAATCTTTCTAGGTGACCTTTTGTTTGTATTTATTAATGCAATAAGCCCCTTTGGGGAGGTAAACAGGGAATAAATATGAAAGCAAGCAAGTAATCCAGGGAAGAGTGGTAAGCTGCAGCACTGCAGTCAAAAGCTCTGCTCATGACCTGAGTTTGATCCCGACAGAAGTCGGTTTCAGGTAGCTGGCTCAAGGTTGACTTAGCCTTCCATACTTCCGAAATCGGTAAAATGAGTACCCAGCTTGCTGGGGGTAAAGGGAAGATGACTGGGGAAGGCAATGACAAACCACCCCATAAAACAAAGTCTGCCTAGTAAACGTCAGGATGGACTTGGGTCAGTAATGACCCAGTGCTTGCACAGGGGACTACCTTTACCTTCAGCATCTTAAAGAAAATACGAGATTACACACATATGCCATGCACCAAGCCAGATGCTTATTGTATTCTGATTTCACCTCAGCAACTTATATAACTTCGCTGGGTCACTGAAGAGAGGGAGGGAGGGAGAAGGAAATAGAAGATCTGGAAATGCCTTGATTATATTATATTAAACTGTAACAACAACTTTGCCCAGGAAGTGGCAGCAAATTGTTTTGCTTTGTTAACTCCACTTCTAAATGCATTCCTATTCTCATTCATACATTCATTTTATGAATATAGATCTCAGATTCCATCCAAGAAGAAACTTTTTAAAGAAGAGCCTACTGTTTTAGAAAGTGAAATAAAAGCTGCACTAAGAGTAATTGGGAGAAACAAATCATCAGGAGCAGGTGGGATATCAATGGAGCTAGTCCAAATATCTGAAACAGAGTCCACAAAGATCTTACTAAGAGTATGCCAATAAATATGGGGGAAAAACACAATGCCCACAGAGTGGAAATGATCCATTTAAATTCCAATTCTAAAAAAAGGAGATGTCAAAGACTGCAGCAACTGGACCATCGCATTAATTTCTCACACAAGTAAAGTGATGCTCAAAATCTTACAACAAAGGCTGCTACCATTTATGGAATGAGAAATGCCAAATGTTCAAGCTGGATTCAGAAAAGGAAGAGGCTCTAGAGATTATATTGCAAATTTACGTGGTTACTGGAGCATATGAGATAATTTCAGAAGAAAATAAGCTTGTGTTTCATAGATTACGTTTTGACTGGGTGGAACATGCAAAGCTAATGGCTGGTCTGAAAAGAAATTAGTGTGCCACAATATCTGATTGATTTGATGCGCAACCTGTACTCTGGCCAAGAGGCTAATGTTAGGACAGAATATGGAGAAACAGAAAAGTTTCTAGTTGGCAAAGGTGTCGGAAAAGGATGTATGTTATCATCTCCCCATCTCTTCCATCTATATGCAGAAAATATCATTAGGAAAACTGGATTAGATTTAGATGAAGGTGGAGTGAAGATTGGTGGAAGGAACATTAGCAATTTGAGATATGCAGGTGACACCGCATTACTGGCAGAAAACAACTCCTGATGAAGGTCAAAGCAGAAAGTGCCAACGCAGGATTACAGCTGAACATCAAGCAGACAAAAGTAATAACTACTGGGGAATTACACAACTTTAAGGTTGATGATGAAGGAATGGAAATTATTCAGGACTTTCTGTTCCTTGGCTCCACCCTCAACCAAAAGGGAGACTGCCACCAAGAAACCACAAGGAAACTGTGACTGGGAAGAGCAGCCATGAAGGAGCTAGGGAAGATTCTTAAGTGTAAGGATGTGTTGCTGAAGACCAAGATCAAGATAATTCATGCGGCATGCCCTAGCCAGCGTGCTATAGTGGTTAAGTGCGGTGGACTCTAATCTGGAGAACCAGGTTTGATTCCCCACTCCTCCACATGAAGCCTGCTGGGTGACCTTGGGCTAGTCACAGTTCTCTCCGAACTCTCTCTGCTCCACCAACCTCACAAGGTGTCTGTTGTGGGGAGGGGAAGGGAAGGTGATTGTAAGCCAGTTTGAGACTCCTTAAAAGGTAGAGAAAACCAGAGTATAAAAGCCAACTCTCCTCTTCTTCTTCTTCTTTGTGTGAAAGTTGGAGAATGAAGAAAGACTAGTAGAAAAGCCCTAATAAAATACATAGACCAGAGAAGAAACTAATTAAAACAGGCCCATTGCACTGCTCAAACCTGGCCTCATGGGGGCAGCAACAGCCACCTCTTCTAATTACATTCTGAGCTGGTCCTACATTTGGACAGGAATTAACTCATACGGTACCTGAGCCACAGATGCCCTGTTTCTTTCTTTCTTTTTTAAAATTTAGAAGTGTTCTTTATTTTCTAATTTCATAATTAAACATATAATACAAACAAAACTACAACACGTAAACAGTACACAAACACTACAGACTTGAATTTTACAACACAACTTGGGGGTTACTACATTATGTATTCCCAGCGATGTATTAAGAATTTGAAAATGTTACAAAAAACATCGCTTTAAAAGGGTTTTTGGATGCCATGGCTAATAAATGGTTGGAAGACGTCTTCACAGCTAAAGGGGCAAAACAAAGTGCGAACAGTATTTTTTATAACATTTTAAAATTCTTAATACATTGCTGGGAATACATAATGCGGTAACCCCAATTAATAATAAACTTTCTCTGGGTGGAAATAACCAATTCTGTCAACCATTTTGTCAACCTTCCCTATATTTGACTTTACTAGCTTAGTCACATTAACTGTATACTACTTGATATGAGATCCTTCATTGACATGACTACTGTATCTACCGTATTCTGACATATAGTTAAACTTAAGTTTACTAACTCATTCATGGTCTCTTTTTATATATATATATATATATATATATATATATATATATATATATATATATATATATATACACACACACACACACACACACACACACACACACACACACACACACACAATAATGCAACATTAAAAAAACAACCTTCTTAACAAACAAACATCAACCAAAGCTATGTGTTGATTAAATTAACTTACTATCAAACTAACAAAACATAGAGGAATTGGATAGACTATGGAATCCCCCTATATCCAGGATGGAGAACACGCTTAAAAGTTTAGATTCCGTTGGTGGTGGTTCATAAAGAGAGCGATTATTTAGAACTCCATATGTTTTATAAATTCATGATCTCTTCTTGAGTAATTAGTAATAATAGCTGGATTTCAATATATACACTTTTTATTTAGTATATTTGTTATAACCTTGTAACTAAACTTTTTCATGTCATTTTTTAGAAAGTTTATGCACTGTATAAATTCCTTTTTTTTTTTTGGAAACTCTTCACTAGGTTGTCCGTTTACATAACTTGTGTGCTTTGCCATGACTGCATATTCTGCTATCTTGACCTTCCAATCTTCAGTATCTGGACAATCGTCTTCTCTATCAGCTGGAGATCAGCTGTAATAGCAGATGATCTCCAGCTAGTACCTGCAGGTTGGCAACCCTAGTTGCAGGAGCATTTAAACGAAATGCTGGGCCCATGCAAAGTCGGATGGGCAAATGCTTCCGCCCCACCGGTAGAGTCAGGTTTAGGCGTGTTTATAGGCCTAGATGTATTTGCATCTGGGAGCAAAGCGTTTACTGAAATTCAAGATCAGCTCTGATTAAGCTCCCTTAATCAGTCAATCACAATACAGAGTAGCATTTGGGATGGCACTCTTTGCATGCTTAGGCGTTGTTCGAATTACATCCCAGACATCAGCTCATTAATCATTGTTATTAGATTCCAGAAGCCACTGACTCCCCAGCAAGATTAGTATGTGTACCAAGGGTTGCCAACCTCCGGGTAGCAGCTGGAGATCTCCTGCTATTACAACTGATCTCCAGGTGACAGAGATCAGTTCCCCTGGAGAAAATGGCCGCTTTGGCCATTGGACTCCATGGCGTTGAAGTCCCTCCCCTCCCCAAACCCCGCCCTCCTCAGGCTCCGCCCCCAAGATCTCCAGGTATTTCCCAATCCTGAGCTGGCAACCCTATGTGTACCCCTCCTTGCTTAGGGCCTAACTAGGCATTGTGTTTTCCTTGGGGGGGAAAGTTCTTGCATCAGGTTAGGTTTGCCAACCTCCAGGTAGTGTGGAAAATCCTTGCGGAAAATATATCTCAACACGCAGCCACAGCACAATTTCTTTTTGTATTTCAAACTTCTATTCTGTAAAGTTACAATTTATAATTTATACCGCCAATAAATGAACACACAAATATACTATACTCTAAACTCCTCTTGTACATAAAAAATGTAGCCAACAAACGTGTGTACAATTGTTGATGCAATCAAACCATTGAACACCAAGGATTTGGAACAATGCTGATTTTCTTGTCGGCTGCCGCAGACTGCCGCGCCGCTTCTAAGATGCACTTGCTGCGTCGGTCCGATCAGCTGACCGTAGCAAACCAGTCATGCAGCTTCCTCCAGAGCTTCTGTATTGCTGTTAACTGCTGCTTGTCCAGCAACCACTGGTAAGATGTATATTGCTCATAGAGGATGTTTGTTCCTTCTGGCAAAGTTCACCAGGCGCAGTTGCGCCGAATTGTAGGCGCAACGCGCCCCAACGTGACAAGATCCCAGGTTAATAAATCTTGTTTCGTGGGTATAAATTACTATCTGCTTCTTCAGACTTTTATATCTTGCATCTACAATAACAATCATTATAATTAGTAGTAGCTGGAGATCTCTTGCTATTACAACTGATCTCTAGCCGATAGAGATCAGTTCACCTGGAGAAAAGGGCCGCTTTGGCAATTGGACTCTATGGCATTATAGCCCCAATGAAGCCCCTCCCCAAACCCCACCCTCCTCAGGCTCTGCCCCCAAAATCTCCTGCTGGTGGCGAAGAGGGACCTGGCAACCCAGCTCCAGGTTGGGAAATACCTGGAAATTTTGGGGGGCAGAGCCTGGGGAGGGCAAGGTTTGTGGAGGGGAGGGACATCAATTCCAAAGAGACCAATTGCCAAAGTGGCCATTTCCTCCTGGGGAACTGATCTCTGTCGCCTGGAGATCAGCTGTAATAGTGGGAGATCTCCAGACACCACCTGGAGGTTTGGCAACTCTACCTCTGCTCTGTCTGAATCAGGCCCGTGTGCGCCTGGGAAGCGAGGGACTCTCAACGCATCATTTGTCCTGACTTGGGTCAAGGATGTTGACCCCAGGGAAGTCACAAGGTGCGGTTAGGCCCTTAGATCTCACAAAAGGAAATGTGGCACTGAGGAGACGGTGGGCAGGTGCAAGAAACGGAGTAGTTTTGAACTAGATGTATGACCTTTTTGTGCTTTGGCCTTTCTTATTATTCTATGTGCACAGCACACGGGCAATTGTGTATTGTATATTTCATATAGTGCTGTGTATTGTAAGTGTCTTATGTATTGGTTGTATTGATATATATGTGTATTGATATATATATGTATTGTTTAGCAATTCAGTACTGTTTCCTGCACGTAAGTAGTTGATGTACATTTAGGAGATACCGTTCAGCCATAGTTGCTGCTTTTTTGCTAAATACCACCTGGTGGTTGGCAACCCCCTGCCACTTCAGATCCAACCTCCAAGAGTTTAAACCCATGGCGGTGAAGCTTGGGAGAAGAGGGGGGGATGAAAGCTTTGCTCTTCGGATTCTCCCTTCAGCTGAGTTCCTTCTTTTTCCATCTGCATATATTTCAAGCAAGCAGCATCCTGTTTAGATTCACGTTCTCAGGCACCGGTAACAAAGCGCCGCATCATCACCTCTTTGCCCTTCAGCCATTCCGACTCCTGCCGGGATTCTTTCCCGGCTCACAGCCAAACTCCATCCCATGTCCGGGTACACCTGATACTAAAGGCCCTGACTGACGCATCTGCTAGGCACGGGGGTGGGGGTGGGGGGGAGAGAGACCGCAGAGCTTTGGGGGGGGGTGGCTCCCAACAGCTGACACAGGAATGGGCGATTCCCCCCTCTGCTGAGATGCCAAAGATTCTGCGAATGGGAATTGGTCTTCTGTAGAATTTCCCCCGTCAGAAATCGACCTTCCTCTTGGGGAGAATTTGACCTGCTCTGATCCCCAAAGGCAGTCATGTCCAAAGTCCGGCCCGGGGGCCAATTGCGGCCCCTGGGCCGGTTTAATACGGGCCCCCAGCCTGTTTTGCAGAGAGCGAAAAGGGGGCGCGTGGGGAAGGGAAATGCAAGGGAGGTCAGAGGCTGGCCCCAATCCGGGAGAGGAAAGACACACCCCACACACACACACACAAACACCGAAAAGCCTGGGAGTGGGGGGCTGCTCCATCTGGCTCTCCTTTTTCCTCCTTTCTCTCTGCAGAAGGCTGGGGTGGGGGGGAGATGCAGCCCCTTCCCTGCATGGCGGAGGCCTCGTGAGGGATCCAGATTTGCAGGGTGGGTGGGAGCGAGGAGGGGAGAGACTGGATGGGTCTTGGGTGGGGGGATTGTGAGTCAAGGAAAGGCAGGGGGGAGAGGGGGCTGGATTTGGGGGCGGGAAGTGTTTGGAGTCAGACCCCCCAGCAGGTTCTCTCCAAGGCAGGTGGCTGCTTCGAAAGAAGGGATGAGGTGGGGGAAATAAATGACTCCTGGCATGTATCGTGTTTGGAAACGAGGCGCGTTCAGACGGGGCCGAGTCTGCAGAGGACACCCGTGTCATTCCGGAGGTCAAAGCCCAGAGCAGAGAGCAAAGAGGTCAGAAGGAAAGAAGAAGAGAAGGGTTGTTTTTTATATGCCCAGTTTCTCTACCACTTAAGGGTGGCTTACAATCGCCCTTCCCCTCCCCACAACAGATACCCTGTGAGGTAGGTAAGGCTAAGAGAGCTGTGACTAGCCCAAGGTCACCCAGTTGGCTTCATGTGGAGGAGTGGGGAAACCAACCTGGTTCACCAGATTAGCCTCCGCCGCTCATGTGGAGGAGTGGGGAAATCAGACCCGGTTCTCCAGATCAGGGTCCACCGCTCCAAACCACCGCTCTTAACCACTACACCACGCTGGCTCTCATGGGGAGAAAAACTCCACCTTCCTCCCTGCACGGGAGATGTCAGAGTGTTTGAATCTTGGACTCCATGAGAATGAAAACCAGTTTATTTCCTGGCTCAGATGAGGGGAGGGCAGAATACCCCCGGCAGGGTTGAAGGGAGAGAAAAGAGCAAGAGTCCAGTAGCACCTTAAAGACTTACAAAAATATTTTCTGGCAGGGTATGAGCTTTTGTGAGCCACAGCTCACTTCTTCATACAGCTAGAATGTGAATCCATCTGTCTTTATGGTTGAAGGGAGAGAGTCGACAGTCCCAGAGAGGCACATGAGTGGGGGGGGGGAGGAAGAGTTCCTGCTCCCAGAAGGAAGGTTGGAGATTTAGAAGCTGGGGGGCGTCTGGTGAGCTTAAAGGGGCTTTGGGGAAAGGAAGGAATGTAGCCATGGTTTTTGTGGTGCAGTCTGTGGTTATGGGCATAATAAGTATGCCATTTGCAATAAACGTTGCATAAAATAGTTAATTTGCATTTAATTAATTTAATTAAGAATGTCAGGCAAAATGGTCGGCCCTCACGCATGTTCACTTCATCAAATCTGGCTCTCTTTGAAAAAAGTTTGCCCTAAGGCCTCTGATCCCCTAAGGTGGGACCTGGAGATCTCCCGGAATTACAACAGATCTGCAGATGACAGAGCCCAGCAGTGCCCCTGTCGACAGGGGAGCCAGGCTGAGAAATTCCTGGAGATTTTGGATGTGGAGCCTGAGAAGGGAGGGGTTTCAGGAGGGAAGGGACTTTAATGGGGTATAATGCTGTAGAGTCCAATTGCCAAAGCGGCCATTTTCTCCAGGCAAACTGATCTCTGTCGCCTGGGAGTCAGTTGTAATAGTGGGGGATCTCCAGCCACCCCCTGGAGGCTGGCAACCCTACCTGTAGAAAATGGCTGCTTTGGAGGCTGGACTGTATGGCATTATAACCCTGCTGGGGTCCCTCCCCTCCCCTCGCTCCACCCCCAAATCTCCAGGAATTTCCCAACCAGGCGTTGTCAGCCCCACTAGGCACCCTTACACTTTTTCTTCTTCTGCTCCCGACTATTATCAGAGGGCTTTTTGTTCAGTTGCCATCCTCCCGGTGGGACCTGGAGCTCTCCCGGAATTACAACTGATCTCCAGCCCAAAGAGATCAGTTCTCCTTAGGGTTGCCAGCTCCCGGTTGGGAAATACCCAGAGAGTTTTTGGTTGGAGCCTGAGGAGGGCAGGGTTTGGGGAAGGGAGGGACTTCAGTGCCATAGAGTCCAATTGCCAAAGCGGCCATTTTCTCCAGGTGAACTGACTTCTATCGACTGTAGATCAGTTGTAATAGTGGGAGATCTCCAACCACAACCTGGAGGTTGGCAACCCTAGTTCTCCTGGAGGAAATGGCTTCTTTGGAGGGTGGACTATATGGAATCACACCTCTCCCCAAACCCTGCCCTCCCCAGGCTCCGCCTCCTAATCTCCAGGAATTTCCCCAGAGTTGGCAACCCGACGTTTCTTGTGAGCTTCCCACGAGCTTGTGCCGCTGGTGTGTGGTGTGGCCGGGTGCAGTGGCCACACAATGAGCGCAGTGTTTCCTCGGGAGCTGTTTGCTCCAGTCCAAAGACATCATTCCAGATCCCCGGAGCCACGGAAACAGGCCAAACGGGGTGGGCTGTGAGCTCATCCGATGGACCAGGGCGGCCGGCCAGAGTCAACAATGCTGAGCATTGTGCATCTCCATTTACACAACACCACCGTGGTCCGTTCCAGCTCTCCCAGAGTGCTGTGGGTTGCTGGAGAGCATGACTGGAGGGGGCGGGGGCCTTGTTTGGCTTGGGGAGAGGCGGTGCTGCTAGCCCTGAGGAGCGGCAGGGAAATTGCCAGCATGCACAGAGCGGCGTGCTCCCACCTAGATGCCATGTGCTCGCCCAGTGCTCTCAGAGGCTCCTGATGGGGGGCAGGAGAGATTTCATCCACACCCAGAGAACCGCTCTTTGCGCTCACGCTTGTCTCCGCTTGGGGAATAACAGCAGGCCCACCTTTCTGATTGCTATAAATAAATGAAATGGGTTTTGAATGGATTCCTTCCCCCCCAAAAAACAACACACACACACACACACACACACACACCGAACGACAGGAAATGCAGGCAGAGCCAGAAGGGCAGACCAGTCATCGGGGCAGTTCTGTCTCCCAGTATCTCACGCTTTTGCAGTTTGCAATTGTTTCCCTGTAATTTGCTTTGAATATAATTATAATTTAATACAGCTTCGATTCACTGTGTTGTAATTTAAGCGTATAGTCATGTATTCTTTGCTTTAGGGAGAGACCAGGGACTAGTTCTCAGGTTAGAACATAAGAACCTAAGAACACCCAGGTTGGTGCAAATCTGGGTGGCCTTTGCCTCTTCAGATGGTACCCAGGGTTCACATAAGGTTGCCAACCTCCAGGTGGTAGCTGGAGATCTCCCGCTATTACATCTGATCCCCAGCCGATAGAGATCAGTTCACCTGGAGAAAATAGCCGCTTTGGCAATTGGACTCTATAGCATTGAAGTCCCTCCCTTCCCCAAACCCCACCCTCCTCAGGCTCCGCCCCCCAAAATCTACAGGTAGTTCCTAACGTGGAGCTGGCAATCCTAGGTTCACACAACACTGTTTGCTACATGAAAAACTCCCTGCACCTTGGAAATAGGGTTGCCAACCTCCAGGTACTGGAAAAAAAGGGAAGGTTCCATGCTGAATAGTAGGTAAAGCAAACCAGAAACAGCACGCAAGAACAATATGATATAAATACAAATATATTAAAGTGACAAGTGAAAAGGTGAATTAAGCAATTCAGAACAGAACAAAATGCACAAATATATACAACAAAAAATTCCCAGCCTAGACAATTCAAACAATCGTCAGAAACTGATATAATATAACAAGTTCAAAGGTAAGTATTCAGATCACAGATCTTGAAAATGCTTGTGTATTTCTCTTTTGCAGGAAGAATTAGACAAAAGGCTTGGGAACAAACATCAAGAATTAATCCATAGCTTCATTGATAGGATGTGTTGTCTAGATCATGTGACCACGTTTCACTATGGGCTTCATCAGCTATGCAATCAAAAAAAGAGGAAATAGAATGCACCTAATAGGTATCATTTCATAACGGACCAGACTGGTTCCTCACAAGGATCTCAAAGACAGGATTGTTTGGTAACCTCCAGGTACTAGCTGGAGATCTCCTGCTATTACAACTGATCTACAGCCGATAGAGACCAGTCCCCCTGGAGAAAATAGCCGCTTTGGCTATTGGACTCTATGGCATTGAAGTCCCTCCCCTCCCCAAACCCTGCCCTCCTCAGGCTCTGCCCCAAAAACCTCCCACCGGTGGCAAAGAGGGACCTAGCAACCCTACCTGGAAAGTGTCATGGCAAGAAGAAATAGGTGGGGCTCGGAGTTCTCCCAGAAATACAACCAGTCTTGAGACTACAATGATAATTTCCTCTGGGAGGAAACGGCAGCTTCAGAGGGTGGACTCTATGGCATCACGTCTCCACCATGGGCATTGTTATTGTACACTGGATAATACCATGAGTCCTTGAGCGCTAATTGTTTCCCTAAAGCCATCTCTGATTTCATTATCTCTTAAGTCTCTGTAGGCATCCTCCAACACATTTCCTGGCACCAACCAAAAAGTCCTAGAAGATGGGTGGGGCTGTGTAGGGCCCTGGCCCCCGGGCCTTATGTTTTGACACCTGTGCCCTATGAGGTCACCCTAAGTTGGCTTGACGGCCCTTTACACCCACAATGGTAACTCTTCAACATTTCAGGCAGAAAGCTCTGTTCAACAGGAGACCTTTTAAAATGAACATATTATTTCTAAAACATTCCCTGGCATTCACACAGCTTATCTTCAGTCACACAGGGAAATTCCTTGATCTGTGGTGGCCGCAGCTGCCAAAGCAACATTTTTAAAAACCTGCGATCTCCAATGGTCAATCAGAAACCTCGCTGTCACCTGGAGATCAGTTTCTCCAGAAATCTATCTCTTGCAAACTTTGTTTTAAATTATTCTTTCAGACCCCATCCCACCCTGCAAAAAGGCTGTTCTGCCCAACATCTGTTATGAAGACGTCATTCTGCAATCTTCCTGTGCTCCTTTATCTACTAGCACTTTACACAGACAATGATCTGAACCCTCCCTGAGGAGTTTCCGGTTTCCAGTGTATTTAAAGAATTTCTCAATGTTTGTTGCAATAAGAAAGAAATAATTCTTTCTTTCTTTCTTTTTTGTATGCCTGCTATCCAACTTACATTTCTTTTGTCGGCATTTGTGCTCCTTTATTATTCTCAATTGGCCAAGGATTCCGATTTTAAAAGGAGCCTTCTTGCTTTTCACAGCTTCCTTGACTTGACTTCATAAGCCATGCTGGCATCCTCCTGGATTTGGTTGTGGTGAGGGGGGTTGAAAGTGCCATCAAGTTGTATCTGACTTATGGTGAACCCTCAGGGTTCTCAAGGCAAGAGACGTTCATAGGTGGTTTGCCATTGCCTGCCTCTGTGTAGCGACCCTGGACTTCCTCAGTGGTCTCTCATCCAAGTACTAACCAGGCCCGACCCTGCTTAGTTGCTGAGATCGGATGAGATCGGGCTAGCCTAGGCCATCCAGGTCAGAATTAACATTATCCGAAATGTCCTATCATTAACAGCATGGCTCAGATCTTGCAAACAGAGGGCCGTGGCTTCCTTGATTGAATCAATCCATCTTGAGTTGGGTCTTCCTCTCTTCCTGCTGCCTTCAACTTTTCCTATTATTATTGTCTTTTCCAGTGACTCCTGTCTTCTCATAATGTGACCAAAGTACGGTAGCCTCAGTTTAGTCATTTTAGCTTCTAGGGAGAGTTCACTCTTGATTTGATCTAGTATCTCACTGGTTTGTCTTTTTGGCGGTCCACGCTACCCTCCAGCACCACATTTCAAAGGAATCTACTTTCTTCCTCTTAGCTTTCTTCATTGTCCAACTTTCACTCCCATACATAGTAATAGGGAACACGATGGCATGAATTATCTCGATCTTGGTCTCCAGCAACACATCCTGACACTTAACAATCTTTCCTGGGCCATCCAGGCAAAGGCAGATTTGGTTGTACCTTTCCTGATTATTGTACCTGAGCTATTCCATTACAGTGGTTTTAAATAACCTTCAGGTGTGCAGAACAAAAGAGGTTACTTTTCACCTTCTTTTTAATGAACTCTCTTGTTTCTGAGAAGCTTCTCCTTTTGAAATTCACAGTGACCATGTTGGACTTTCTTGGGTAACTTTCCACTTCCAAATATGCTGAATTGTTTGTGCGAGGTGACTAATATGCCCAAGTGGTTGAACAACAACGAATCCCAAGAAGCACTCAGAAATAAATCGAGGTCTGCCTCTCCTCCTCTCGTCAATCCCAGGACTAACTGTTCTACGGCATAATCACCTATTGTATCAAGAAATTCTGCCTCTTTGTTGTGACCTGAATGTACCCAGTCCACGTGGGAGGGAGCTGCACACTCACCCATTATTTCCACACTTTCTCCTTTGGCTGCCTCTATGATTGCTTTTTCTACCAGGAGTGCAAATCTGGACTTCTGTCCAGGGACGCAATCCCATGCCTCCAAGAGCAAGCTCCTTCTGGGGCTTGGTATTTCCACTCCTAGTGATCTGGAGGGGGAGCAAAGCAACCCCCCAAAGGTCGGAAATGGCATGCATAATCAACACAAAGACCCGAAGTCATCAGAGGGGTGATTGTGAGGAAAACAGCCATGCATAAAAGGCCCCTGTTTCACACCAGGTATCAAATACTGATCATTATCAAACACTAGCCAAAGGGCTGTGAAATGTCCCAAAAGGAGGATCATGTTTTTTTTGGGGGGGTGGCCTCCGAGCATCTCCCCTCGCCTTCTCCTCCCCCCTCTAACTTCCACCTCCTCTGCTTGAATCCCCTATTAGTAGGGTTGCCAGGCCCCTCTTCCCACTGGCGGGAGGCTTTTGGGGTGGAGCATGAGGAGGGTGGGGTTTGGGGAGGGGAGGGACTTCGATGCCATAGAGTCCAATTGCCCAAGCGGATCAGTTGTAATAGCAGGAGATCTCCAGCTGCTACCTGGAGGCTGGCAACCCTACCTATTAGTAAACTCCTTACTGAATTCTTCTTTCCTCTCCCCATTTTGAAGGACTCAAACCCTTCAAGTGAAGGCACAAAACAAATGTGTCCCCACCCCAATTCATTAACACTATGAGCATTGAGGGAAGCAGGGGCCATGCCATGGAATGGGTGGGAGGGACTTTCCCCCCTCCCAACCATCCTAAAGGTGTTGCTGTGGGCAGAATAAGGCCCCTGTAGACCGGGCTTTCCATAGATCAAGAATAAACAGGACTCTTGTGGTATCTTTATGACTAACCAGATTTTATTCCCGCATAAGCACCCACGGTCTCGCTGCGGTGCGCTCCTCTTTGGCCTGCAACAGGCTGCGCTCAGATGCTGCCGCCGTTTTCTCCAGGGGAGGCTGGCCCCTGCAATCCGGAGGTTAGCTGCAGTTCCAGAACTCCAGGCCCCACCTTGAGGTTGGCAACTCAGAAGCTAACGTGGTTGCCCACCACACCTGCTTCAGAAGTAACAGATGCCATGATGTCTCCATGCAAGATCCACCATCTGGGGTATGTAAAGGGGGGCAACTCTCCTCTCAGGAATGTTTCTGGTGACATATGCATCTGCCTCAGGAACACCTCTAATTTGGGTCATCATGAAAAATAAAAATGAACCACAACAAAAGTCTTCATATGCACTTTAAAAAACCCAATGTCCTTTAGAGAATATTCAAGAGGACACCAGGAAATAATCTTCCCCCCCCCCCGCAAAAAAAATCTCTATGCTCCTTCACTCCTCCGCCCACGGCTCTTAAAATGTCCTTTCTTTTGATTGAAGGGGGCTCTTGAAGAAGAAGCAGGAGAAGAAGAGTTGGTTTTTTATATGCTGACTTTCTCTACCACTTAAGGGAGAATCAAACCGGCTTACAATCCCCTTCCCTTCCCCTCCCCACCACAGTCACCCTGTGAAGTAGGTGGGGCTGAGAGAGCTGTGACTAGCCCAAGGTCACCCAGCTGGCTTCATGTGTAAGAGTGGGGAAACAAATCCAGTTTCCCAGATCAGACTCCACTGCTCTTAACCACTACAACCACGCTGGCTCTCCATGCTTGAACAGAACAATTGGTGTCAGGTAATGGAGCTCTGAATCAATTTTAGCAGGAAAAGCAGGTGGCTCTTTTCTGTCCTTTGAGTAGCTTCACCTGCGGCCTCAAACAACGCTGCCCTCCCTGCGTGCATGGCCTTCTCGGGATGCACCCACAAATTGCAGGATATTACTCAAGCGTCACCTAATAGTGATCATCCCCACTTATATTTTCCCGTGCTGACCAAACAAGCCACTTGCAGATGATTGCCACAGCGCAGCGGTCCCCAACGTGGCCCTTGTGGGCGCCCATTGCACCCACCGACACCTTTCCTGGTGCCCACCGAGTGTTTTTGGAAGGGGGCGGGGCTTTTGCCCAGCAGGGCTTCTGATTGGCCACTGGAGATCTGGCTGGCCATGCAGATGTTTAAAGGCCATTGCTTTGGCAGCAGCTGCCACCACAGCTCAAGGATCTTTGCCGCATGACTGAAGGGAAGCTGTCTGGATGCAAGAAAACGTCATAAAACAAGATGTTCATTTTGCAAGGCGTCCTGTTAAGCAGAGCTTCTGCCAGAAATGTTGGAAGTTAAGCGTTAATAAGCTGACATTTTGTGGTTGGCTCCACCTCCTGCAGTATTATTTTAGAATTTATTTGTTTTATTTAATTTATACCCCGCCCTCCCCAGCCAAAGGCCGGGCTCAGAGCGGCTCGCATAATATTCCGACAAAGATTAAAATAGTATAAACCTTTTAAAACACACTTAAAAACAGCCCTAAAGGTAAAGGTAGTCCCCTGTGCAAGCACCGGGTCATTCCTGACCCACGGGGTGACGCCACATCCCGAAGTTTCCTAGGCAGACTGTGTTTACGGGGTGGTTTTGCCAGTGCCTCCCCCAGTCATCTTCCCTTTACCCCCAGCAACCCGGGTACTCATTTTACCGACCTCGGAAGGATGGAAGGCTGAGTCAACCTTGAGCCTGAAACCTGAAACCGACTTCCGTTGGGATCGAACTCAGGTCGTGAGCAGAGCTTTTGACTGCAGTGTTGCAGCTGACCACTCTGCACCACGGGGCTCAGTAAAAACAACCCTATAAAAACCTAAATAGCATAAAAATATCCGATGCCCCCCCCCCACAAAAAATTGTACCATAGAGCTCCAGGGGGGGCGAAGAGATGACTATTCCCCCCGAGGGGGAATCAGGAGTGGAGGGCTGGGGAGGCCAGCGTTTCTAGGAAAAGGAACCACCGCTGGCCTCAGCCGTGAGCCTTGCAGAAGAGCTCTGTCTTGCAGGCCCGTGAGGGATTCTCCAAGGTCCCGCAGGGCCCCGGTCTCCCTGGAGAGGCTATTCCACCAGACAGGGGCCAGGGCAGAGAAGGCCCTGGCCCTGGTCGAGGCCAGCCGGACACTCTCCGGGCCGAGGATAAGCTTTAAAGGTCAGCAGCCATTTTGAGGCTGGCTCCGCCTCCTGCGGCAGCCATTTTGTTGCTGTGCCTAACACGTCAGTTTCCTAAAGGTGCCCACCGCCTCAGAAATGTTGAGGGTCCCAGCCGTAGGGGCTCCTCCAGCAACGTGTGAATGCAGCCCGAGATAGATTTGCAGCCCAGGGGGGGAACTGCAGATGGTGTGAAATGCTGTGGGGCTTTTTTAAAGGACATAAAAAAAACCCAGCCACTGGTCCTGAGATTTGAAGGGAAAGGCAGACAGAGCAAGACGTGGGCTTAGGGCCGCCGAGGAGGGGGGGGACAAAAATCAGGAGGGGGCCCAAGTCAGCTGAGTATTAGAGGCACACGGCACGTGGTTTAAAAGCTCTCTTATTGCACGTCGCCTATCGTGGAGATAACCGGTCCGGGATGTTCCGGATTCCCTTCGTTCTTGGCGCTGCAAACTCCCGCCATCGTTCTGGGGTTGGTGGCCAGTTTTCAAACATGTAGTATTTTCTGATGAGTTATGCAACGGTGTGTGTGTGTGTGTGTGTGTGTGTGTGTGTCTCACCTGGGCCAGGATATTCCCATGCCTTTCATTTTTGGCTCTGGGACTCCCCAAAAGCTGGTAGCCAATTCTGAGTCTCCTTGTTCAATTATCTGATGAGTTATGCCTGCCATAAATGGACAGACAGGCCAATCATTTTATTATTATTGATGCATGGTAATAGCCGGCACAAGTGATTTCTTTTGTTACATTTGATTTGGATCAGGGTCACGTTGGGGGGGGGGCAGGTGGGATCTTTGTCCGGGGGGGGGGCACGGTGGCTCTCGGCAGCGTTCAATGGGCAGCTGAACCCCTTGCCGTTTTCCTTCTGAAAGTCACCTTAAGGTTCAGGGGTGTCGACTGTTCAGTTTCTAAGGGCAGGAGTGTGGCCAAATTTGGGGAAGGCGTGGGTCTTAACCTCGGACCAAGGATCAAGATCTGGCAAAAACAGCTCATAAATAATCAAGAAGAAACAGATCTTAATCACATACATTAACGCAAATGCATTATAGGAAACCAAAGAGCACCAATTAAAAGAAATACATTCCACGCATACAATATTAGAATTCTTCCACATTGATGGTATCCCATCTAATTGTTGAATTCATCACATTAACATAACCATCTCCCCAGAGATCGTTTTATGGCCAGGCCGAAGGCTCCAGGGCTCGTCCATGACCGTCCACGGGGCTTTGCTCTGTCAGGGGACAAGGCAGCCCTTCCCGATGGAAAGGCTCAAGCAACAGGTGCAAATTAAGGAAGTGATTCTGCTCTTGAGGGAGGATGTGGGACCGCAAGACAGGATAAGGGTGGCGGGATAAGGAGCCGTTTCCAAGTCATATTCTGAAGTCAAGTCCCGTTGTTGAAGGGTACGGCACCGTCAATGAAACGTTTCGATTTGTCACACGGAGGCGGTGGTGCTTCCAGGGAGCAAAGGCAAGGATGAAGTGTTTACTCTGAGTAGGCAGTCTCCACTTTAGTTGGGGGAATTAGCTGGGGAGACAGAAAGCGAGAGGGGGTTACTGGGATCGATAGCCTGTATACCAGGATCGTCCCGGTTGAGAACTCCCAAATGAGCAGGCAGTTGTACAATTAAAATTGGTTTTATTAAAGACCTTGGGCTAGCTAGTCACAGCTCTCTCAGCCTCACCTACCTCACAGGGTGTCTGCTGTGGGGAGGGGATGAAAAGGTGACTGTAAGCCTGTTTGATTCTGTCTTAAGTGGTAGAGAAGGTGGCATATAAAAACCAACTCTTCTTCTTGTTCTTGCTGTTGTGCCAGTCTTTGGCCCCTGCGGCACCCCTTAGTGGGAGGAGGGGTCCGACTGCTTTCAGAAGGGCCAGGAGATGAAACGGGGGGGAAGCCCTCCCTGGCAATGGTGTGCCCAATGGTTGCCCAAACCGAGAGGAAACACAAGCCGCTGGGCCCATCTCGAGCTGCGTGGCAGCCCTGGGGGGGGGGTCGTCCCCCCTCTGGGAAATTTCTCCACCCGCTCTCCCATTTCACTCTCATGCTCGGAGGTTTTTTCCAGAGCAGGTAAAAGCAGGGTGGCAGGGGGCAATTTTTAGTGGAGGAAGGTTAAAAAGGTTAAAAAGCCCCCCTTCCCAGATGTGGCCCTTTCCCTCCAAACTGCAGCACGTGCAACGACATTTGGCGACAAACCCTAAAAAGTCCCCAGGGGGGAAGAACCAAAGAGCGGCAGGCATTTTCTAGCTCTGCCCTCCAAGATTTGCCAGGAGTCGCCCAAGGACACCTGAGGCCAAGCCCCTGCTGTCTGTCCGTCTCTCTTCCCAAGGCCTGCAGTCCCCAGGTGAGCCGCTCCCCCCTCCTCTCGTTCCTCCGGATCATAAAAGATCATTTCGGAAAGCCTTCGCCGGAGACCAGGCCACACGGAAGGGGCATGCCTCTCAGCTGCCCAAGGTCAGCAGGCCGCAGTCGCTGGGAATACAGCCTGTACATTCCTAGAGCCTCTGGGGAGAGGCGGGCATCGGCATAACTGGCACTGCCTCTTACCGAGTCAGGCCACCGGCCACCCTAGCCAGGTTTGGTCTGCTCTGACAAGTCACAGCGTGCTAAGGGCCCGGGCGGGTGTCCTTCTCTCTCCCCCCCGCCCCCCGCTTCTTCCTGCTGTGCCAGATAGTTTTAGCCGGGTGACGAACTTGAACCCTGCTGTCTGCAGAACAAGTGACCAGAGTCCATCTGCTGCAAAGTAAACAGTCTGTGGGAAATATTCCATCTGAGGTTGGCCAAGCTCTCTTTTGGCAACGGGGGCCAGGCCAAAACCCAGCCGAATAAGCCAGGGACCCTCTTCCCAGGTCTCAAGGTCAGGGGCATCACTTCCTGCATACCGGGGAGGGGGTCTGCAGAAAACCGCGGCCCCCTGACAGCTCAACAGCCCTCCAGCCTCACAGACGGGGAACGGCAATAGTGCGTCTTGATGCCCCCCCCTTCATTTGGTATACCCAGTGGACAGTGAAGACAAAGGAGGAGGAGGAGGAGGAGGAGAGTTGGTTTTTATATGCCGACTTTCTCTACCACTTAAGGAAGAATCGAACCGGCTTCCAATCTCCTTCCCTCCCCTTCCCCACAACAGACACCCTGTGAGGTAGGTGGGGCCGAGAGAGTTCTAAGAGAGCTGTGACTAGCCCAAGGTCACCCAGCTGGCTTCATGTGGAGGAGTGGGGAAACCAACCTGGTTCACCAGATTAGCCTCCGCCGCTCATGTGGAGGAGTGGGGAATCAAACCTGATTCTCCACATCAGTCCACCACTCCAAACCACCGCTCTTAACCACTACACCACGCTGGCCCCCAGTCCTTGGCCCTGACTACCTAGCTAGCCGCTGGAACCAGAGGGGGCAGGTGCTCCTTGAGGGGCCCGTGGAAGGGAGGCCAACCTGGCTGGTCCTGATGCCAGAGGGTGAAGGCTAGAGAGACAGGCCCCGGCACCTGCCGAAGTTCCTAACCTGGGCTGAACTCTGCAGGGCCTGGCCTGGAGTAGCTCCACCCAGGACTGCCCTGTAAGCACCACCCGGGGGGAGCCCCCCACAAGCCGGCTTGTGATCACAGCCAGGCGAGAGCCGAGGGTCACTTCCGACACCCTCCAAACTGCCGATCTGGGTTTGACCCAGAGGTTAGAGTGTTGGACTAAGATCTGGGAGACCCGGGTTCCAATCCCCGTGATTATTAACTGTTATACCTTTATCTGTATTTGGTATACAGAGGTTTTAATTTAATTTAATTATTTAAATTCGTAATCGATTTTAATTGATAAAGTTTGTAGTTTATCTGGCTATTGCCGCAATAATAAAATCAATCAATCCCCACTCGTTCCATGGAAGCCGGCTGGGTGACCTTGGGCCAGTCGCACACTCTCAGTCCAGCCTACCTCACAGGGTTGTTGTCAGGATAAAATGGAGGCCCCGTTGGGGGTAAAGGCAAACCAATAAACGTCTGTGTTGGCTCAGATGTGTCCTGTCCTGGCTCAGTCCTAGAACTTGCACTTGGTCCTGGATTAAGATACGATGCCCTAGCCTACATCATGCTGAAGGGTTGGGTTTTTTTTTGGTGGGGTGGTATCTTCTGGGCATGGAGTAGGGGGTCACTGGGGGTGTGGGGGGGAGGTAGTTGTGAATTTCCTGTATTGTGTAGGGGGTTGGACTAGATGACCCTGGTGGTCCCTTCCAGCTCTATGACTCTATGCTTCACAGGCCCCACGGCGTTACCAAGGAAATGCCTATGTATTATTTTTAGGAATTTGGGTGGTGAGGGGAAATGTGGAAACCCCTCATAAACTGTGGCCCTCAACTGGAGCTTGTGCATAAACCAAGCCCTGCTCACGCCGGGCCTTTCTTGCACCTTGGCGCCTTCTTTCCCCAAGGCTGGTCACGCCACCCCTGTGAGGTAGGCCAGCTCCCGGCCCCACGGGGCTGCAGCTGCTTCGTGCGTTTCCCATGACGGACGGACTGGACGGGCTGTTTGTTGTCATAAGAACATCAGAAAAGGCCCTGCTGGATCAGACCAAGGCTCATCAAGTCCAGCAGTCTGTTCACACAGGGGCCAACCTGGTGCCTCCAGGAAGCCCACAAACAAGACGGCTGTAGCAGCATTCTCCTGCCTGCGTTCCACAGCACCTAATAGAATAGGCATGCTCCTCTGATAGTAGAGAGAATAGGTATGCATTATGACTAGCATTAAGAACATAAGAAAGGCCCTGATGGATCAGACCAAGGGCCATCAAGTCCAGCAGTCTGTTCACACAGGGGCCAACCTGGTGCCTCCAGGAAGCCCACAAACAAGACAGCTGCAGCAGCACCATCCTGCCTGTGCTCCACAGCACTTCATATAACAGGCCTGCTCCTCTGATCCTGGAGAGAATAGCTATACATCACAACTAGTATCCATTTGGACTAGTAGCCATGGCTAGCCCTCTCCTCCATGAACATGTCCACTCCCCTCTTCAAGCCTTCCGAATTGGCAGCCATCACTGCATCCTGGGGCAGGGAGTTCCACCATTTAACCTTCCAGAAGAATGCCCTTGAGCGTGTGCAGAGTGGGTTTTCTTTCCAGAAGAGTCCCTTTGAGCATGTGCAGAGTGGGTTTTCATAAGAGCCTCAGAAAGGCCCTGCTGGATCAGACCCAGGAGGCCCATCAAGCCCAGCAGTCTGTTCACACAGGGGCCTCCAGGAAGCCCACATGCAAGTGAACTGCCGCAGCAGCATTTATCCTGCCGGTGTTGCATGGCATCTAACATAGCAGGCCTGCTCCTCTGGTTCTGGGGAGAACGGGCAGGCATCACCAGGACGAGTATCCATATGGGTAGTCCACCGGACAGAATAGGCCTGCTCCTCTGAGACTGGAGAGGAGAGGTGTGCATCCTGACCAGGGCCCATTTTCGACGCGTGGCCGCGGCTAGCCCTCTCCCCCTCGGACGTGTCCACCCCCCTCTTGCAGCCCTGCACGCTGGCAGCCCGCGCCGCATCCTGGGGCGGGGAGTTCCCCCGGTCAACCACCGCGCGCCGCGTGAAGGCAGCCCTCCTGCCTTCCCTGCCTCCCTCCCTCCCCGCGGGGTCACTGCCGGTCAGCGCCCTGCCGGCGGCGCGGCTCCTGCGCCGGGCGCGTGGCTGCGGCCGGCTCTCCCCCGCCGGCCGGACAGCCAGACAGACAGCCGCCCCCCCCCTCCGCCGCCGCCGCCGTCCAACAGCAGATTGCGGGCAGCCAATGGGGCGGCGGCGGCGCGGTGGGCCAAGGGCGCGCCAGCCAATGGGAGCCGCGCCGTGCCAAAAGCCGGGCCCGCCCCCTCCGCCGCCGCCGTCCCCAGCTGCGCAGCGACTCTACGGCACCCGCAGCCGCCGCCGAACCCCGACACCCGCGCAGCGCAGCGCAGCGGAGCCGACCTCGGCACCCACCCGCGCTGCAAGCAAAAGGCCACCGGCGGGTCACGAGGCTCCCTCCATCCCTCCTTCCGGGGCGCTTAAATAGCCGCCGGCGAAGCTCCGGCAGCCACACTCGCAGCAGCAGCACCAGCAGCAGCATCCGCAGCACCCCTGCGAAGACCGCCGCCGCCGCCGCCATGCCCGCCCACCTCGTCCAGGAGGAGGTGAGCGCCGCCCGGAGCGAGCGAGGGGAGGGGGCGCCAGCGCTGCGCCACGGGCCGGGAGGAGGGAGGGGGCGGCGGCTGCAGCAGCGCCCTGGGCGAGCAGAGCGGAGCGGGTCCGGGGCCGCATCCCCAGCGCCCTTCCTTCCTTCCTGGGCTCGGCGGGGGCGCCCCGGTGGGTCGGCGGGGCCTGCGGAGGATGGCTGCCGGCAGGTGCCCCCCACCTCCACCCCCCACCCCCACCCCCCCGGCCTGAGCCCAGCACGGCCAGGGGGCGCGCGGCTGGGCTCCCCCCCCCGACGGGCTGCGCAGGGCCCGCTTGGCGCTGCGGGCGGGGCGGCGTAAGCGCGGGCCCGCTCGGGAGGCGCGCCCCCGTGCCGAGGGCGACGGCGACGGCGGGAATGCCCACCGCCCCTCGGAGGTCAGGGGGCCATGGCCCTCCAGGCCGCACTGGCCAGGGACCCCAGGGGGGCTCCCCCCCCCGTCTTCTGGGCCTGGATCACTGGGGAGGGGGGCAGCTGTGAATGGGTGCAGGGGGCTGGACTAGATGACCCCGGTGGGCCCTTCCAGTCCTGGGATCCTAGGAGCAGCCGGGCAGCCGGGGGAAACTGAGGCACGCACCAGGAGAGGAGCAGCCCTGGATGCCCCCAGCCGGTCTTGCTCAGGAGACCCAGAACCGGCCAGAGGAAGGGCTGGCCCCGGGAACTTTGGCCCCGATCCAGCCCTGCTGCTCTCCGAGGGGGCAGGAGCTCTCGAGCGGGCCCGTGCGTTGGGCTTTCCGTATTAATGGGAATGGGGTTTCTAAACTGGGGCTGGACTGCATCACTTGGTATTTATGCTGATATTAATTTATGCTGGCCAAAGGTGTCGGCTCCTGAGTCGCATTGAACTCTTCATCAGGCAGGAGGGTGGAGGTGTAGCGTTCCTCAGGACAGAGAACATTTCCGACTACGAGTGACGTCTGTTCTGCCCAGGAAAAAAAGGCCTTTGCCTTTTTTATTTTTTGGGAAATTGTGATGATTTGGAGCATTTCGTTCTGTGCAATGAACACGGAAGAATTAGGGGTGCCAATTCTGGGATGGGAAATTCCTGGGGATTTGGAGGGGGGGTGGATCCTGGGGAGGGACCTCAGCAGGGATGTGATGTCCCAAAGTCCTAGAAGCCATTCCCCCCCCCCCCCAGGAGAATTGATCTCATTAGTCTGGAGATCCGTTATAATTCTGGGAGATCTCCAGCCCCCTCCCTCCCAAGGTTGGCAACCCTTGGCATGAGGCAGAATATTGCTGCTAACCCAAAAGGGAAGCTCTGGCAGAGCTCTGTTGGATGCATCTGCTGGCAGGGTACTGCATTTTGGGGGTTTGTTTTTCACAGTATTTACAGTGCAGCCCTAAACAAAATTATACCCATCTAGATCCATTTAAATCAGTGTGGGGTAAGAAGGATGGAAATTTTATTCAGAATGGTGCTTTCACTGTGAGGTTGGGCTCAGAGGTACATAAGATAAGCTGGACTGTGTCCAGAGGAGGGCAACAAAGATGGTGAGGGGTCTGGAGACCAAGTCCTATGAGGAAAGGTTGAAGGAGCTGGGTATGTTTAGCCTGAAGAGGAGAAGACTGAGAGGGGATATGATAACCATGTTCAAGTACTTGAAGGGCTGTCATATAGAGGAGGGTGCCGAGTTGTTTTCTGTTGCCCCAGAAGGTCGGACCAGAACCAACGGGTGGAAATTAAATCAAAAGCGTTTCCATCTAGACATTAGGAAGAATTTTCTAACAGTTAGAGCAGTTCCTCAGTGGAAGAGGCTTCCTTGGGAGGTGGTGGGCTCTCCTTCCCTGGAGGCTTTTAAGCAGAGGCTAGATGGCCACCTGTCAGCAATGCTGATTCTATGAACTTAGGCAGTTCATGAGAGGGAGGGCATCTTGGCCATCTTCTGGGCACGGGGTGTGTGTGTGGAAGGTAGTTGTGAGTTTCCTGCAGGGGGTTGATGACCCTGGTGGTCCCTTCCAACTCTATGATGAACCTAAGAAAAGCTCTGCTGGATCAGACCAAGGCCCATCAAGTCCAACGGTCTGTTCATACAGGGCCCAACCAGGTGCCTCTAGGAATTCCACAAAGAAGACAACTGCAGCAGCATCGGCCTGCCTGTGTTCCACAGCACCTAATACAATAGGCCTGCTGATCCTGGAGATAATAGGTATGCATCATGACTAGTATCCATTTGGACTAGTAGCCATGGATAGCCCTCTCCTCCATGAACATGTCCACTCCCCTCTTAAAGCCTTTTAAGTTGTCAGCCACCCCCACATCCTGGGGCAGGGAGTTCCACCATTGAACTCTGTGTTGTGTGAAGAAATCCATCCTTTTATCTGTTTTGAATCTCTCACCCTCCAGCTTCAGCAGATGAACCCGCGTTCTAGTATTAGGAGAGAGGTAGAAAAGCTTCTCCCTGCCCACTCTTTCCATGTACCCGGCCACCTTTGTGTTATGAATTAGTCCTCCTAACGTCACTTGCTCATCTTCCAGGGCCCTTGGGGTGATCCTGCCAGCGACTGATTGCGCCGCAGGCAAAAGAACTAGCCTTCTCGATTAATTTATCCAGAATAGAATCATAGAGCTGGAAGGGGCCATATAGGCCATCTAGTCCAACCCCCTGGTTATTGCAAGATCAGCCTGGAGCATCTCTGACGAATAACGATGAATACGAAGGTTTCTTTAACAGGGTGGCCACCAAGGCTGCTTGGCACCAAGCAGGAAGTAACCCAGGGCGTGTCCAAGCCACAATATTGCGAGCTTCCCCGTTGGGGAGAAAAGCACGGTAGAAATAAAGTGCAAAGGGATTCCATATACGCATCTAGTGAAGTCTGTGACTTTTGTTAGGTGACTTGCAGCCTGATCTGGCGCGTGTTTACTCAGAAGCAAGCCCCCTGGGGGCTGACACACCTGTTGCCCTCCAGGGCCTCTGTTTTGAGCTCCCTTCCGTCTGTCGGGTTCCTCAACCACTACTTTTAGGAGGAGGAGAAGAGCTGGTTTTTGTACCCTGCTTTTCTCTGCCTTTAAGGAGTCTCAGAGCGGCTCACAATCACCTTCCCTTCCTCTCCCCACAACAGGCAACTTGCGAGGTAGGTGGGGCTGAGAGAGTTCAGAGAGAACTGTGGCTGGCCCAAGGTCACCCAGCTGGCTTCATGTGGAGGAATCGAACCCTGTTCTCCAGATCAGAGTCTGCTGCTCATGTGGACGAGTGGGGAATCAAACCCGGTTCTCCAGATTAGACTCCGCTGTTCTTACCCACTATACCATGCTGCCTTTCTTTTCCCGGTCATTTTTCTCCTGACGGTATCTACCAGGGTCCACCCGGAGGCGGTTTCAAGCACTCCTGATACGCGCAGGTGATATCTACTTAGCCGCAGCTGATTCTCGATCTTCTATGGAGTTTTGACGTGACTTGGTTTCTCCCCCACCCCCTTGTCATTCCAGTTCCCTCCGATTTACCCCACCGCCTTTGCTTCCAAGGCCCAGAATGGGGCAGCTGTCACCGAGAAAGAAGTCCCCACCGGCGAAGACCTGGGAGCAGAGAGAGGCATGACTGACGACATCTTTGATGAGACCTACCGGGAGAAGACGGGCCCCAAGCCTGCCGTGATCTATGTCTGGAGGAACATCATCCTTATGGCCATACTCCACGCAGCCGCCCTCTACTCCCTCTCCATCATTCCCGCTGCAAAGTTTGCCACCTTGCTCTGGGGTAAGCAAGGGATGTGCCAGGGTTCCTTTCTCTCTCTCTCCAGAATTGTCTAATTGTTTCTCTCCGTCCTTTTCCCTTTTGTTCCTCTCAGTGGGATTTCACTCTTCTCAGCATAATGTTCCGCTTGGCTCTCAAAGGGCTTTGGGTGGGGGGGAGAGATTAATTGTAACCTGCGAACGTGGAAACAGGCTCTCTCTTGCGGGCGGTTAAACAGATTGAAAAGTGTATTGCAGCCATTGTGAGGTGCCTCTCTGGGGCAACAGCCAGGCTCCCGCCGGCTTCCGAACCATGAAAAGAGCTCCCCTTTCACTTTAGAAGAGTTGGTTTTTATATGTCGACTTTCTCTATCACTTAAGGAAGAATCGAACCAGCTTACAATCACCTTCCCTTCCCCTCCCCACAACAGACACCCTGTGAAGGGGGGGGGGGGGCTTAGAGAGCTCTAAGAGAGCTGTGACAAGCCCAAGGTCACCCAGCTGGCTTCATGTGGAGGACTGGGGAACCAACCTGGTTCACTAGATTAGCCTCTACCACTCATGTGGAAGAGTGGGGAATCAAACCTGGTTCTCCAGATCAGAGTCCACTGCTCCAAACCACCGCTCTTAACCACCACACTATGCTGGCTCTCCAAACTGAGTCTCGTAGGGACAAAGGTGTCGAATTCCAGGACTTTGACGCCAAGGTGTTCGGCCTCCGGCCTGGACCCACCCCATAGCTGGCCCTGCCCGAAGTCCTGGGGCTTCGGTGATGGCTGATGTTGGCTGCCAGGCCTGGCTCTGAGGTGGCCCCTTCTGGAGTGACTCCTGGCAGCCGTTCCGCAGAAGATTGTGGGGAAAGATCTTGTGTCCAGCAGGTATTTCTGTGGTTGCTGAGATGGTCAAAATAAGGAGCAGGATGGTCAGTGCGCGTTTAGCATTCCTAAATTCTATGCAAGGAGCACAAAGCGTTTTAAATTAGTATTTAATTAGCAGCACAGAAGCTGGAAAATGTAATGTAAAGTCTTCATCAGTTATTGGCTAAAGATAATTATATGAATGTATGAAGCTGCCTTATCCTGAATCAGACCCCCGGCCCATCAGAGTCGGTACTGTCTACTCAGACTGGCAGCGGCTCTCCAGGGTCACAGGCGGAGGTATTTTGCATCACCTACTTGCCTGGTCCCTTTAACTGGAGATGCCGGGGATTGAACCTGGGGCCTTCTGCATGCCAAGCAGATGCTCCACCACTGAGCCACAGCCCCTCCCCTGCAATTAGGCGCACGTTTCAAACCTCTCTGGGACTTCTTGCCCAGGGTTAAATAATTTGGTGATTTTAATGCTCTTTTGGGCAGGGGATTTGAACACCTTTTCTTTTTTTCCCTTTTGAACTAACAGGTAATTCAATGTAAACTTTCATGGAAGTTTGAACAAACTAACTATACCTTTCATGACATTTTTTTTTTTTTTTGGTCAGAAAAACCATTTACCATCAGACGGCAAAGCATGGTTTCCACCCGAGCGTTTGTTTTTATTCCGTCTTGTCCCTTTGTTTCTCCAGCTGCGTCCCTGGGGGGAAAATAGCAGTCAATGAGCCACACAAATAAAATTTTAAAAGGTGGGATTTTTCTCACTTTTAAGAAAGAATCAGGCAGTTTGCAACTTTGGACGGAGAGTAGCTGGGGGACCTTGGGCTAGTCACAGTTCTCTCCGAACTGTCTCAGCCCCACCTACCTCACAAGGTGCCTGTTGTGGGGAGGGGAAGGGAATCAGGGTATAAAACCCCACTCTTCTTATAATGGGGATCTTTTGGCTGGATGATGCTGAAGCATAGGTGTGACTTCCTTTTGACTCGCTTCTTTACACTGTTGCAGGGTTTGTGTGCTTCCTTATTAGCGGTTTGGGAATCACGGCAGGGGCGCATCGTCTCTGGAGTCATCGGTCTTACAAAGCGAGCTTTGCTCTCCGGCTCTTACTGGCTATCGCCAACTCCATGGCCTTTCAGGTAAGGACTATGTAAGGGCGGAGAGCAGTGTGCCCAAATTCCAGGTGGCTGGGAAAGGTTGCATGTCAAAAGAGGGTGTGTGTGTGTCTCTTTTTGTCTGCTAAGAAGGCTACGCTGGGGACTGTGGGACCTATGTAGAGAAAAGCCACATGGAACGGTGGTCAGAGAGAGGAGGGCAAAACCCATAAAAGCTGGTATGCTACAACACAGGATCTCTATACTCCCCACATTGACGTGGGTCTACCCGCCCTCTGTCCTTCTAACACCATCGAAACCATCTTCAAAAAGTGATAATTTCATAGAAACATAGAGTTGGAAGGGGCCACACAGCCCATCTAGTCCAACCCCCTGCTTAATGCAGGATCAGCCTAGAGCATCCCTGACAAGTGTTTGTCCAGCCTCAGCTTAAAGACTGCTGGTGAGGGGGAGCCTCACCCACCACCCCAGGGAGCCAATTTCACTTCCAAACAGCTCTTACTGTACAAAAGATGTTTTCCAAATGTCCAGCTGGTACCTTTCTGCCCGCATTTTATACCCATTATTGAGAGTCCTGTTCTATGCTACCAAAAGGAACTGCTCCCTGCCTTCCTCTAAGTGACAGCCTTTCAAATACTTCAAGAGAAATCATGTCCCCCCCTCAACCTCCTCTTATCCAGACTAATCATTCCCAAGTCCCTCAGCCTTTCCTCGTAGGGCTTGGTCTCCAGGCCCCTGATCATCCTCGTCGCTCTCCTCTGCACTGGCTCGATTCTGTCCACGTCCTTTTGGAAGTGAGGCCTCCATAACTGCACACAGTACTCCAGGTGTGGCCTGACCAATGCGGTGTACAGCGGGACTATGACATCTTGCAATTTGGCTGTTATGCCTCTGTTGATGCACCCCAAGATTGCATTAGCTATTTTTGTCGCTACATCACACTGGCTGCTCACTGAAAGAAAGAAATGGTGTGTGCCCCCAACTGGCTCTTGGGACCAATGTGGTTTAGGGGTTAGTATATGGACCAGGGTGCGAAAGATCTGGGTTCAAGTTCCAGCTTATCCCTGGATTGGCCGAGGCTTGTCACTCTTAAGGCCGTGTCGTTCTCAGTTCTGCTTCTGTAAAGTGGGAATAAATTTGGCTTATATCAGTCATTCAGGACAAGGAAGTGTTGTTACTGGCCTTGAGAACAGGGCGGGATATAATAGCTTCTTGGGGAAAGTCAGGTTATGCAACACAGAATGTCATTAATATATTTGTCCCCGTGGCTGTGTTTCATCTAGAATGATATTTATGAGTGGGCCAGAGACCACCGCGTCCACCACAAGTTCTCTGAAACAGATGCTGACCCCCACAATGCAACTCGGGGTTTTTTCTTCTCCCACGTCGGCTGGCTGCTGGTACGCAAACACCCGGACGTCATTGCGAAGGGCAAGAAGTTGGACCTTTCCGACCTGAAGGCAGACAAAATTGTGATGTTCCAGAGGAGGTGAGCAAAGGGGGCGGGGAGATGATAAGGAACGTGTGCTGTTTCGCATACATGCAAAATCTTCTAAGCGTTCACAATTAAAGATCTGTTAGTTCCTGTTCTGAATATTCTAAAACCGTAGGCTGAACTTTGGGAAACCTTGGTTTTGGGGGGCTTATTGAAATTTGTCCATTAACCCAAATAGTTAACCAGGGAGTGAAGTCAGCAGGAAAAGTCCATAACATTCAGTGTGAAATCTGAGGATTCCACTGTGATCTCTCCCCACCCACCCCCCACCCCCAGAGTGTCTTCAGTCCACGGCATCCTGTCCTCTTCTCCTGGCAGGTATTACAAGACCTCGGTGCTGCTGCTGTGCTTCGTGTTCCCTTCCTTCGTGCCTTGGTACTTCTGGGGAGAAAACTTTTGGACCAGCTTCTTACTGGCTGCCATCCTCCGCTACACCGCCATCCTGAACGCCACCTGGCTGGTCAACAGTGCTGCCCACATGTATGGCAACCGGCCCTACGACCACCACATCAATCCCAGGGAAAACCACTTAGTCGTCTTTGGAGCATTAGGTATGTGGAGGGCACAGAGGCAATGGGAACTGACCGGGGGTGCAGGGGGTTGGGCGTTCTTTCCTCTGGAGTGACTAGGAAAGAACATAAGAAAAGCCCTGCTGGATCAGACCCAGGCCCATCAAGTCCAGCAGTGTTTGACCAGGTGCCTACAGGAAGCCCACAAGGAAGATGACTGCAGCAGCATTATCCTGCCTGTGTTCCACAGCACCTAATATACTAGGCATGTTCCTTTAGCACATGTATCTTAAGAACATAAGAAAAGCCCTGATGGATCAGGCCAAGGCCCGTCAAGTCCAATATTAGGTGCCGTGGAATACAGGCAGGGCAATGCTGCTGCAGTCATCTTGCTTGTGGGCTTCCTAGAGGCCCCTGGTTGGCCACTGTGTGAAGAGACTGCTGGACTTGATGGGCCTGGGTCTGATCCAGCAGGGCTTTTCTTATGTTCTTATGTTGCCCACCTATTCTCTCAAGGATCAGAGGACTGGAGCATGCCTATTACATTAGGTGATGTGGAACACAGGCAGGGTAACGCTGCTGCATCCCTCTTGCAGGGCTTTCCTGATGTTCTTATGTTGTATAATTGCCACATGGAGAAGCAGTTGCATTTCTAGGTGATCTTGACCTGTGTATGAGTCTGGCCTCACTTAAAGCGAGCTCTTGGAGCCAAACTGGAGAGCTCTTGGGCCAAACTGCTTCAGTGAAGTCCCTCGATTGAAACGGCCGTCACCCCGCCAAGGACCTGAAGTTCTCAGAAGGGGGTTTGAGTTAGTTGCAGAATTCCACGTTCCTGGAGTGTTCTGGGCTGTTGATGTTCCTCTCAAATTCGTCTTGAATTTCAACACTCTTTTGAAAGTGTTGTGGTGACTGGTTGAGCGCTCACGGGACTTTGTTGGGGGCACAACATGGACCTGGCCACTGAAAAACAACGCCCTTGACTTTGTGCCTCCTTATCTGGGGCTTATCAGTTTTGTGATTGATGGATAGGATATAAATATTCTAAATTACGCAAATCCACTCCTTAGAAAAAGCCTTGAGTCATGTTCACCATTGGACTGCCAAAACAGCTGGAATTTAGTGATGTTTCTAAGACAGGATATAGGGGAGAGGCCATGGCTCAGAGGTCGAGCATCTGCTTGGCATGCCGAAGGTCCTGGGTTCAATCCCTGGCATTTCCAGTTAAAGAGGCCAGGCTAGTAGGTGATGTGAAAGACCTCAGCCTGAGACCCTGGAGAGCAGCTGCCAGTCAGAGTAGACAATACTGACCTTGATGGACCAAGGGTCTCATTCAGTATAAAGCAGCTTTTGTGTGTTTTGAAATCTCTGGTTCTGTGCTGCCCTTGTCCTGTTCCAGGTGAGTCAATTTGGGTCTCTTATCATGAGGCGTTTATTCTTCATCCATCATGCGTGGGCTGTGTTTTATCTTTGGCCCTTGGCACTAGCTTCTCCTGATGTTGGTTTCTGATAAAACTTTATGGCGATTTCCTTGGCGCCCTTACCACCCTCTCCTTCTCCAGGGGCAACCTCTCAGCGATTCCGCAATGGCGGTGGCGCCTTTCCTGCTTGTCATCCTCACGCCAGTCTTCGGCTTCTCCCTCTGTTCCCTCCCCCCATATCTAGTTACAGATTGTAATCTGTCAATTCATTGTTAGGCTGTAAAGGCCAATGCATATCAATGATACCATATTAATTGGTACTGTTACCTCGGTGGTTTATCCCGTCTCCTGCTGCTCAGTCATCTCAGACAGAACAGGCCAGCTATTGTGGGGGGTGGGCAGAAGTTGAATTCCTGAACTGTTTATCCTGGCCCAATTCAGTTCTGGGTTCAGCTTCTAGCAGGCACTAAACTAGACCACCTGTAGAAATGCCGGTCCCGCTGCAGGATTTGTGTTCTCTTGGTAATATTTTGGTATTATTGAGAGAATGTGAACCCTGCAGTGGGCCTGGTATTTCCAAATGGGGTCCCAGAAATAAGCCCCTGTTCAGAGCCACTGTTAATGTTCCGTATTTAACCTAGTTAGAAATATGTGTCAGTGCTGTACACCGCATTGGTCAGGCCACACCTGGAGTGTTGTGTGCAGTTCTGGAGGCCTCGCTTCAAAAAGGATGCGGGCAGAATGTAGGTGGGTGCAGAGAAAAGGGACGAGGATGATCAGGGGCCTGGAGACCCAGCCCTGCGAGGAAAGGCTGAGGGACTCTGGAATGTCCGGTCTGGAGGAGGTTGAGGGGGGACAGGATTGCTCTCTTGAAGTATTTGAAGGGCTGTCACTTAGAGGAGGAGAAGAGTTGGTTTTTATATGCCGACTTTCTCTACCACTTAAGGGAGACTCAAACTGGCAGGGAGCTGTTCCTGTTGGCAGCAGAGGATAGGACTCGCAATAATGGGTTTAAATTACCAGCTGGATATTAGGGGAATTTTTTTTTACAGTAGGAGTTGTTCAGCAGTGGAATCAGCTACCTAAGGAGGCGGTGAGCTCCCCCTCTCTTGGCAGTCTTCAAGCAAACACGTCAGGGATTCTCTAGGCTGATCCTGCATTGAGCAGGGGGTTGGACTAGATGGCCTCTAGGGCCACTTCCAATTCTCTGATTTGTGAGTCTGCTATCAGTTGAATACTGAAGATTAATCAGGGATGAAGTGCTGATTTCTGAATCAGATTTTGTTAATTGTGAAGGATTGTGTGCTTTGGGGGAGGTTGTTTGCTGCATCACCGTAAGCAGAACTGTGCCCCTTTTGACGTGGGTGTTCTTAAGAAGATGTTCTCTGGCCATAGCAGAGCCTTTGCTTATTCCAACTCTTCTGATAGGAGGAGCGAAGGTACCAGGAAACAGGATTGCAAGTTCCTCTGGAGAGAACGGCATGAGCCTCCCCTTACTTCTGAACTCTTTAAGATAACTTTCTCCCCTCTCTCCCGCACTTCCTTTGTCGTTTCTCAAGTGCTACCCTAAGAAGGTTTATCAAGGGAAAAGCACTTCTCCCTCAGTTACCTCTGGAGAAATATCTGGTGCTAACGGAGGTTGACTCACAAAAGAAAGGGTCACAGCAGAGATCCCCAACGTGGTGGCCTTTGGGACCATGGTGCCTGCCGAAACCTTTCTTGGTGCCCACCAAGTATTTTTAGAAAGTGGGTGGAGCCCGTTGAGGCTCTTTCTCAGCAGGGCTTCTGATTGTCCACGGAGGGGGCCGTGGCTCTGCGGTAGAGCTTCTGCTTGGCATGCAGAAAGTCCCAGGTTCAATCCCCACCATCTCCAGTTAAAGGGACTAGGCAAGTAGGTGATGTGAAAGATCTCAGCCTGAGACCCTGGAGAGCCATGGAGAGGGGCTGTGGCTCAGTGATAGAGCCTCTGCTTGGCATGCGGAAGGCCCCAGGTTCAATCCCTGGCATCTTCAGTTAAAGGGACTAGAGGCAAGTAGGTGATGTGAAAGACCCCTGCCTGAGACCCTGGAGAGCCGCTGCCGGTCTGAGCAGACAAGACTGACTTTGATGGACCCAGGGTCTGATTCAGTAGAAGGCAGCTTCATCTGTTCAAGATCTGACTGGATGTGCAGATTAAAATAACATTGTTTAAGTGGCAGCTGCAGCCACGGTGTATATTCTGTTCTCTCTCACCGGTCTTTCCCAGTGTCTTTTTAATTCTCTCTCTTCTCCCCCTGCACTTGGGCTTTTCCTCTGTGTGTGTGTGTATGGGGGGGCACTGCTCCTTGTGACAACCATTTTTTTGGCTGCGCCCATCATCCTGTGTCTGGATTCCAAAGGTGCCCGCAGGCTCAGAAAGGTTGGGGACCCCTGAGCTATGTGGGAGACATTTGGAACTGAGCCCCAGCAGGGTGGGGTGGTTGCCCTCTGGGGAGGGGGGGGGCTGCAGAGGAACGCTGCCCCCTCCGCTTGGCCCTGAACGCCTTTCCCCCTCATCTCTGTCCCCACAGGTGGACTACAACGGCCACCACACGTTCCCCTGTGTCTACTTGGTCTGATCAGAGCAGGGCTTTTCTTAGGTTCTTATGAGCACACCTATTATATGAGGTGCATAGTTTGGAGAGGGTGGACAGGGAGAAGCTTTTCTCCCTCATAATACCAGAATGTGAAGTCATTTGCTGAAGCTAGAGGGTGAGAGATTCAAAACAGACAAAAGGAAGTATTTCTTCACACAACACAGAGTTCAATGGTGGAACTCCCTGCCCCAGGGTGTGGTGATGGCTGCAAACTTGGAGAGCTTTAAGAGGGGAGTGGACATTTTCATGGAGAAGAGAGCTATCCACAGCTGCTAGTCAAAATGGATGCTAGTCATGCTGCGTCCCTATTCTCTCCAGGATCAGAGGAGCAGGCCTGTTGTATCAGGCAGGATAAATGCTACTGCAGTCGTCTTGTTTGTGGGCTTCCTTAGAAGCACCTGGTTGGCCCCTGTGTGAACAGACTGCTGGACTTGATGGGCCTCCTGGGTCTGATCCAGCATGGCCTTTCTGATGTTCTTATGGTGGCACAGTTGCCCTCTGGGGAGGGGGAGGCTGCAGAGGAACTCTACTGTCTCCGCTTGGCCCTGAATGCCTCTTTCCCCCGTCTCTGTCTCCGCAGGCGAAGGCTTCCACAACTACCACCACACCTTCCCCTACGACTACTCCACCAGCGAGTACGGCTGGAGGTGGAACTTCACCACGAGTTTCATCGACCTCATGTGCCGCCTCGGCCTGGCGAACGACTGCAAGAAAGTGTCCCAGGCGACTGTCCTGGCGCGGAAAATTCGGACTGGGGACGGGAGCCACAAGACCGGCTGAAGGCCCGCGGCCCTCCCCCCCTCCCGCGCCCTCGACCGCCTTCTCGTCCTTCCGACAGCCTGGGGCGTCTGTTTCAATGTCCCGTTCACTAACTACCCAGCAGTGCTATCTGGATGCTTCAAGGTGACGACTCTAACCCCCCCGCAGCTCTCTCTTTTGAACTGATGTTTCAGAAACCTGTAGCTTTCCCCTTTCCTGGTCTAGGGGCTGTCCTTCTCTCAGCCTCCCCGGCAAACGGCGTCCTTTCTGTGCGTAAGCGTAGGTCCCCTTTCTGTGCGTGCGCATCCCACACCAGCTGACATCCCTGCAGCCCAAATCAGAGGGGTTGAGAAACGCCCCCACACACACACACATGGCTGCACGAAAGACAGGGACTTCCTTCCCTGGAAGTAGCGCCGGCGCACGCTTGACAAAAGGCAGCTCTCCGGCTCCTGAAGCCAGAGAGCTCTCCTTTGCCTTCCCCCCCCCCCCTTCTTGAAGAGTGATCTCTCGCGATGGGGGTTCTGGTACCTCCTGGAGACGGAGAAGATGTATGTGGGTTGTGAAGGTTAGGGTAGGAATGGAAACGAGAAAGACCTTAGGAGCCCCCCCCCCTCCCCAGAAGTGGGGAAGGGGCTTGGAACAGGGTTGGTTTCCGCCCTGCTCTGGAGACGTGGCTGTTCTTCTCTTCCCGTTCGCTCTCCACCAAAAGCGAGAGGTGGATGCTGGACCCCTGCTTAGGAACACTCATTCTTTGGTTCCAAGGAGGACAGATTTGGTTGAAGAAACATTCCGGGTGGAGACGTGAACATTTCGGAGAGCAGAAAGGGAAGAGATTCTTCCTCAGAAAGGGGGCGGACGGTCCTGGAGAGAACGGGGGCCACAGTTAGACTCAGGCTGGAGGACAGATTCCTCTTGAGATGGACAGTGCCGACGCACGTTGTCTGTTTGACATGCCATGGCGGCAGATGCTCAGTTTAATCCCACCGAGGACCAGTTATGGGTGGGTGTCAACGGGCCCCAAAGAGCAATAGTTCTCTTCGGGGTGCTTTTCTACCTTGCATGGGGGTGGGGGTGGGTGGGGACAGGCATCTGGAAGATCAAGGTAGTATTTTCCTCTTTGTTTTTTTTTCCTTCTTACTACTGTATCGATTTGCAGGGCATGTACTGTATGGCTGTGCTATATATATATATATATATATTTAAGCATTCCTCCCCACCCTGCCCTGGAAATGGGGGGGGGATGTGGCTACTCCCCCCACCATGGGAGGGAACTTCCTTCAGCAGCAGTGTCAGGGATCAAACCCCTTGATCGACTGACGGGAGTTGTTTGCACAGATGCTCTGTACTGTTTTGTTTCTTAAGCGAGGGGAGAGACGCCTGGATTAATTACCTCAGTATTTGGGATTGGCGAGTTGGCAGGAGCCCAGACAGTGGCGAATCCCTAGAGTCAGAACCAGTTTTGCGGAGGAACTTGTCTGCAGGAGGGAATTTGGGCAGAGGCGATCGACGCTTTCATTGCCAAATCTCTGTGCAGTGTAGCAAACCCCCCCCCCCCTTTCTACCTTCCCTCCTTGTGACACAGGGTGAGAAAAGCCCGGCCTTCCCAGTTTCCCTGGCCGTCCTTCTTTGCCTCCTGCCACCCTGGTAATAAATGTCTCCTTTCAAATCAAGGCTGCCCCTTTGGTTTTTCTATCAACCGGGGGGTTCAGCTGCAAACCAGCACGTGGCGTCGCGACTCTCCACGCAGCCCGGCAGCCATTCCGGTTCCCCTCTCCTAGAATCGGGGTGGGAATCTGCGGCCCATTCGTTGGAGTGTGACTTGCCCATTGGCTTTTTTAAAATTCAGCTCAACAGAAAGCCAATCGCAGGCAGAAAGGAGGGGGGAGGCCTTTCAGTGGAGATAGAAGATAGGGGGTTCTTTGGTGGGTGGAGAGACTGAAATTATTTACAAGGCCAGAACACACAACCAGAGAGCACTTATTCGCATGACGCAGATGTCATGTCAGGAACTCATTGCCACTAGAGGCCGTTTGATTTGTTGGCTGTCCAGGGGGGCTAGAAGCATGCTTCGGAGTTGCAGTCCGTGTGTGAGTGTGTGTGAAAGGGGCAGAAGTGTGGACTTCTCGCCCGACTTGAGGGCTTCCCAGAACCACTGGGCCGAAAACAGGACCCTGGTCACAACAGCCTGACACAGCAGGGCTCCTACCTCTGCATTGTGCTTGCGTACAGCTGGTGCCGAGGAGACTTGGCATCAGCTGTGGAGTTTTTTCCCCCCTGGGGGGCTCTTGAAAGCCGAGCGTAACACGCCTCTGGCCGCCCAGGGCCCGCTGCACCACCTGGGGCCCTCCGCCGCTTTGAGCTCTCCGTGCCAGGGAGGGTCCCCGCCCTGCAGCCCTGTGGCTGAACCGGCTTACCTGTCGTGCACACGCCCTGAACGCTCTTCCTCTTCCTTGGCTTAAGTGCATCTTTGGAGAGAGCTTTGCTGCCTCTGGACACATTACCTTTTTTTGGGGGGGGGTTTTGGATACCTCTGACTTCTGAGGCACCCGCCTAAGAATGTGGCAGAGAGGTGTTTTGAAAGGGCCGGGGTTGGTTGCAGTTAGCTGGGGGGCAGTTGGTTGCGTGGCTGGGCCGCAGCTCTGAAACAGCCCCGATTCCCGCAGAGACAGCTCTGGAAACGTCACACGGTGTTTCTGTCTTGACTCCAAAGTAGTGTTGAATTTGGTACAGGCCGCTTAGTCACACATGTGCTCCCCTCCCCAGTTTTGACTCCGTTCTAGGTTTTTTTGCCTCGCTCGTAATAGTGCCAGGCCAGCAGAAATCGAATCCGGTTCCAGAGTGTTCCTGGAAGAAAGTGGAGTGTTTCTGGAAGAAAGATGCCTTCCCCCCCACCCCCGAAGATCTTGCCTCGGTGCTCACAACGCAGCTCCCGAGAGTTGCTGAGCCTCGGGGTGAACCTTGTAAAGGCAGCCCGGGGTGGGGCGAATCTGAAAATGCGGGTGCCGAACGGAAGCAACCGAACGGCCCCCCCGGCCCAGGATGTTCAAAGATGCTGGGGTGGTGGTGGTGGCAAATGAACAAACATTATGGGGTGCCTTAAGCTTTTTCTTGAACAGATGTAGGAGTATCAACAAGTATCTGCAGTATTTTATTTTCAGCTGTGCTAAATTATTATTTTTTTAAACAAAACTTTTCAGGGGTAATATTTTATATTAATTATTGACCTGCATTAAATTGTGGGCAAAGGTTTTTTTTTTTTTTTTTTTTTGAGCATACAGATTGCTTTTTTTTTCTTGATAGGTTAAGGAATAGTTGTGTTGCTTTAAAGACAGCCGTTCGTTGCTTTCCTGTTGTTGTGTGCAGTGCAGGTTAGCTGTGAGACGCACTCTTTAGTACGTGTGTAAGGGTGTGCGCATGTGTGTGTCTGTGTGTTTTGTTGTGTGACCTGGAGTGAACTTTTGGTGTCTATAAGAACCGATTGCCGTCTCGGCCTGGAGACCAGGCAGCCGCTCCGGCTGCCCTCTCGACTTGCCGTGGAAGCTGCAGGTGAGGCTTTTCCGGTCTCCTGTGCCTCTGTTGCTTTGTGTGTAAACCTCCGGCCTTAAAAGGGATTCTCCTACGACTCCTCACACAGCCAGTTAACACCAGGAGTGCTGCGGCAGAAGCCCTTTTGGGACTCAGCCGGCATGCTCTGCAGTCCCTCTGGCTTAACTGGTTTGTGTCAGACTGACCGTTGATGTGAAGCCTTGTTTCACGAAGCAGCAACGATAGCAAACTGGGGTTCCTGCCCCCCCCTTTTGAAACTGGAAAAATTATGTATGAATGACAAAAAGACTGTGAAGATTAATCTGTGAATTGTCTGTGCTCTGACTCTCTCGCAGTTGCGCGTAGGGTTTTGTTTTGGTTCAGCTTTCCTCTTCTAATATTTCCATATTTTGTGTACTGAAAACAGTTTAATTTCTACTAATATGGAACTGAATATCTGACTACATGCTGAGCTGAAGCTTTATTTGTTTACAATAAAATGGCTGATTTTCAAATTTGACAGACCGTCTCCTGGCATTTCTTGGCGGGCTAACTGAACCGTAGGGAGTTGGGGACACCGGGACACAATATCCTCAGCATGTGCTCCGAGAAAGACACAAATTCCTGCCTCCCTGTTCCCAGTCTTCATGGCAGCAGTTCCAGAGCCCACATCCTGAAGAAGAGTTTTGCAGAACTGGCTGAGAAGAACCGAGACAAGCAGCCGATGGTCATTCGAGCCAGCCCTAGATCTCCGACAGAACTGGGGTGATCCTCGGGATCCCCTACGCTCTGATCTTCCTGGATCCTCCTGCCATTTTCCAGCACAAAACATCAAAAATTCCCCAGTCCAAGCCCCATTTCATAGGGGAGGGGCTGTGGCTCAGTGGTAGAGCCTCTGCTTGGCATGCAGAAGGTCCTAGGTTCAATCCCTGGCATCTTCAGTTAAAGGGACCAGGCAGAGAGGTGATGTGAACGACCCCTGCCTGAGACCCTGGAGAACCGCTGCCAGTCTGAGTAGACAACACTGACTTTGATGGACCAAGGGTCTGATTCAGTAGAAGGCAGCTTCATGTGTTCATGTGCTTCCCAGCCCAGGCAACATTAGATCAACTGCTCTGAAGTTTCCTTTCAGTCCACCGCATTCCCTGCCTGACTTGCCAATTGGGAGGGGCCGTGGCTCAGTGGCAGAGCATCTGCTTGGCATGCAGAAGGTCCCAGGGTCAACCCCCAGCCCCTCCAGGTAAAAGGACCAGGCAGTGTGTGATGGGAAAGACATCTGGAGAGCCACTGCCCGGTTGAATACACAGTACTGACTTGGGGGGACCAAGGGTCTGATTCGGTATAAGGCCCCTGCGTGTGGGTTCACGTACATGCGATCTTCGAGGTGTGACTGTGACGCCCAATGGACCGTGAAGAGCTGTTGTGTGTCTGTGAGGGTGGAGGGGGGAAGCTGGCCTTTTAAAGGGGTGGATGAGGTGCCAGGACTGCCTTTCATTTGCCCGGCAGTCGTAGAATCATAGAGTGGGAAGGGACCACCAGGGTCATCTAGGCCAACCCCCTGCACGACGCAGGAAATTCACAACTACCTCCAACCCCCCCACACACACCCAGTGACCCCCTACTCTACTCCCAGAAGATGACCAAAAAGAAAACCCTCCAAGGGCCATAGCTCAGTGGTAGAGCATCTGCTTGGCATGCAGAAGGTCCCAGGGTCAATCCCCGGCATCTCCAGTTAGAGGGACTAAGCAAGTAGGTGATGTGAAAGACCCTTTTCTGCCTGAGACCATGGAGAGCCAGCTACTGCCAGTCTGAGTAGACAACACTGACTTTGATGGACCGAGGGTCTGATTCAGTATAAGGCCGCTTCATGTTGTCAGCAGGGGCTACGGCTCAGTGGTTAGAGCATCTACTTGGCATGCAGAAGATCCCAGGTTCAATCCCCGGCATCTCCAGTTAAAGGGACCAGGCAAGTAGGTGATGTGAAAGACCCCTGCCTGAGACCCTGGAGAGCCGCTGCCAGTCTGAGTAGACAATACTGACTATGATGGACCGAGGGTCTGATGCAGTAGAAGGCAGCTTCATGTGTTCACGGCTTATGTTTTGGGGAGGGGCTGCGGCTCAGTAGCAGAGCATCTTCTTGGCATGCAGTAGATCCCAGGTTCAATCCCCGGCATCTCCAGTTAAAGTGACCAGGCAGGTAGGTGATGTGAAAGACCCCTGCCTGAGACCCTGGAGAGCTGCTGCTGGTCTGAGTAGACAATACTGACTGTGATGGACCCAGGGTCTCATTCAGTATAAGGCAGCTTCAGGTGTTCAAAGATCCCTGGCCAATCTGGCCTGGAGGAAAATTGCTTCCTGACCCCAAAGTCCCAGTGCATATAGAAGCAGAGATAGCCCTGGTCGGTAGTTGGATGGGAGACCGCTGAGGAAGTCCCGGGCCGCTGCGTGGTGGAAGGCAACGGCATGCGGAGTCGGCTGTGAGTAGACGGCACTTCACACACACAACGATAGCCCAAGCGGAGTGTTATGACATTTTAAGGCAGGGCCGGGCCTCCTGCCAGGGCAGCGGTGCCAAGCTGCACAACACTCCGCCTGGATCACCTCATGTCAGCCGCTCAGCCCGTGGCTTCCGGCCAGGCCCCAGTCAAGAAGTTACTCCAGTTCAGTCACCTAAAGAACTGCGGCGTGGGAGGAGGTTCCCTCCTCCTCCTCCCCCCCACAGCCCTGTTGACTCACCTGAGCCAAGAAGATCCCGGAAGACGGGCGCGCGCCAACTGGTCCCTCCAGTTGCGCTCCACCCACCCCACTCCGCTCTGTGCAGTTGCCAGCGGTTCCCCCTCCCTCGCCCACAAACAGTCCAAAGCCCCAGAGAGCAGGGCCTGCCTGGTCCACGGAAGAGCGTCCCGGTCTCAGTTTCCCACCGGCCAGGACAGGAGAGCCGATTCCCGCATCCGTGTCTTTGAGGACACGGCCCAGCGGGATTCTCTGCTCCTCCGTGGTGGCGACAGAGGCCCGAGGAGGAGGAGAGCTCCTCCGCCTTCAGGGTTTGTAGGGCACGATGACGGGTCTTAGCAGGCGCAGCGTCCCCTCGAGGAAGGAGAGATGGGCCCCTTTTCGAAAGCCTCCCTTCAACCTAGGAGGAGGAGAGAGTGCCCCAATTTCTTCCTTGGCACCGAGGTCAATATCGCCAGTCACTTAGACTCCCCCTTCCACATAGGGTTGCCAACCTCCAGGCAGGGTCTGGAGATCTCCCGAAATTACAACTGATTTCCAGACGACAGAGATCAGTTCCCCTGGAGAAAAGGGCTGCTTTGAAGGGGGGGACACTCTTTGGCATTGAGGTCTCTGTCTTCCCTAGGCTCCACTCCCAAATCTACAGGGGTTTCCCAACCTGGATCTGGCAACCCTATCCCCCTACCCCCTGCCAGGGGCTGGGGGTGGTGGTAGTGGTGGTGGTGGTAACCTGGCAACCCTACACAGGGGCCCAGCGGTTGAAACATAAAGCCAGCTGCCTGCCAGAGCTGGGAGTGACTCAAATTTCCTCCCCCTGCTCTTTCTCTGGGTACAACGAGAAGCCGACAGATGACGAGGAAAGGTGCGACTCACGCTCTGGTGGGTACTTACCAAAACATAGTCTGCAGCTTGATCACATGAACACCTGAAGCAGTCTCCTGCTGAGTCAGACCCTTGGTCCATCAAGCTTGGTATTGTCTACTCTGACTGGCAGCCGCTCTTCAGGGTCTCTGGTAGAAGTGTTTCACATCACCTACTACCTGACCATTATAACCAGAGGTGCCAGGGATCGAACCTGGGACCAAGGGGAGGCTCTGCCACTGGGCCACGGCCCCTCTCTGACCCATGACTTGCCTGCGAAATAAAGGAATTCGAGTTTCAGATTTCAGAGGGCTGCCCTGAGAGAGACTCCTTAGAGGTAGAGAAAAGCAGGATTAGTGTGTCAGACGAGGATCTGGGTTGGGGTTGCCAACTCCAGGTTGGGAAATTCCTTGAGATTTGGGGAGGGGGGAGTATAATGTTGTACCGCCCACCCTCCGAAGTGGCCATTTCTTCCAAGGGAACTGATCTCTGAAGGGCTGTCGTAATGGAGGATGGTGCTGAGTTGTTTTCTGTTGCCCCAGAAGGTCGGACCAGAACCAACGAGTTGAAATTAAATCAAAAGAGTTTCCATCTAGACATGAGGAAGAACTTCCTGACAGTCAGAGCGGTTCCTCGGTGGAAGAGGCTTCCTCGGGAGGTGGTGGGCTCTCCTTCCTTGGGGGTTTTTAGGCAGAGGCTAGATGGCCATCTGTCAGCAATGCTGATTCTGTGACCTTAGGCAGATCATGAGAGGGAGGGCACCTTGGCCATCTTCTGGGCACGGAGTTGGGGTCACTGGGTGTGTGTCGGGGGAGGTAGTTGAGAATTCCCTGCATTGTGCAGGGGGGTTGGGCTAGATGACCCTGGGGGTCCCTTCCAACTCTATGATTCTATGGTTGTAGTTCTGGGAGATCTCCAGCCCCCACCTGGAGTTTTCATGCTCATTATACGGACCTTGAATTAGGTCGTATGTATTCTCGCTGCTCGGGTATCGTTCTCGAGTCAATCATGTGGTTTATGGCTATTAATTTTTAGATGCACACTGCACCCGAATGGGAATAATGTATTTGAGATGGTCTCCTTAATTTTCGTTGGTTCAGCAAGCTGATAAAGACTTCGAAACGCGTCCTTGCTACCTTACCACTTAATTGACCATGAACTTTCGCTTTTGATTTTCTTCGTGATCATATGTATTTCACCTTCATGGAATCTCCACTTTGCCTGTGTAAATGTTATGAGCCCTAGTGGCTGCAATGAACTTATACCTTGCCTATGAATGTTATGAGCCCGTGGGGCTGTAATGATTGTTCAGCATTAATCGTTTTCTTTGCTTTTCCTTCTTGAGTCTTAAGCCCTGCGAGGCATATTGTGTGAAGTGAACACTTTGTCTATATATTGAGACTTTTAAGGTTTGGTTATATATATAAATAAGCATTGAACTTTAAAGTAATTGCATTGCTTTTTTCTTTAATTTCCACTTTAAGTTTATCGAGCCACGTGCTGCCGTCTCTCCACAGTTCCCACCTGGAGGTTGGCATCCCTAGCAGACAGCTATACAGGGAGCAGCCACCCAGCCCGCTAGTCGCCTGCTTATTTTTTTTATAAAGGGTGCCAGGAGCCCCAGGAGAACACGGTTGGCCTCCTATACGCCTGCTGGGGATCAGTTTATGAGCATTCCCCACCCCGCCCGCTCAGTTACAAATGCCTTACAATTTTAAAGGGTTGCATCAGGACCATGTGCCCCGATCCCTCTGGAGAGAGGGTGATTAGAAACGACCACTTTATTTAATGGGGCTCTTTCCCAAGAGGTCTATGGCCGCTGCTGGCTCGAGGAACGTGGGAGTCCCGTGAGAAGCTCCTGTTTTACAGGGGATCTCCAAAGAGCCCTCCCAAGTCTCAGAGGTCTGGCCTCTTGGTGAGCCAAGAACCGTGGAGCCTGGCTGCGACCAGCGTGGAAGGGAGGACTGTTCTGACAAGCGCTTTCTCCTTCCCACGGCCCTCCTTTCCAGCGCAGACCAGGACACAGAGGCAGAATTTGCAACCTGCAATTAACTTTGCGAGCTCTAAAAATAAGCTAATGATCACCTTTCACAGGCGTGCGGGCTCTTCGGGCTTAGATGTCTGCTCACGCTTTCTTGGTGCTAACAATGTGGTTGTTAAAGTCAGTCTCGGAGACAAACAAAGAGCGAAAACGCATGGTCGCTTAAGCCTCCTTTATTCCCTGTTTCAGCCAGGATTGAATGCACATTCGGAAATGCATATGTTCGATCCTGGCTGAATCCTGGCTGAAACAGGGAATAAAGGAGGCTAAAGCGACCGTGCGTTTTCGCCCAAAGACTCTTTCCCAAGGACAAAGCCAGCAGTCTTTTCCTTCTCATTTAGACTCTGGGATTCTTCTCGGTTCTGCCCTGCGGGGCGGGGGGGGGGGGGAGAGGATTGATCCATAGGTTCCCGTTACACAACGCAGGAAACAGAATCATCAGCCCACGCTCTCCTCCGTGGGAACCCAGCAACCCAGGCACATGCTGTTTTCTGAATAGAGCTCTCCATGCAGCTCCAAATGGGAAATGTCTCTCCCACAGCACGGTTTGCCATGTTGACTGATCCCAAGCACAGTTACTCAGGTGTAAGGCCACTAAAATCAATTCTGGAGTGACCCTGCGTGGGATTGCACTGTTAATCTACCACAGGGCATTTTATAACCGCACCGAATATGCTACTGGAAGTAAGGTTGCCAACTCCAGGCTGGAAGACTCTGGGAGATTCTCCTGGGGAGGGGGAGTTGAAGAGGGGGCGACCCAAGCAGGGTATAATGCCACACAGCCTCCCCTCCACAGCTGCTAATGTCTCCAGAGAAACTGACCTCTGTACTCTGATGAATGACCAGCAGGGATCCTGGGAGATCTCCAGGGCCAGCATCGCTGCAACCCTCAAAATCCAACAGCATGGAAGATCCTGGTCAAAGGAGGGGCCACAGTCGCTACCTGGGGAGGTGCGGACATATTGGGTGCTGGGGTGCCCCCTTCCCAAAACCGGGCTCAGTTCTCACAAAAAATTCTTTCTCTTTCTAAAGCGGAATCTAAATTTCAAGAGCAGACTTTTCTATCCTCTAACACAGGGGTGTCAGACACTGGCGGACTGGCCGGGGGGGTCAGCTTGCACGATGGCAAGTGGGCCCTGTGGCCCCCTGATGAAGTGAGGGCCCCTTAAACATTAGACAATATGTTACAAATGTTAATGACCTTTTAGTAGCCTGAAAATATAATAGAAGTTCCAATTATAACAATCTGTATTTACATTATCGACTGTATACTGCCAGTAATATGTACAATATATGTACACTATAATTACTAAAATATATATACCGTACATTTATTTTGCAGAAATTTTAATTGTACCTTTTCCCCACTTATGTATTTTTTTGAAAATTTTATTTATTTCATATAAAAATTAAATTATAGCCTTATAGTTGTGTCCTGGCAACCAATATTTTTTAGACCCAGTCTGCCCCTGGTCAAACATACGGCCCGTGGGCCGAATCCGGCCCCTTGAGAGCTCTTATCCGGAACCCGCGAGGCAGCCACACACACACTCACACCCGTCCCGATCTGGGCTGGCGAGGCACGGCCCGGCCTGACCAAGTGACATTTATGTCATATCCGGCCCTCGTAACAGGGCCTGCTCTAACGCATTCAGATTTCCCCAGCTGATTAACTTCGTAACGTGTCCGTGGTCTAAATTTTGCCCTCTGCCCCCACGTCTCTGTCCATTTTTGAGGACTGAAATAGCAAAACCAGGAACGGGCTTGCCACCTCTGTACATAGTGCTGAAGCAAAATTGCTTGGCTGGCGTGGAAAAGGCCTGATTTGCACAACCAGATATATTAATCACTTGGTACAGAGTTCCTGAGGTTCTATTTTCCAGATAGCAAACAGGCGGATTCATGTTGCCACATCAAAACCTCCCTTCCCATGGGGGGAAAAAGTACTGTATTTACCCAACAGGATGGCTAGGTTCCCCCCACCCACCCCCCGGCCAAGATGTGCAAACGAGAAAAAGAGGAGATGGTCACATAGAAATTCCAAGTAGGCACATCTCTCTGTGAATAACATTTTAGGGGGTGCCTGCGTCTTCCTTTCAGGTAAATGTGGTAGCTGACTAGTGAGAAAGGTTCTCTTCTGTTGTTAGGGTTGCCAACCTCCAGGTACTAGCTGGAGATCTCCTGCTATTACAACTGATGTCCAGCCGATAGCCATCAGTTCACCTGGAGAAAATGGCCACTTAGGCAATTGGACTCTATGGCACTGAAGTCCCCCCCTCCCCAAACCCCGCCCTCCTCAGGCTCTGCCCCAAAAACCTCCCGCTGGTGGCGAAGAGGGACCTGGCAACCCAATCTGTTGGGCTGGTTTTCTGAGCACCAGGAAACAAGGGGCCATTCGGTGTGCCATTTCCAACCTACTGCCTGAAATGCCCCACACCAGACTCATGAGATCCCCATCGGTTAGTAGACGAGGCATAAATATTTTAAATAATAAATAAATAACCAGAGTAGCACAGGAACCGTGACATCATCTTCCAGCACTGCCAGGGTGCCAGAACCACGTGAGCCAGAGGCGCAACGTGGTTCCCTCTTCCCTTCCGTATCCATTTCGTTTCCAAAGGGTAGCCGTGTCAGTCTGTCGTAGCAAAATAAAACAGAAGTCAAGTGGGACGGGTCTGATGCTTTGAACAGCGAGCATACTTTACTTTGCTGCTTACAGATACGGAATAATCCGGGCAGTAAGGAAGAATCAGGTTTATTGTGGGTATTTGCAAACGGCTTTTGGGTTTTTAAAAAAATCTTCAAAATATTTACATAGAATCATGGAATCACAGAGTCGGAAGGGACCACCAGGATCATCTAGTCCAACCCCCTGCATGATGCAGGAAATCCACAACTACCTCCCCCACCCCTACATACCCAGTGACCCCTACTTCATGCCCAGAAGATGGCCAAAAACACCCCTTCAGGATCCCTGGCCAATCTGGCCTGAAGGAAAATCGCTTCCTGACCTCAAAGTGGCGATCGGCACTACCCTGGGCATGCGAGAAAGGGCCACGAGAGCCAAGCACTGGTGCAACCCTTCCTGCCCTCCCTCTCATGATCTGCCCAAGTTCACAATGAGGTCTGCGGGGGGCTGAGAACTGGGAAGGCAAGGAAGCAGAATCGCTCTTCTTAGGGAAACCACTCGTGATTAGGCGGCATTCACATCCCCTCCCGCCAGCTTCTCTCCATTCTAAAATATCTCTCACCTTAAATGCAGCTAGAGCGGTTCCTCGGTGGAACAGGCTTCCTCGGGAGGTGGTGAGCTCTCCCTCCCTGGAGGTTTTTAAGCAGAGGCTAGACGGCCATCTGTCAGCAATGCTGATTCTATGACCGTAGGCAGATCATGAGAGGTAGGGCACCCTGGCCATCTTTTGGGCATGGAGTAGGGGTCACTTGGGGTGTGGGGGGGAGGTAGTTGGGAATCTCCTGCATTGTGCAGGGGGCTGGACTAGATGACCCTGGTGATCCCTTCCAACTCTACCATTCTATGATTCTAAAACTGCCTGGGAAGTAATATTTGATCAGGTGCAGGGATAACAGTCGCTGTCTTCGCCCTGCCCTCGTCAACCCACCAGCTCCCTCTTCTCCAAGAACGGCCAGGCGCGTGGATCTTTCGCAAGCCCTCCAAAGTCCCCTCTTACATAATGCTTGTTCCCAAGCGGGACAAACTTTCTCCCCCCCCCACCCCGCCCTGTCTCCCCACTGAGGTCATTTGTGGCCAGAGCTGAGGGCAAAAGGGCCACATTTTGAGTGACTATTTTTAAATCTACTGCAGCTTTTAGCACCCGGCACAAGGAATGCCGTAGGCCTGGCCTGGCCCACCCTCAGCGCTCCTGCTACGTGGCTTTTCCATTCCCCTTGTGCTGGAGGAGACTGGAGGCTGGGAGCGAGGGGATCACTTGAAGCCCACCCACGACGCTGGGCTTGAATTAAGACTTCCATCCAGATTTGGTCTCCTAACCACAGTGGTTCACGTGATATCGTGGTGTAGTGGTTAGGAGCGGCAGACTCTGATCTGGAGAACCGGGTTTGATTCCCCACTCCTCCACATGAAGCCTGCTGGGTGACCTTGGGCTAGTCACAGCTCTCTTAGAGCTCTCTCAGCCCCACCTACCACAAGGTGTCTGTTGTGGGGTGGGGAAGGCGACTGTAAACCGTCTGAGACTCCTTAAAGGTGGAGAAAATCAGGGTATAAAACAACTCTGTCTTTATTTGTTGCTTCAAAATATGTATATTCTGCCTTTCTGCTAGCACAAGGCAGCAAACAGACAAGTTAAAAGATTAATTTAGGATGAAGATAAAACAAGAACAATATTTCCTCATACTACACCCTGCTCCCCCAATACATCACATCAGCAGGAAAACATCCAACATATCGGAAAGAGGGTTTAGGGCACAGCAGCAAAAAAACCAGTTACAAGAAACTGATTGTCAGGAAGAATAAAAACCAGAGCTAAGAATCCCAAGTCAGCAAAATGCCAGAGGCACAAAAGGGCTGCGTTGCAGGGCCTTCTTCGCTAGCGCAGGTGGCACAAAGCCCTTCCCTGCCTCTTCAGGTGTTTGCTGTACTCCTCAGGAAGGGACGAGAAGCAGGGGCCACGGTGGTGGTGGGGGGGAGGTTGCAGGTGGCACATGGACAGGCCCAGGCCGAGACAGGGAGCCTGAAAAAGTGCAGAAAAGAGCAACCAAAATGACCAGGGGGGACTAGAGCAACGGCCCTATGAGGAGCAGTTGAAACGCTTAGGGCTGTTTAGCTTGCAAAGAAGGCAGCTAAGGGGAGACACGATAGAGGTCTATAAAATCATGCATGACGTGGAGAGAGAGGGCAGTGAGAAGCTTTTCTCCCTCTCGCATAATACCAGAACGCGGGGTCATCTGCTGAAGCTGGAGGGTGACAGATTCAAAACAGATAAAAGGAAGTATTTCTTCACACAATGCTGTTAAATTGTGGAACTCCCTGCCCCAGGATATGGTGGTGGCTGCCAACTTGGCAGGCTTTAAGAGTGGACATGTTCATGGAGGAGACGGCTATCCTTAGCTACTAGTTAAAAGGATATTAGTCATGATGCATCTCTATTCTCTCCAGGATCAAAGGAGCAGGCCTATTATATGGGGTGCTGTGGAAGGCAGACAGGATGGTGCTGCTGCAGCCGTCTTGCTTGTGGGCTTCCTGGAGGCACCTGGCTGGCCACTGTGTGAACAGACTGCTGGACTCGATGGGCCTCCTGGGTCTGATCCAGCAGGGCCTTTCTTATGTTCGTACGTAACTCCAGCGTGAGCTGGATCTACCCGTCGGTCTCAAGGCAGCATAGCTGTTTCTCACTGCTTCAATCTTATCCTCCCAACAACGACCCTGTGAGGTTGGGTAGGCCGAAAGGGAGCATATGGCCCAACGTCACCCAGCAATCTCCCCAGACAAGCGGGGAGTTGACAGTACAGAGCTGTTCCGTGTGGCCGAAACATTTTTGTCATTACCATTTGTGATGTCTTAAAGTCCTGGATCGTTTCTCCTATGTAACCCATTAGTACTGATTCTGTTATTAGGCCTTTCGTCAGCCTTCCTGGTTACCTAGTTTTCCTGCCTTGATGTTTTTACTTTTCCGTTCTGGCTTTGCTGCTTCTGCGGGTGAAGCCATTCGATGCCTCTGTGCTCTCGACGGGTGCTGAAGTTGAACATAATGGAGTTCTGCGCGATTACCCGCTGACCACCGAGCTCGTCTGCTTCCTGCTGAGTTCGCAGAGAAGGGGCGCAAAAACACTGGGGCTTTTAAGCCTTGCTTTGTTTGCCGCCCCCCCCCCCCGCCCCTTTCATCTCCCTGTGTACAAAAATCTTGCTGGCACAGGGTATATTGTGTGCATCTGATGCAGCAGGCCAGAGCCCACGGCAAATGCCTGCCACGCACGCTCGGTGGGTCCTGTAATGCGCCACGCAACCCTTCTTATGATTTGAACCCAGAGCCTCCTGCGCCAGGGTGCCTTTTCCCAGCCACACCAGCTCCTGTACTGCTCCAAGTAGGGTGGCCAACCTCCAGGTAGGGGCTGGAGATCTCCTGGAATTACAGCTCATCTCCAGAGGATGGAGGAAATGGCTGCTTTGGAGGGTGGACCCATAACAACAACAACAACAATAGCAACGACAACACTAGGCTGATCCCGCATGAAGCAGGGGGTTGGACTAGATGGCCTCTATGGCCCGTTCCAACGCGGTGATTCTATGATTCAATAATAACGATAATGATATCATTATTATTAACAACAACAACAAACAAACAACAACATAGGCAGATCATGAGAGGGAGGGCAGGAAGGGTTGGGTCAGTGTTTGGCTCTTGTGGCCCTTTCTTAACATGCCCAGAGAAATGCCAATTGCCACTTTGGGGTCAGGAAGCAATTTCCCTCCAGGTCAGATTGGCCAGGGATCCTGGAGGGGTTTTGGGTTGTTGCCCATCTTCTGGGCATGGAGCTGGGGTCGCTGGGGTGTGTTTGTGTGTGGGGGGGGTGGGGTAGTTGGGAATTCCCTGCATTGTGCAGGGGGGGTTGGACTAGATGACCCTGGTGGTCCCTTCCCACTCTTAGGATTCTGTGGTGATGATGATGACGACAGTGATCTATCCCTTCCAAAGCATGGCGCAGGGTGGTTTGCAACAAAAAACCCCAAAGCAGCTCTCCCTGGTGCGCGTCCCCCCCCCCCTGCAAATCTGGGGGCTTCCCTTGCCCCCTCCCACCCCCCACCCCCCCGGGCCTGGGGCTGAGTGACTCTGCGGCGCCCTCCCTTCCCCGAAGCGCCCGGGGCGCGCCGCCGCGCCCTGGCAGCCGAGCCGGGCAGGCGGGCGGGGCGCGCTCCCGCGGGGTTACTGCCGGTCGCGGGGGGGGGGCGGGCGCGCGCGCGCTCCGCAACAGCCTACAGCGCCTGACGCCGCCTGGGCCAATGGGCGGCGCGCGCGCCCTGGCCCCACTGCGGCGGGGCCAATGGGCGGCGCGCGCTCCGCTCCGCCGCTCCCTGCGCAGCCCCCCCCCCGGCACGTGGGCGCCTGGAGGCGGAGCACGCGCCCCGCTGCTCAAGGGGGCGGGGGGAGGAAGGGGGCGTGGCCCGCCCCCGCCCCCGGGGCTGCAGGGGGCGCTGCCAGCCTCCCGGTGTTGGCGGGAGATAGATCTCCTGGGATGAGCCCTGCTCTCCTGGGGGCGGGGGGGCGTCCCCCTGGCGGAAACAGCTGCTGGGGGACTCCCCTGCCCCTCTGGCGTTAGGGGCCCTGCCTTCCCCAGGCCAGAGGCAGGAGAGACCCCAAGACTTCATGCAATGCGGCCTGTGGGACTCCCTGCCTCAAGGCCGAGGGCCAGTCACATGCTCTCGGCGTAGACTACCTCACAGGGTTGCTGTGAGGGTAAAGTCACAACTTTACAAGGCAAGGGACCAGAAACAGGTGGTCAGGGAGGTGGCTTCCTTTTGCAACATCCGGTGCTCCCGGCGTGGCTGACTTCTGTCCACCCCTCTATTTCCCCCCACCCTGACTCTTGCAGATTAGGAGGGTAAAGGAAATCCCCCCCCCCTTCCGCAGGGGACAGGGAGCTCTCTGCGCTTGGAAGGAGGTCTCTTGAGCTCCTGGGACCCCCAGGCAGGAGCTGAACAAACCATGCTTTCCTGAAGGGGATTTCGGGAGAGCCCCCCCCCCCTGTCTTAAGACTTTTGGGGTAGTTCCACCGTGGTTCTTACGTGGTCTGGTCTGAAAATACACCCCCATCCCTTTAAGTTCCCCAGACAAGAGGGAAAGAAAAAACATAAAATGAATCTAGGCAAAATTGCTAATCCTAAACCTTGAGCAGCAGAATCCTAAATCTATGGTTGAAGGGACAGAAGGACCGAGATAAATTTTGCCAGCGTCACCTGAGGACCCACTTAGCAAACAGGGCGCTGGCTCAGACCCAGAGGTGCTGGCCCAGTCTGTTAGAAGAGGAATAAAGTCGTTCATCAGTCTGCAAGGGGGATCAATGACAGAGCAATTAAATAGGAGGGAGGTGGGCTGAGAAAAGGGGATGGCAACAGATGGTGTTGGAGAAAATAGGACCTGTATTTTGAATAAGGAGCAGGAGGGACCCGAAAAGATGTTGATTTCCCCAGATTTGGATCCAACCGTAGCGTTTCTTTGTTTACTTCCCTTCCATCCACTGAACAGGACAAAACAACGGATTGTTTCAAACTCCTTCGGCAGAATGTTCCTGCTCCTTCGTAAGGGCGCTCTTCAACTCGATGATAGGGTTATAAATGAAAATCCCAGTTCTTTTGTCGCAAACAATTTCCCGCCTTGGGTCTCCCCTGATTTGGAATGATAGCAATAGACCCCCTCTTCCTTTGGAGCCAAGTATGTTAATTAATAAGCCCCCATCTAATGGATGCATTTCTCATAAATTCGATGATCAAGTAAAGAGTGCGCAAGATGGACTAGATTGTTCGGTTATTAAAACCTTGTTATGGAACATTGTGGGGTTGTACGCAAAGGTTGTGATCTCAGAAGCAGAGAATTTTCTGGAAGGATTTCATATTGTCCATCTCCAAGAAACATGGGCGGTAAAGGAATTTTATTTGGAGGGGATGAATGTCATTTGTATCAGTGGCTCAAAGAGGGGAGAAGGGTGGACAACCTAGGGTGGGCCGTTGCCGGTTTGCTCTCCAATTCTATTCTGGTTAAAATTATAGAGAAAAGAAGAGTTGGTTTTTATACCCCGCTTTTCTCTACCACTTAAGGAAGAATCAAACTGGCTTACAATCACCTTCCCATCCCCTCCCTACATCAGACACCTTGTGAGGTAGGTGGGGCTGAGAGAGTACAGAGAGAACTGTGACTAGCCCAAGGGTTACCTGGGAGGCTTCATGTGGAGGAGCGGGGGATCGAACCCGGTTCTCCAGATTAGAGTCCGCTGCTCTTAACCACTGCACCACGCTGGCTCTCTGTATTGGAGAGAAACTGAGAATGCTCATAGCAGACATTGAACACAAGGCCGATTCGGCTGTTGCAAAGGGTTTCCCTCCCCCCCCAAGCTATAGCAAGATATAATAAAAGTACTAATTAATGGCTCCAAGTCTGGAGTTGGGTTATTAGGATTTTGTAAACCTTTATTAGTGTGCTGTTGCTCTAGGCCGTTGGGTTGAATTAGTAATTTTGTTTAAGTAAAGCACTACAGTTTCCCAGAGTTCTGAGCTAGGACAGAGAGGCTGGAAAGAAGGAGTGAGCAGAGCTCACCTTAGGCGCAAACGCGGGGAATGGCTTTCCGGTCCAAGTTGTTGCCAGATGCTCAAAGGTCTCTCCAGCAGAGGCAAGAAAGGCCGTCGGGGATGCCAACCTCCAGGCGGGGCAGCTGAGGGAAATATGCACTAGTACTTTCACATGCACTTTCACTGAGCAACCCTGCTGGGAGCAAGGAGAGTCTGCTTGAGTAGCATGCTTGTAAGAAATTTCTGAATATATATTGTAGGAGAACTGTTTCAGTTTTGAAGGGAGAGCTGAAGAAGCCGCCCGTGGGGGCGGCGAAAACGCAAGGCATCCGTACCGCGTTCCGTCTCCTCCTGACTTCCGTTCTTCCTAAACAAGCAAAGAATATATTTATTATGAACTTTTGTAGAGTCTAACTGACCTTTCAATGAATGATATTTATTAACTTTTAAGATCTTGTAGATAAGTTTCCTTTTTAGCACCTTCTGCACTTTCACTATTGTAATTGTCCAATATATGTTTTTGCAAATGATTGATTGAGCCTTGTACTATTGTTTCCTCAACTCAACCTCCAGGCGGGGCCTGTAGATCGCCCAGAATGACCGCTGATCTCCAGAGGGCAGAGGTTGGTTCCCCTGGAGGAAATGGCGGCTTCAGAGGGTGGATTCTCTGGCTTCAGATTCCTGCTGAGCTCTCTCCCCTCCCAAAATTCCCTCCCTCTGCCTTCCTAAGGTTGCCAACCTCCAGGTACTTAAAGGCTAAATACAAACAAATCCTATGCTGTAATGAGAACTACTCATAAGAAAGGACAGCACGTCACTCAAATTTAACTCTAATTGACAGTAAAATAACACAAAGTGTACAAAAACTGTCAAGAAACTTCCTATGACTATCTAACTACACGATACAACAATGAAATGTGCAAACACAACAATACAATACAATGTGTAATAGGAGTATCCCCCCTTCAGGAGTCCGAGGTATACGGGACACTCAAAGAAACGGGACACAGTCCTTCGTGTTATTTTGCTGTCAATTAGAGAAGTTTGAGCTACGTGCTGTCCTTTCTTACGAGTAACCTCCAGGTACTAGCCGGAGATCTCCCGCTATTACAACTGATCTCCAGCCAATAGAGATCAATTCAGCTGGGGAAAAATGGCCGCTTTGGCAATTGGACTCTATGGCTTTGAAGTCCATAGACTTCAAAGCCCTCCTCAGGCTCCACCCCAGAAATCTCCAGATATTTCCCAACCCGGAGCTGGCAACCCTATGCCTTCCCTAAATGGTCAGGAATTTGTCATGCTGGAGCTGGGCCATAGTTTGTGAACACAGAGGAAAAAGTGCTACACAAAGACTTAGCGTTATTCTGTTGGGCCGCACCACCATTGCTTTTTTGAACGCGTGGAGTTTCCAGTTCTCCATTGAACTTGGAGAGGTCAATGGTGGAGTCCTGGAAGCCGGTCCTGACTCCTGGGTATGTCTAGCAGAACGCTGCAGCTGACTGCTAGCTCCCCCCACCCCACAATATCATGGAGGATGGGGGTTCCTCACCAGTAATGGCAGAAAGCTCAAATTCAGAGACCCTCAAAGAACATGCCTCTAAGATACAGCGTGGTGTAGCGGTTAGAGTGGTGGGTTGGAACGGTGGACTGTGAACTGGAGAACCGGGTTTGATTCCCCCCACTCCTCCTCCACATGAGCGGCGGACGCTAATCTGAAGAACCGGGTTTGATTCCCCACTCCTACACATGAAGCCTGCTGGGTGACCTTGGGCTAGTCACAGCTCTCTCAGCCCCACCTGCTTCATAGAATCATACTTCACAGGGTGTTTGTTGTGGGTTGGGAAGGGAAGGTGATTGTAAGCCAGTTTGATTATCCCTTAAGTGGTTGAGAAAGTCGGCATATAAAAATCAACTCCTCCTCCTCCTCCTCCTCCTCCTCCTCTTCTTCTTCTTCTTCTTCTTCTTCTTCTTCTTCTTCTTCTTCTTCTTCTTCTTCTTCTTCTTCTTCTTCTTCTTCTTCTTCGATTTCACTTATGGTTTGAAAGAGACCTTAAAGTTCTTTTAATTTGAGAGGGAGGAGGGAAGGCGGCATGGTATAGCCCGATCTTGTAGGTTCACAGAAGCTAAGCAGGGTCACTACTTGGATGAGAGACCACCAAGGAAGGCTCTGCAGAGGCAGGCAGTGGCAAGCCACCTCTGCTTCTCCCTGGCCTTGAACGGCCCTTGCGGCTTGATGGCACTTATGGACGTAATCTGAGAAGGATCAAAGGAGACAGATGAACCGGGAGACATCTCACCTCTGCCTGTGAGCTGGATGTGTGGCAAGCCATGCTGCTAGATCGGCCCAGAAAGCCTTGCCAGTACCACTGGCTTCTGGAGAAAGGAATGGGAGATTTTGGTTGGGATCACAGGTAGTGAACCAGGAATCTCTTCTGCCTAAAGATCTAGGTGAAGTTGGATCACTTATCGCTGACGGACAAGGGATTGGTGAAATCTGCTGGGGAATCCCAAATGGCGGTGACTTTGGGGGCCCTCTCCGACATACTATTTGCCCCCTGCTCTACAAGGTGGAGCACTTTACAAGCGAATTGAGGCAAGTACAACAAAAAAACAGAACCAGGAAGTTGCGTGGCCAGAGTTGTGGGTTTCTAAGAAAGTTAATAGAGAAAGTTAACAGAGGACGATTTTCTGTAGCGCCCAGAAAACAAAGTTGCTTTTGCAAATATCTGTCTCCCAGTGACAGCACCAACAAAAAAAAGGGGTGGGGGGAGAGACCATGGCCAATCAATCATTATTACGGTCATTGACCAGCATTACGAACAATAATAAAAATCAGTCCAATTGCACAAAACTTAGCTTATGGGAAGACCACGGTCTCTGTTAATGGCCTTGGCAGTGAAGACCGCGTGGGATTTTCTGCTCTGGTGCTAGAGAGACTAGAACCCCCCTGTCACCAGGGATCTGACACAACTTTATTCTTCTCCATTGTGTCACAAGTCGATGCATATCATAGAATCATAGAGTTGGAAGGGACCACCAGGGTCATCTAGTCCAATCAGGGACTTTTTGTAACTTTGCTGGCTATATACCGAATAAAGGTTGTCTGTCTGTCTAGTCCAACCCCCAGCACAATGCAGGAAATTCACAACTTCCTCCCCCACACACACCCAGTGCCCAGAAGATGCCCAAGATACCCTCCCTCTCATGAACTGCCTAAGGTCACAGAATCAGCATGGCTGACAGATGGCCATCTAGCCTCTGCTTAAAAACCTCCAGGGAAGGAGAGCTCACCACCTCCTGAGGAAGCCTGTTCCACTGAGGAACCGCCCTAATTGTTAGAAAATTCTTCCTAATGTCTAGACGGAAACTCTCCTGATTTAATTTCCACCCGTTGGTTCTGGTCCAGCCTTCTGGGGCAACTGAAAACAACTCGGCACCCTCCTCTCTACGACAGCCCTTCAAGTACTTGTAGATGGTTATCCTGTCCCCTCTCAGTCTTCTCCTTTTCAGGCTAAACATACCCAGCTCCTTCGACCTTTCCTCATAGGATGTGGTCTCCAGACGCTGGCCTCTTCATCTCACGGCTGGCTCATTCCCACAAGATTTCTTGTCCCTAGCTGGGGCTCAAAGAGGAAAACATATCGGGCCTCATGCCGCTGTGGAGCAATTGCCATTACAACAAGGCAAGTGAGAAACCATCCCTGCCTTTCGTGCCACCCCTGGCGGGCAAACCAACTCCGGCCTGGCAGGACCCCGCAAGAAATCATGCTTCCCAGTGCCACCGGGATGTCCTGAAATGCCCCAGAGAGGGATACCTGGAGAAACCGAAGGCCGAGGATGCAGAAATGGTTCTTCTGAGGGTTGGACAACGGGCAGAACATGGGCACACAACATATAACAAAATAGACAACATACATACTTCATACAAAGCAAAGCAAGACATGAATTAACCATTATTTGGAGCAAGTCTATAATCATCCTGCCTTCTATTGTTCTAAAAAAAACTACGTATATATAAAGTATAAAATATAGGCAATCCAAAAGGGGAGGGAGGGGGGGAACTAGATGTATACTCAAACTTGCAAATTACAAGAATTGCATTGCCTGTTATGGTATAATACCACATATATGTATAATAAGCCTTCTACTAAAATACCTTACAAAACCTAACTGTATTATGTATATTGTAAATTTAATATAAATCTATCGCAATATTATTATTATTATTAATATTAATCTATTATTATTAATATTAATCTATTGCAATATTACCGTTATAGCAAAGTACCTTAAAATACATATATATTGTAATACTAGACAATTGTTATTAAACTACTATTCTATATCCATATCATATAGCTATATACCTCTTGTATTACTCCGAAATACAATCATAATACATTTTCCAATACATTTCTTTAAAAACTCTTCTCTGGGTCTTTTATTCATGATGTTTGTCAGCTTGGCTGTCGCTGCAGATTCTGCTGGTTCCTGTGAGATCCTTGCGCACTGGTAACCCTTCCATGTCCGACACCGCCAGGCCCTGGCATGGGGACCAGCACAGCGCACTGGCAATCCCAGGCAGGATGGAGAAGGGATGAGAAGAGGCCTCGCTTGTGCCTCTCCTGACGTCTCTTCTTCCGCCTCCACACACGAATGGCATGGATGACGTGCACACGGGGATGTGGTGAGGGTACGAAATCTCAGCAGCTGAGCGCAGCAGCAAGAGGCGATGGTTGTTTGCAGCAGTGACCACAGAGCTGGGCTTCTGCCCACTGCATGAAATGCAGGGAGCTGCCTTCTACTGAACGGGGGGGGGGGGGGGAGAGAACGGTTCTCTGCTAGAAATCCGCTGATCCTAAACTCCTGGACTGACAGACAGGCACTATGCTGTTGAGCCTGAACTTCATCAGGGCTTGTTTCCTGGCCAAGCTGCCTAAGGGCCTGCTAGGGAGTAGCACAGTGAAGAGATCACCAGTGCCCCATGGGGGTGGTGGTGAGAAGGGTAGCGGTGCTCAGCCATCATGGCACAAGAGGTGACTTGCATCTCCTCCTGGGCCCACGCTGCTTCCTGCTGGGTTCAAGAGAGGCCTCTGGATCTGGCAAGCAGGGATGTGGGTCCCGGAGGTGATGGGGCTAGCTTGCATAGTTGAACTGTGGAACTCCCTGCCTCAGGATGTGGTGATGGCTGTCAACTTGGAAGGTTTTAAGAAGGGAGTGGGCATATTCAAGGAGAGGGCTATCTGTGGCTACTAGTAAAAATGGAGACTAGTCATGATGCATACCTATTCTCTACAGTATCCAAGGAGCATGCCTAGTCTATTAGGTGCTGTGGTACACAGGCAGGATAATGCTGCTGCGGACGTCTTGCTTGTGGTCTTCCTGGAGGCCCCCGGTTGGCCACTGTGTGAACAGACTGCTGGACTTGATGGGCCTGGGTCTGATCCAGCAGCGCTCTTCTTATATTCTTATGCTTGTGTGTGTGTGTGTGTGTGTGTGTAAAGTGCCGCCAAGTCGCAGCTGACTTATGGCGACCCCTTTTTGGGGTTTTCATGGCAAGAGACTAGCAGAGGTGGTTTGCCAGTGCCTTCCTCTGCACAGCAACCCTGACATTCCTCGTTGGTCTCCCATCCAAATACTAACCAGGGCTGACCCTGCTTAGCTTCCAAGATCTGAAGAGATGGGGTCAGCCTGGGTTATTCAAGTCAGGGCTTGCTTGGAGCTACCTTGAACCAGCCCGGCCCCTTCTCAGTATCAAGTTGGAATGAATTTGGAGGAGAGCAAATGGAGTTATAAGACGTCAGGACAGAAATACATTAAACAAATGAAGAAATAATGCGAAGGCAACCTGTTTCAGGCGGTAGATTTTGTGATAACCCCAACCCTAAAGGCCACCAAATTGTAAATTAGCTGTTTATTATACTTGTAACTGGCAGAGCCCCGTGGCGCAGAGTGTTAAGCTGCAGTCCTGCAGCCCAAGCTCTGCTCACGACCTGAGTTCGATCCCAACGGAAGTTGGTTTCAGGTAGCCGGCTCAAGGTTGACTCAGCCTTCCATCCTTCCAAGGTCGGTAAAATGAGGACCCAGCTTGCTGGGGGTAAAGGGAAGACGACTGGGGGAGGCACTGACAAACCACCCCGTAAACAAAGTCTGCCTAGGAAACTGTCGGGATGTGACGTCACCCCATGGGTCAGGAATGACCCGGTGCTTGCACAGGGGACCTTTACCTGTAACTGACAGAGAGGTGCCATTTTGATTTTCATTCTCAAGGGCCAACGTGTGCTTGCTTGGACTCACCTTCCAAGCCAAGACGTCTGGGTGACTGTCCTGTACCCCCCTTGAGGTAACCCAGGAGGAGGAAATCTGGCTCCCTCGGCAGAGCTCACGCTCAAGCCTGAGGAAATTCTGCCCAGGCTTTGGCCAGACTCTGGTTTGCCCAGGGTTTCGAAGCCAGCTTGCCCCTCCGTGTGCCTTGGAGAGGGATCCGTTCCCAGGAGTCGAGAACACAAAGTACAGTAAACTTTGCAGATGATAAGATTCCTGCCAACGGATGATGAAAGGTGATGTCTCTCCAGAGACACGTCCTGTGTTCTTGGGGTCACAGTCAACAGGAAATGACTGAACTGGGCAAGGGTAAGCTTTGTTGCTGTGAATAGCTGCCAATGTTTATTGGTGGAGCTATTTTGAGTATGTGTCAAAAGAGTGACCCTTCTGTACACGAGGCAATCCATCTTATTATGCAATTCACTTGCATAATAGTTGCATCACCCTGCCGTCGTTACATCTGCTGATGTTGCAGTGGGGCATTCTCCATGAGCCCTAGCTGGGTGGGACCTCACAGGGGCCATTCAACCTGGGCATCGCCTCTCTTCAGTTTAACACTTGATACCCGAATTTGCTGGTTTTCCTCTTCTCTCCCTTCTCCCTTTTGTATCGTGACTATTAGAGCGTGAATCATTACGGCTGGGACCTGTACGGCGCTCAAATGGTGTTACTATTTGCCAACTCCGGGTCGGGAAATTCCTGGAGATTTGGGAGTGGAGCCTGGGGAAGGCAGGGTTTGGGGAGGAGAGGGAGCTCAGCCATAGAGTTAGGGATGCCAGCCTCCAGGTGGCAGCTGGCGATCTCCTGCTATTACAACTGATCTCCGGGTGACAGAGATCAGTTTTGGAAGGCGGACTCTATGGCATTGAAGCCCCTCCCCTCCCCAAACCCCACCCTCCTCAGGCTCCTCCCCAAAAACCTCCTGCCAGTGGCGAAGAGGGACCTGGCAACCCTACCAATTCAGCCATTTCCTCCAGGGGAACTGACAGCGTTTCCATACCCCGCTGTTCAGCCTGCTGGTGGTGGGGGTCTTACCAACGGAGAACTGAGGCCTTGCCCCCATGTTGTCTATGACGTGTTCTGGCTTTCACCACAAATGACGCTATCACATCTCCAACAACGTGGGGACACTCTGGAATTTGGCCAAAAAAACTATGGGAAAAATGGCTTCTACCAGCCTACAGTTTGCTGCTGCTAAGTTCCCCCCTCCCCTCCCTCGCTAGTTGCCAGGGGGCACTTGGCAACCCCAGGGACTGATCTCCTTAGCCTGATGGTCATTGGTAGTTCCAGGAGATCCCAGGCCCTACCTGGAGATCGGCAACCCTGGGGGGGGGGAACACAGCATGTCGACTTTGTAACGTGAATCAGCCCGTAATCAAGAGGTACATCGGATCATTGAGCATACACATACAGTTGCAATCAAAGAAGCACAAAGCAAAATTCCAGTTTAGTATGCAGCGTAACCGGTGTGCCTGTTTACAGGAAATCCACAGCAAGGAATAGTTTTTCCTGAAACAGAGCATGATAAATATGTAAATATCTAAGTATTTATGATATAAATATATGTATATGATAAAACAGTATACAATAAATGCCAACCAGGAATACATACCTTTTTTTTCACCGAGTGCCAACCCCACCAAGTGGGGTTGAAGTATTTGAAACCGTGTCTCTTTTGTGGGGAGGATACTGGAAAAGAAGAAGGTCCTGAGACTCTTTGAAGAGCAGGTCAGGGTTTAAGCAAACAGCAAAAAGGACTTCAGGATTCTCCATGGCCGAGACCCCCTCATTCCCTAGTTTACATCCTGAGATTCAGGTCACCATTTCACGCCATCTAGGGTTTCACTACTCTGTTCCTGCAGATATTTATGGTTGGGTTCTTCTGCACAGGAAACTTCCCTCTTTTGTTCACAGTATGTGACAATATAAGTGGGTACCACTCGGGACCCTGAAAACGAGACTAGGCAGCAAACTTGAGGCTTCTGTTGTATCTGGAGAATCACGGATGTCAACCCAAGCATTAGACAGACAGACAGACAGACAGATATATGGACAAAGCTCAGTACAAAAGCAACCTCAGGCCTCCCGTTCCAAGTTGCTATTCATTATTACAAATTGGCCAGGGCTTTGGCCAAGCAGCGGATATAGTGCCACATAATAAATTTATAAAGGAGCTTGGAGAACCTCCAGCTATATGTAGGAGCATCCAAACTGGATGGTCAGCGAAAAGGCAAAGAGGGTTCATCTCAGCAGGCCAAATGCTTATAGCAAGGTGGATCCTTTAAGGCAGCCAGCAGGGTTTTCTTAAGACAATACTCTTGGGGAGGTCGTTCTGAGTTTGGCCTGGCTTTTCAGTGTGGAAGGAGGCCAGTGAAGACTGGGTTTTTAGGGCAAAAGCAGAGGGAAATCTGACTTCAGTGGACATGACCAGAATCCATATTCTCTGCATTCATAGAACCATAGAATTGGAGGGGTCCATAGAGGCCATCTAGTCCAACCCCCTGCTCAAAGCAGGATCAGCCTAGAGCAGGGGTGTCAAACATAAAGCCCGAGGGCCGGATCCGGCCCCTTGAGAGCTCTTACCGGCCCGCAAGCCAGCTGCCTACCCCACTCTCGATCTGGGCTGGCGAGGCAGGGCCCAGCCCGAGCAAGTGATATTTGTGTCATATCCGGCCCTCGTAACAATTGAGTTAGACACCCCTGGCCTACAGCATCCCTGACAAGTGCTTGTCCAGCCTCTGCTTAAAGGCTGCCAGTGAGAGGGAGCTCACCCACCTCCCTAGGCAGCCCATTCCACTGCCGAACAACTCCAAAGAATTTTTTTCAGGACAGTCAGTCTGTGTTCCAACCCACTTCCAGCCCACTGAAAATGTTACATGTGCATCCCCTGTGACACATGTGCAGTCTGAACTGAGTTGAGGTGGCCAGGATTACTCCCTAAATGACTGAATCAGCCCCTTCTGTGCAGAGACTGTAGAGAGCCGGCTCTCCGCTTTCTCAAGAAAGGCTCTAAAGGGTTCTTACACAATTGCAAATAAACACCCCAAGAGGGAAGGCAGGCGTGTATTACTGTTCCAGAGAGGTAGCCGTGTTAGTCCATTCCTGTGAAAGCAAACAGGGGTTTTGCAACACCGTAAAGACTTATTGCCCCATAAGGTTCTGTACACGAGACCCTCTTTCGTCAAATGTAGGGTTGCTAACCTCCAGGTGGGGTCTGGAGATCTTCCTGGAATTCAGATGACAGCGATCAGCTCCCCTGGAGAAAATGGCTTAGGCCTTTTATGCATGGCTGTTTCCCTCGTGGGCACCCCTCTGACGACTTCGGATCTTTTTTTGTGACTATGCAGGCTGTTTCTGACCGTCAGAGGTCACCTCACTCTCCCCCTGTGTTTCTGAAGAAGTATCTGAAGAAGTGATCTGTGACTCACAGGAACTCATACCCTGCCAGAAAATGTTGTTAGTCTGCAGGGTGCTACTGGACTGTTGCTCTTTTCTACTGCTACAGACAGGCTAACATGGCTACCCATCGTGATCTATCTTTATCAGATAAAATTCAGATGTTCCAATTTATCTATGGACCATCAGTTTTTCCCTACAATCGTAATTCTTGACGTATTTCTCATAGGAAAGCTGATAGATTTCTTACAAATGAATCATGTCACCTGCAAACAGGTTGGGTATTTTTTTTATACATAATCATTAATTTTAGGAGTTTTCGTTATTCTAGGACCATTCCTAAATTCGGCAGGATGTGCATCACGAATAAGCTTCCAAACACTTTGAAAGCATGCTCACATTCAAAACAGGCAATCTCACAAAGTTTAGCATAGGAAACTTTAGATACTTAATGCTTTAGTGTTATCAGAAATTAGATTTTAAAAAGTCTGAACATAAATGAGACGTTTGGTTAACATATTCAATCAGTGTGCAAATGCCATCTGGAGGGATTGTGGAAATAACTCCTGCTGTTGGAGAGCGCCCTCTTCCGGCTTTGGCATCAAATTCAAATGTCCTTAGTCCCGTGTTTCAGGAAGATGCTTTCCTAGAAGAATATCCTTTTAGCAGAACATTTACTTCAGAGATTTAATTTCTGCAGGACTGTCTAAGAGGGCTGATCAAACTCTACACGTGTGCTCACACTAACAACATTTTATTTATTTTTATTTTTAATTTTTTAATAAACTTTATTACTGGTTCTTGTAGGTTATCCGGGCTGTGTGACCGTGGTCTTGGTATTTTCTTTCCTGACGTTTCGCCAGCAGCTGTGGCCGGCATCTTCAGAGGAGTAACACTGAGGGACAGTGTCTCTCAGTGTCAAGTGTGTAGGAAGAGTAATATATAGTCAGAAAGGGGTTGGGTTGAGCTGAATCATTGTCCTGCAAAAAGTATCAATGGTAAAAAAATTAAACGCAAAAGGTGAAGGAGGATACAAGGGTGTGGAGAAAGCGCTATGGAAAATAGTTTCATAGGGGAAAGGGGGGAGGGGATTTTTAATTTTTTTTAAAAATATCAAATCCAGGCCTAAAAACAGCACGTTGTACACAGAATGGTGCGGAGGGAAAAGGGGTGGGGGAGGACCAGCGTGGAGGTAAACTACAGCCGTAGCAAGGGGAAGAGAGGTTTTGATATATGAAGAGAAAAGAAAAATTTGACAGGACAATTTTGCTACTTAAAAGCTGTTTAGGGTTTTCACACTAACAACATTTTCAAAAGTGGCCGCATCTCCCCTAGGGTTGCCAGGCCCCTCTTGGCAACCAACAAGAGGTTTTTGGGCCAGAGCCTGAGGAGGGCGGGGTTTGGGGAGGGGTGGGACTTCAATGCCATAGAGTCCAACTGCCAATGTGGCCCTTTTCTCCAGGGGAACTGATCACTGTCACCTGGAGATCAGTTGTAATAGCAGGAGATCTCCAGCCATAGATTCCATCCTCCAAAGCAGCCATTTTCTCCTGGGGAACTGATCTTGATCATCTGGAGATCAGTTATCATAGTGGGAGATCTCCAGGTGCCACCTGGAGGTTGGCAACCCTAAGAAGAGGGCATAGTTTAAACGCGGTGTACCTGGTACTCTTTCAGTAGGAATAATTAAAAAAAGATTCAGCTCTTCTCTGGAAATCAGCCTTTTCAGTATCCTTTCCCTGGATTTAACAGCCATTGGCTATTCATCTGCGGGTTCACAAAATCAGCTTCAACTTTTCTATATTATCAGAAATAATGGGAAAGGGAAACCGACTGGGGTGAACATCTGGACTGGCCAGGGGCGCCCTCTGGTGGCCTAAACTGTGACAGCAGCAACCCTAGGAAAAACGCCAGGCAGGCTGGACAAAGTGGTAAATTTCAGGGCATCCCAAAACACAACCAAGACAAATCTGGACATCTGGGCCGGAACTCCTCCTCCATCCACATCTGCCAAATGAAAGCAATGCTCTTTTATGCATGGCTGTTTCCCTCGCCGTCACCCCTCCGACGACTTCGGGTCTTTGTGTTGATTATGCATGCATTTTCCGTAGGGTTGCCAGGTCCCTCTTCGCCACCGGTGGGAGGTTTTTGGGGTGGAGCCTGAGGAGGGCGGGGTTTGGGGAGGGGAGGGGCTTCAATGCTATAGAGTCCAATTGCCAAAGCGGCCATTTTCTGCAGGTGAACTGATCTCTATCAGGTGGCGATCAGCTGTAGTGGGAGCTCTCCAGCTAGTATCTGGAGGTTACAACAATACCACTACTTGGACCACAATTTAGGAAGTTAGTCAAATATATGCAGTCGCTATGGCTTATAAAGTGAACAAAATATATTATAAAGACCAATAAAAAATTCCATGCAACAAGTGTATAAAATTTTTTTAAGTATTTCACATAGAATTTTTAGTTCTGTTACTTCACATGAACCATACAATTTATACACTTTCTTTGCAGCTTGTATTAATAACAACAAACAAAATTATGGACCACATACAACCAAGACAGGTAAGTATCCTGTTTCAAAGTCTGTTTCTTCAGTTGGTGTATAATATTGTCCCATAAATTATAAAAGTAAAGGTGATTGTTCTGCTCATCTAATTATTATTTTCTTTTGCAGGTTTTTTGTCCCACGCTGCACTTTAATATTGCTTGTAGTTCCTCTTTGTAAGTTTATTCCAATATAATTCTTCTATTCTAATTTATTAAAGAAAATTTAATTTTATCATCAGAATGTCATTGGTTATTTTAAATAAACATGCATCAACTTCCATAAAATATACATACAAAATTACTCACCGACAACTTTCCATGTCTTAACATGCATCCTAGCATATGCTTTACAATCAATGTTTCAATAGCACCATGCTGGATAATTTACAACCAGATGTTTCTGAATAAATGGGAAATGGGATCACACTCATTAACACAGGGGCGGTTTCACAAAAATCCTGAGTAGTCGCACTTGGCATTTAATCCATTAGGGGTTACCATATTCATCATAGTGATGAAAAGGCCTCCTGTTGACTAAGAATTTTGTCCACATTTTCCTTGACAAAACGGTTTTTCTTATATTGCCATAAGGCGAAGAATCTCAAGTCAGTATCCTTATGTTTGAATTACGCAAAATGCGAAACTACCGGCGCCTCCATTACAAAACTGCAAATGCGCGACCTGTGTTTGCCGATCCTTAATTTCAGCGATCGATTAGTTTTGCCTATATAAATTAATTGGCACGGGCACAGGAGGGAATAAATGACATTAATAGAAGTACAATCCATGCATGATTTTATTATATCTCAGCAGAGATGTAATGCCACCCAGTCCACCCTTGAAAGTAGCCATTTTATCCAGCGCAACTGATCTTGGTTGTCTGGAGATCAATTGTAATAGTGGGAGATCTCCAGGTGCCACCTGGAGGTTGGCAAACCTCATTCCATTGCTCACGTAGGGTCTAATCACCTGTTACGCCTGAGGGACGGACCGAGCTAGTGTTCCCCTCAGAATGCTTTGGGTAGAGAAAAATCACATGAGGAGGAAAGTAGGGTTGTCAACTTTGGATTGGGAAATTCCTGGATATTTGGGGATGGATCCTGGGAACAGCAAGGTTTGAGGGTTAGAAGAAGAAGAAGAGTTGGTTTTTATATGCCGACTTTCTCTACCACTTAAGGGAGACTCAAACTGGCTTACAATCCCCCTCCCTCCCCCTCCCCACAACAGACACCCTGTGAGGTGGCTGGGGGGGGGCCGAGAGAGCTCTACGAAAGCTGTGACTAGCCCAAGGTCACCCAGCTGGCTTCATGTGGAGGAGTGGGGAAACCAACCCAGTTCACCAGGTTAGAGTCCACCGCTCCAAACCACCGCTCTTAACCACTACACCATGCTGAGGACCTCAGCAGAGTATAACGCCATAGAGTCCACTCTCCAAAGCAGCCATTTTCTCCTGGGGAAATGATCTTTTCCCTCTGGAGATCAGCTGTAATTCCAGGAGATTTCCAGACCCCGCAGGGAGACTGACACCCTATGTATTCTCCCTCTCCCGTGCATTGGGGAGGGGGAGTTGTTTCCCCAATTTTGCTGCTCCACTTGCCCCCCCCCCAGTGCAGTTTTTACACAAGAACGCTGTTTGGAGGGGTGGGTGGGAGCCCTTCGATTGCCCACAGTACCGTTCCTGGCCCATTTGAGCTTTCCTCTTTTTAAAAAAGAAGCCGTTCACAACAACAGCCGCGTGGCTGCAGGGAACACGGGAAAACAAGTGTAGACAAGTGAAAAATCATAATGTGTAGTCGAAGCCTTAGAAGGGGGGGCACTTTGCTGAGGATTTTGCTGTTTCTTCATAATACCTGGCTGCAGCCTTTTGTTGAGCGTCCCTTCTCACGTAAAGGCATCCTCTGTCACGCTATTGAAGCAGATCTATTCACTTCAAGCGGTATGGTAATCAGCAAAAATAAGACCTTAGGCAAAGCATTCGCCTTGATCACATTCTTTCCACTCGGGTCAGTTTTAATCGGGACACTCGTTCTGAATCCTCCTTGACGACTTGACACAATTGCTTGTGATCTGTTTCAGCCAGCTTATCTAGGTTTTCTTCTATCTCTATGCCAAGATACTTTCACGTTAAAAAAAAAAATCTTCCAAGGGATAGATACATCCTAGTCGGACTAGTTTTAACACACTCAGACATGTTAATTCCTAATCATTCTGATTTCTGAAAATTAACTTTCCAGCTGTAAATTGGTCCAAACTTCTGCAGTAAAGATACAGGGCATGACAGGGGCGATCCAAATGGTGTGAACGCTGGGAATACACAAAGCTCTCGGGGATCTGAAAACAAATCTTTACTTTTCTTATTTCCAGAGTCTCTCTGAAAGGTCAGCACAGAGAACTAGTCCTGGCTCGTACTTGGATGGGAGACCACCAAGGAAATCAAGGGCTGCCACGCAGAGGCAGTCAATGGCAAAACCACCTCTGTTCATCTCTTGCCTGGATGGCCCAGGCTAGCCTGTTCTCATCAGATCTCAGAAGCTAAACAGGGTCAGCCCCGGTTGGAACTTGGATGGAATAGAAGAAGTACCCACATTGCATGTATGGCATCAGAAAGTTATGGAGTTGGCCAAGATAGCCAAATTAAGTAAATATATAGAAGATAGCTGGATCTCTGACTTTGCTACAGACTGGAAGGTATGGTCGATATATATTAATCAGTATTTTAGGGATAGAAAAATGACCTTAGGTTTTAGAACTTAAACTTACTAAACTGTAGACTAAGATGAAAGAGGAAAACCCAACAAGAACACAAGAACATAAGAAAGGCCCTGCTGGATCAGACCAAGGCCCATCAAGTCCAGCAGTCTGTTGGCCAACCAGGTGCCTTTAGGAAGCCACAAACAAGACGACTGCCGCAGCACCATCCTGCCTGTGTTCCACCGCACCCAAAATAATAGGCATGCTCCTCTGATACTAGAGAGAATAGGTATGCAGTATGACCAGTATCCATTCTAACTAATAGCCATGAATACCCCTCTCCTCCATGAATATGTCCACTCCCCTCTTAAAGCCCTCCAAGCTGGCAAGAGATGGACGGAATCAATAAAGGAAGCCACGGCCTTCAATTTGCAGGATCTGAGCAAGGCTGTCAAAGATAGGACATTTTGAAGGACTTTCATTCATAGGGTCGCCATGAGTCGGTAGCGACTTGACGGCACTTAACACACACACAAGATGAAAATAACTAAATAATAATTAAAGTAAAAACAGATAAAATCAAAGCTATTCACAAAAGAAATGATATATATAATATGTTCTGTATGAGGAGAGCTGGAAGTCGGTTTCTGTATTGTTTTATATTTCACTTTTTCTTTTCTTTTTCCCCCTTCACTCTTTCTTTTTTGTATACTATGTTTATTTTTGTCTATCTTGACATATTCTGTAGTATTTTGTATACTTCAATGAAACTATTTAATTTTTTTTTTAAAAAAAGAACTTGGATGGAAGACCTCCACGGAAGACCAGGGTTGCTCTGCAGAGGTAGGTGGCCCCACCTCTGAATGTCTCTCACTTTGAAAATCCCATGACGGGGGTCACCACAAGTCGGCTGAGACTTGTCAGCACTTTTCACCTCCACCAGATCAGGGCTTCTTAAACTTTTTCCACCCTCGACCCCTTTTCGCCTGAGAAATTTTTACGCAACCCCAGGTATATAGGCATATAAGCTAGGTATACAAATCAAACATTTACTGATAATAAATAATAAAGAAATTTATACTGTTGCCAAAGTTTTCGCGGCCCCCACATTCAGTTCTGCGACCCCATATGGACCCACAGTTTGATCTAGATGATGTATATCATCTAGATTACTGGAGAAGAGTCTCCTTTATATTGGGACACTGTTGGTGAAATATACCCCAAACTGATCTAAATCTGTTGAGGTCTTGTCAGGACCACCATTGAGTTCACTGGGCTGGAAGTCTTTCGGTCCATATAGCAAATAGGTCTTTGGTTTTGCATTACCAGCCAGTAGGGTTGCCAACCTCCAGGTGGAGTCTGGAGAACCCCCAGAATTACAGCTGGTCTCCAGACTACAGAGATCCCTTCTCCTGGAGAAAATGGCTTCTTTGGAGGGTGGGAATCCATGGCATCATATGCTGATCAGGTCTCTCTCCTCCCCAAACTCCACTCCCCAAATCGCCAGGAATTTCCCAACCCAGAGTTGGCAACTCTATCAGCCAGTGACTCCTGAAGGCAAGAAAAGGCCCAAAGACAGGTCAGCAGGGCTTTTGTTGGCCTTTTGCCATCATAAGGTCAATAACCTGGGAGTTAATATGAGATTTCGGCACACACATTGTTTTTGATCACAAGCTGGTTGGGCAGGAAAGAGGTACAGTTTGAACCGCTCAAAAACCAGATTCTCACCGTCACGCTTATGCTGATGTCCTAGCGTAGCCAGCCTCCAGGTACTAATACACCTCTGTGTATACAGGCAGTTATTAAGGCTGACACATGTTTAGGCTGACCATATGTACCGTTTTGAAAGGGACAGTCCTGTTTTTATCATATTAACCGTCCATCCCGTCTTTTTAATTAAAATGTCAATTTTGTCCCGTTTTGCACCTCATTACACTTCCAACGTTTGTTTCCTTCAGTTCTGACATTTCTTATGCTGCATGCAGGCATGGCTGGCTAAATTCTCATAGAAAAAGTGTTCCAACCGGGGTACGCTAATATTACATAACCCCTGCCCCGTTTTTGTCTCAAGGAAATATGGTCAGCCTACACATGTTGTCCTATGATGTCCAGATGTTTCCTGGCTCCACTGGACACTGATCCTCCTGTGCCTTGCGGTTTTCCCCAGCAGTTCGCTTTACAGTAGCTTTGTAGCAGTTTTGCAGCTGAATGCAAAAGGCAGACTGCTTTCTGTTGTGGCCACGTTGCTGTTTTCAGACAAACGATGCAGGAGGATATATATTTTTGTAAGCTAAAATATTTTTGTATATACGAAATATTTTAAGAACCATGAATTATTTATTATAGTACAAACCTGTGATTTTTTGAGATATTATGTAGGTATGCATTTTATTACAGGTGATACTTGCACGTGATACTCCTTGAAGCTTGACGAAAGCTCTGAAATGGGGATTTTACCGGAAGCCCATTGCGTTTGAAATCTGTTCCGTGCTTCATTTGGACATTACCATTCTGGATTGTCAATTTTTATGCACCTGATTTTGTTGTGTATATACACTTACCTGATGTAAATTTATCGCATTATAACAAGTTCTTGCTCTGTATTTATATCCTTGGGATATTGTTTTGGTGAGGCTCCACCTCACAATATAACTGCTTGCAAAGTGCTTTGTATGTGCTTTATTGAGCTTTATACAAGTGCAGACTTTTGATTTCCTAACCTCCAGGTGGTGGCTGGAGATCTCCCGCTATTACAATGAATCTCCAGGTGACAGAGATCAGTTTCCCTGGAGAAAAGGGCAGCTTTGGAAGGTGGACTCTAGGGCATTACACCCTGTTGAAGCCCCTCCCCAAACCCCACCCTTCTCAGGTCCCCCCCCCCCCAAATCTCCAGGTATTTCTCAATCAGGAGCTGGCAACCCTATTTTGCAGTGCAGCGTCGAAGTTTCCCCCGGATCTTCCAGAATACCTTTGTAAATAAATAGTTCTGAATGAATAGGGTCCCTCTTCGCCACCAGCAGGTGGTTTTGGGGGCGGAGCCTGAGGAGGACGGGGTTTGGGGAAGGGAAAGACTTCAATGCCATAGAGTCCAATTGCCAAAGGGGCCCTTTTCTCCAGGGGAACTGATTTCTGCCGCCTGGAGATTAGTTGTAACTGCAGGAGATCTCCAGCTAGCACCTGGAGGATGGCAACCCTAAGAATGAAGCAGAAGAGCATCTTATTTTCGTTCTGCTGCTCTCAGTTTAGCAGCACTCCTGTGTGGTGAAACAGTCCGTCTGTTCGTGGCCACGAGTCAACTTTCCTTTCCTTCCACTAAGCGTGGGCTGTCATTGGTCTCAGAACAGCACCAGGCAAACGGACCTGAACCCCAATTTGGGTATCTGTTTCTCTGCCGTTTTCTCTCCAGACGTCTCTTGCCCGTTCCAAAGAGAGCAAGCCAGGAATCAGGCCTCCCCCACCCCAAAAAAAAAAAAAACCACACAGGGCTTTGTCTGTCTGAAGTGGCCTGGGAGCGAAACCCCTTTCCCAGCTCGCCTGATCTAAACATCGGGATTCTGTCCGTGCTTCTCTCTTCAAGAAGGGTCCCTTCAGCTCTCCCCCCCTCCCCCAGCTTCCTGGTCTTATGGGCAGGAGACAGCACGGAGGGTGGGGGGCACACCCAACAGGGCCGTTATATTGGCTGCTGTGTTTTATCCTGCATGCTCCATGGGCGTCAGCTCCCGTGGGAAAGGTAGGGTCTCGGTGGCAAAACTACAACTTTAGGAGGGGAAAGGGTGGGTGGGGGGGTTGGTCAGGCTCAGGGTGTGGAACGGCGTCTTGTCGGCTCCTCAGAGGCCCAAATTAGGTGTGCGGAGGGAGGGCCGAGCAGACATAACCCATCTGGCGCCACTGGGTGAACTGAGGCCTTCCTTTCAGCACTTTCACACGAACCGAATAATGCACTTTCAATCCACTTTCAATGCACTTTAACGATTGTTTGCAAGTGGATTTTGCAACTTCACAGTAAAATCCAGCTGCAAATTGCATTGAAAGTGGATTGAAAGTGCATTATTCGGTACGTGCGAAAGCACCTTTTTTAAAAAGAAGGAGAAGAACAGCAGCCACCAAAAGTGGGACAGATACATCCGGTTGAGGCCGCAAGGGTTCCATCAAGCAGATCTTCTTGCTTGAACACATGAAGCTGCCTTCTACTGAATCAGACCCTTGGTCCATCAAAGTCAGTATTGTCCACTCAGACCGGCAGCGGCTCTCCAGGGTCTCACGCAGGGGTCTTTCACATCACCTATCTGCCTAGTCCCTTTAACTGGAGATGTCGGCAATTGAACCTGGGACCTTCTGTATGCCAAGCAGATGCTCTACCACTGAGCCCCTCTCACAGCCCCTCTCCAAATGAACACACAAAGCTGCCTTATACTGAATGAGACCATCTAGGTCCATCAAAGCCAGTATTGTCTTCTCAGACCCGCAGTGGCTCTCCAGGGTCTCAGGCAGAGATCTTTCACATCACCTACCTGTCTAGTCTCTTTAACTGGGGATGCCGGGGATTGAACCTTCTGCATGCCAAGCAGATGGGACCTTCTGCATGCCAAGCAGATGCTCTACCACTGAGCCACGCCCCCCCCCCCAAAGGAGAGTACAAAGCAACTGTGGAACAACTTTGAACAGTTCTGGTCACAGACAGTCATGGCAGCAAAAGACTTCGACTTAGAGAGTCCTACTGTTTTTAGGTGCAGAAACCCTGCTTGATGTGTTGATGCCGGGTGTGATCCTCACCAGTTTCAATCTCTTAAGGCTTTCTACAGGAAAATCATTTATGAAGTCATTGATAATATCTACAGCAGTTTACACAATTGCTTGCGTCAGACGCGTCCCAACACATGAGCAAAACTGAAAAGTTTGCCATGGGAAAGGATGATAGTACATCGGGATACATTTTTAGATATTGCAAGGGAGAGGAAAGTCAAACTTTTAGTTCTTTTTGTGATGTGATCGATCTATTTAGCAGAGAACAAGGAAAATGTCTGCAACAGCTACTACCAGAATTAGTTAAACTTATCAGAATAGCCCTTACCATACCTGTTTCCTCCTGTGCCTCAGAAAGGTTATTCTCATGCCTTAGCGGAATAAAGACCTTTCTACAGTCAAGCATGAGACAGGAAAGGCTCGATCGCATGGCTCTTCTTCATGGACATTCACAGAGAATATTTGATTTTACAGTAATTTTAAAAATGTAGATAAAGAAACAGTTTGCATTTTTAATTAAAAGTTGTATTTCAGCTGTCTGAAGATCATTTGTTGAAGCCCCCCCCCCCAATTTCTGGGGAGCCCCTCCCTAAATCCCGCATGGCCCTGCCTCCATAGATAGTGGCAACGGAGGCCCCTCCCTGTGAGGTCACTGGTTCCTCCCTTTGATGTCATAGCAATGCCTCTGGCCCAGCCCCAGCCCCAGCCCCAACCCCAGGAAATTGGGAGAGCCCCTGAATGGCAGCATCGCTACGTGGAATCTGAAAAGTCCCACCTCTGCTGGTTGGACAACATCCCGGCCGCCCACTTAGATCACTGGCTCTCTCTCACTCACCCCCACTTTCCCCCCTCCTGCTCTGCGGCCGTGATATAATTGTGAAAAAAACCAACCAGATGTCAAAATGTCAAATACTTTTAAGACCCTTTTTGGAATATTTCCATAATTGTTTTTAAATTAAGATTGGTTATGATTATAATTTTGAGCCAAAAATAATTGGGATGTTTAGGTTCATTTTTGAGTAGTAAATGCCTGAGTGCGCATCCTTGATTTGTATTACAAGACACCCTGAAGATCAGAAATGTTTTAAAACGAGACAATAAATTTTCACTAACTGGACAATATGGAGGAAAACCCTCTCCTCCAACTAGGGTTGCCAACCTAGGTAATGGCTGGTGATATCCTGCTATTTCAACTGATCTCCAGCTGATAGAGATCACTTCACCTGGAGAAAATGGCTGCTTTGGCCTTGAAGTCCCTCCCCTCCCCAAACCCCGCCCTTCTCAGGATCCGTCCCCAAAATCTCCAGGTATTTCCCAACCCAGAGCTGGTAACCCTACCTCCAACGCTTCATGGTTTTCCGCCGAAACATAACAAACCCATATTACTGAAAAAGCCTGAAAATGGGATTTTAACAACAACTTCTAATGGTCAAAATTTAGGTCGTTGTATCTTCAGTCATATGAATCAACCTTGGGGGAAGCCGGCTGCAGCCATCAATAGGAGATCCTGCCCTCGGATGGACTTTTTGTCCAGTCGGTGGAACCAAATGGTCATCCTGGGACCTGACTTGTGGGGTTTCTGCTTTCCCCAATGATCTTTAATATCTGTCTTCGGCCCTTAAATGAAATAATCCAAGGCTTTGGAGTTGCTGGTTACCAATATTTATGTATTCGTTTATCTATCAAAATATTCGTACCCTACCTTTCTTGTTGGACTATGACTATGCAGATGATACCCAACTGTATACTTCTTTATCTCAGCCTCCAACTGCAGTTGCCTGCGTTCTAAACCAAGGTTTGGATGCCACAGTCAAGAGGGTGAAGAACAGCAAAACCAAGTCAAAATGCTCGCTGGAAAAGCCAGAGGGTAGTTAGGAAAATGGATTGATGGGTTGAGGGCCCATCAAGTCCAGCAGTCTGTTCACACAGGGGGCAACCAGGGGCCTCTAGGAAGCCCACAAACAAGACGGCTGCAGCAGCATTTATCCTGCCTACATTCCAAACCAGCTGATATAACAGGCCTGCTCCTCTGATCCTGGAGAGGATAGGTCTGCATCATGACTAGTATCCATTTGGACTAGTAGCCATGGATAGCCCTCTCCTCCATGAACATGCCCACTCCCCTCTTCAAGCCTTCCAAGTTGGCAGCCATCACCACATCTTGGGGCAGGGAGTTCCACAGTTTCACTATGAGTTGTGTGAAATCTCCAGCCTTTGGGGGCTGGCTCCTTCCTTGGCTTTCTCTGGGAGGCGAGGGTTGCCGCTGGCCTCCGCTGCCCCCCCAACCACTCTCTGCCACCCATTTCCCAATTTGTCCCAGGCTCTGGGCTCTCCATCACCATGCTGGCTTCCCTCAGGTTCACACCAAATGCCCACACAAGTCCCTGCTGCAAAGGAAGTCAAAAGATCAAGGATTTGCAACCAGTCTTTCCCAGTTTCCTTTGGGCTGATGGTGGAGATTGCATCCCCAGAGACGATTGGAAGGATTAGCTTTGTCTCCTTCTCTCTTTTTATCTCTGTCTCTCTCTCCCCCCCCCCCCACACACACCCCCAATCCCTTTTCTTGGGGCATTTGTCTTTGAGGAACCTGGGGTGTTCTTTTGATCACTTCACTTGCTCTCTGGCACTTGAGTCCTGATTGGCTGAAGGACTTAGAGGGGGGAAAATCTTTAATTAAGTAGATAATCTCTTCTTACGAATTTCAGTGGCTCCATTTCAACCCCCCCCCCCCTTTGCTTGCACTTCAGGATGGATTGTCCTTCAGCGTAGTTTGAATCTGGGGGTCATTCAACTTCTCTTCACACTTGAGGAGCAGAGGAGAGAAGCGCCTTTCCTCTCCTCGTGCCCCCCTCATCCCCACCCTGGCATTTTAAGACCTTCCTTCGCAGTCTGCCTGTCCTTCCTTCCCTCCCCCCCTCTCCTTCATCTCTTTGGATTATGTTTCGGATGGGCTCTTATCCGGGCACGGTGCTTCTGGTCTCCTTCTTCCATCTCAGCCACCCTTGGTGAGTATTCCCTGCTTCTTGCTTTGCGTGTCCAAGGGGACACGGGCGCCCTGCATTTCCCTTCCCCGCACCAGTCATGGTTGTCTTTCTCTTTCCCTTGGGATGCTCGTAATGTCTTCATGTCTTGTGAAGTCTGAGCTGGCTAAAAGGCAGATCCCACAGATCCCTTTTGAACTCCAGAATCCCAGGTTGCTGCTGCTGAGATAAATCAGCGGGAGCCCCAGGGGAGCACCTTGTAAAAGATCTGGGGCATCACTTCCAATTTCCAGGATGAGATTATTGCCGGGCGGCTGCTGTCCTGTGCCCAGGACCTCCTGCGCTGTAGCACTATCTCCATCTCCTGTTTTATGCCCCCAAGGAGAGCCAGTGTGGTGTAGTGGTTAAGAGCGGTGGTTTGGAGCGGTGGACTCTGATCTGGAGAACCGCGTTTGATTCCCCACTCCTTCACATGAAGCCAGCTGGGTGACCCTTGGGCTAGTCACAGTTCTCTCCAAACTCTCTCAGCCCCACCTACCTCACAGGGCGTCTGTTGTGGGGAGGGGAAGGGAAGGTGATTGTAAGCCAGTTTGATTCTTCCTTAAGTGGTAGAGAAAGTTGGCATATAAAAACCAACTCTTCTTCTTCAAACTGTTGGCAGTGCCCATTTCCTAAGGGGCAACTGAAATTCATGGCTTGACACAAGTTAGGAGTAATAAAGGGGGTTAATCTCACACGAGGAGAACCGGCCTTTTGGCAGCATCTTTTCAAGAGCAGAGTTTGGTCTCTCTGGTGACTTCCCATGATCAACAGGGAGTTGTTTCTGCTTGGTCCCGGGGCTGTGTTTTGCCATGATTTCAGTACCTGGCCTGGCCTGGGTGGTGAGGGATATGGCACCAGGGGCTCAGGATTTGCTTGGCAAGCAGGAAGTCCCTGAGATCTCCCATGAAAGGGCCCTTGTGTGTCGGAGGTGCTGGGAGAGTCCCCGGATCGCTACCAGCAGTCAGAGAAGGAATCTGTATTCTTCTGACCTGGCGTCAGGCAGCTTCAGAGTTTTGCGCTGCCCGACCGAGAACATGGGGAGAGGGGGCATGTGCAACTCTAGAGTGCCACATGGATATTGTGCGCTTTCTTCACAGTTTATTTTCTGCAAAAGATGTTAGAGTGACACAGAGCTCTGCTGCGGTATGAACACAGGCAGTTTTTCAAAACTGGGCACTGGGGTTTGCTAGCGTAGGCTCTGACCAGTTTTCAAGTTGTGATGGACTCATCACTGGGCTGAATGAACTTGGGCAACAAGGATGTTATTTTTCTCCCCTCACTTGGCCTTGGTTAGCTTCCCCAAACAGCGGGATCCCAGTAGCATTAACTTGTTTGAGGAATTCAGTAGGAGCCGGAATTTGCACAGGCAAGCTTTGCAGTTTGTCCAGAGCAGTTTGTCCAGAGTGGAGGTCCGGCGTGTCCATACCAAGAGCCCTTTCGGCCACCTTAACGCCACTGGGATCCCATCACCTAGGAAGCGGGGCAATATTCAATGCCGCCCACAAAATGATCATTTTGAATCCCTCAGTTGCTAGGACCAAGAGACCCATGAGCAGGAGAAAGCGGTTTTGCTGTGACAGAAAGTTGTGTTTTGAGCCTCATCGAGCTACAACGAGCCGCTACTTGAAAGTCCAAAGGCAGCCTTAAAGGGAAGCAAATGGAATTTTGTGGCAGTAGAAAAGAGCCAGAGTCCAGGAGCACCTTAAAGACTAACAAAATTTCTGGCAGGGCATTTTTAAGATCAACAGCTTTCTTGCTATCTATTTATTTATTTGACTTCTATTTATTTATTGGACTTCCCAGCTTGAATGGTGAAATTGAATCACGTGTGCATGTCCTTTTTAATTGTTCCTTTTATGCTTGTAGCCGATCCCCAGTCATTGATCCACTGTTTGTAAACAAGGAACTGTTTTCTGATGAAATCAGGACAACCTATCTTATGACCACACAAACCCCAAAAATAATTGAATCAGTTGCAAGGTTCTTACAGTTAGCAATCAGATATCGTGAATGGAGTGTAGCTTTCCTTAATGGCTGATTTGGGATGGATTTATCCAATTTTATTTATTTGTACTTGGATTTATCCTAATGTATATTCTTCCTTTTTTATATGCCAATAAAGGTGTGTGTTGTTGTTGTTGTTGACTTCCCAGCTTCACTAAACTAATTTAACATGCCTAGCAGTTAAGGAAACCTTCGTTTCTGTCCAAGCTCAGATGAATCGGGCCTTCTAATCCAGCAGTTTCACCCAGAATTAACATCTCCTTTTCAAAGTCCGTTTGCTGAGCCCATAAATGCCCTGGGTGGTTAAAACAGTTTCTCGCTGGTTTCTGGAAGTGCCCATTTTGGAGTTAAATTTGTTTGTTCTTCTGCTGACCTGTTTAAATCTATGTAGATAAGGGAAGGACATTTTTTTTGGCAAACGATTGCACAGATTACAGGGGGAAGTGAGCTGGTGAAAGCGCCCAGAGGGTGGGACAGACTTTATTGGGTCTTGTTGCCTGAGAGGGTTTGGGGGCAAAGTTGGCATCTGGGCTTCTTTGAGGGTCTAGTTCCTGGGTTTATGTCTCTATCGTTATCTGTTTTGGAAATATGAAGCCATTTGAAGCTATCAAGTCAAGGGTAATTCCAGCTGGCATTTTACCTTGCCAGAGTTCTCAGTTGGGTCTCTGCCCTTTGCATTTCTATTTCTTTTTAAAGAAATCCACCATACAGATTACATACTTATCCCGCAAAGACAGAATTTTTTTTTTTTTTTACTGCTTTTCTAATTCCCGGAAACTTGCCCACACAAATTCAGACCTATTTAAGGTATCTAAGTAGCAAAAAGTACAATCTTAAACCCACTTTGGATCAGGTTGAAGCCGATGAAGTTCCCCTTGAAACCAGTAGGCATTAAACCCGATTACATCTAACTGGTCTTAGTTCCGTCGCCTTCCTCAGGAACGACACTGTCCTAAGCCACGTAGCGTGCCTTAATGCAGCTATAGACTGAGCTGGAAATACTAAGTACAAAAAAGGATCTCATAAGCATGAAATATAAACACTATGCAGTTTAAAGGATTAAATGGTAGAGAACCTCCAGTTTTAACAATGTTAGCTGTTCTGTCTCTTATTCAAAATAATGTGTTTAAATAGTGATCTGTAATACGTTATGGTATATTCAGGCATATGTTAAGGCACACTTTCCTTTTCCCCTTTCCTGGTTGTACATTCACCCCGTTTTGCCTTGGATTTGCTGCTCTCTAGATGCACATTTTCTCCATCCGAATTCTCAAAAATCTGCACGGGGGCTTAATGGTTGAGTCTTGAAAGTTTGGTTGGGGAAAATGTGCATCTAGAGAGAGGTAAATCCAAGGCAAAATCTCCCGTGCATAAATGGCCATAATAAAAGGAAAGCCCTGAAGTAGTCGGCTGGGTGACTGTGAGGAAACAGACAGGCATAAATGGCCAAAGAGAGCTTAGACTCGTGAAAGCTTCTACCTGGGAAATCATGTTGGTCATTAAGGTTGGAGGAGAGTGTTACGGATACCGTGGACTGCCAAAAAAACAAATCATCCACAGAGTAGCACAATGTTAAAAAAAAGAGACATGTACAAGAAAATAAAATCTAGTAGAATTAGCTCGCCAACCATTTCATCTCCCCCTGGGATAAAGCCATAGTTAAGAAAATTGAATCTCTTGGAATCACTTTGGAATCACTCCTTCTCCTCGAGGAGACCCAGGCCTTCAGTTATAAAGCAAAAAGACATGGATTCAGAAAGTCAACCAGCTCACCTTTATTTTTTGGCATCTACCCTTCTCCAAGTTCCCTCCCTAGTTACTTCTCCACGCCGACATCTCCTCAACTGAGATGTTATTTTATGTTGGCCCGATTCAATCTACTCCCCACGGCGATGACTAGGGGTAGATACGCAAAGCATCCACATGATAAGAGACTATGCTCATGTTCTGCTAAACAAGTGGAATCTGTAACACATGTGACTGACATAATGCCTTTTTTACTAAGTGATAGGGACCCCAAGGCTACATTGTCAGTGGCAAGATTTGTTTCAGTCCTTATATCCCTCCAACACTAAATGTATGCTGCTCAAGATCAATTGATCAAGGAGCTTCTAAGGGATAAAAAGAAAGGAAAAAACCAAATCAGCGAGTTATAGATCAAATCAGGCCTGAACTGACCTTAGAAGCTAAAATGACTAAACTGAGGCTATCGTATTTTGGTCACATTATGAGAGGACAAGAGTCACTAGAAAAGACAGTCATGCTAGGAAAAGTTGAGGGCAGCAGGAAAAGAGGAAGACCCAACAAGAGATGGATTGACTCTATAAAGGAAGCCACGGGCCTGTTTGCAAGATCTGAGCAAGGCTGTCAAAGATAGGACATTTTGGAGGACATTGATTCATAGGGTCGCCATGAGTCTCGACGGCACTTAACACACACATTAGGGTGCTATTCTACTGCAGATCAACTTCCACCTGAAACTGGGACATTATCTAATATCACTTCCTTACTCATAAGTAGTCTCAGGCCATTTAGAGGACCATTAACAGTTTCAGGAAAATGATCCTCCCCATCTATAACAATCTACCTTTAAAAAAAAAGTCACGGATGGCCAAATGTGGTCCCATTTTTCCAACTGAAATGTGTTTGCTCCATACAGTAAGAGGCAGTTCCCAAGCGGCATCGGGTTTCTGGGTGCAGCTTATACGCTTGCAAGAGCACGGAAGGTCCCCTCTTCGGAGCAGTCCGGCTTGCACACCAGAAGGTTCCAGTCCGAAGAGCTGCATGCCCCAGCCAAATGCTCTTACTCTTGAGGTGCCCCCTCTCCGTTGCTGGGGAGCTAACATGTTCCCTCTACTGTGGATCGGTGCAACCATCTGGCAGTTCAGTCCACTGAAGTCAATGGGAATTACTTCTGTACAAAGTCTTCTTTTAATTCCCCCCCTACTCTGATATTATATAGTGTACAATATCCTTATTCATGTAATGTATTTGAGTTAGCAATTCTTTCTGGATGACCTGAGAGATTATTTCTTCCAATGCTTTTGAAACAATTCTCAGTTGTTTGGGGTTTTTTTGCCATGAGAAGGATCAGATTTATTCAGCTTTGTTGCCAAATAGATTGATGAACCTAATCAGACTGAAATTCTTAAATAGACATAAATGCATCGTTGTGGAACAGAGAGACCAGAGATGGAAACGGAATCAACCATGAATAGCAGGTTTTATTACCTATCAGCTTCCAGAAAGTCTTCATATTTAGCTTCTCACCATTTCTAAAGCACTGTTTTTGTTTGATTTTAGTCTTGAAGAGGATTTCTTGAGGTTTCTGCATTAGACTGAACCATCTTCCTTCTTGCAAATGCTGAGGCAAACGAGTACAGCTATATTCCCCAAAGGTTTTTGTAGCAAATATAATCTGCAGTATGATACTGATTGATGTGATATCATTGTAATGCCTTCAAAGATTAGTCATGACATTTGGGGTGGGTTAGGGTCCTGGCTGTGAGGAGAAATGGTACCACCGTTCTCTTATCACCGCTAATGGGCAAATGGGCAAAATAAACAAATGCCTTCTCCGTTGTGAGCCCCACCTTGTGGAATGGCCTGCCTGAAGAGATCGAGAAGCTCTCCCTCTCCTGGCTTCCTGCAAATGATGCAAAACTGAATGATTCAGAGCGCTCTTCTATGCAGGCAATAAGGTAGCCCTGTACAAAAAGCTTCACAGAGTTACCTGGATAAATTATTGGGGGCTGTGGTCTGTGCTACTGTGTATAGGTTGTGGTTAGGCTGGCTCCCGTTGTGTCATTTTGCGTCATTGAATGTGTCATCTTATCATTTCTACTGTGCTTCAGTACTGTTATTTTAGACTTCTGGTTGGTTCTACAACCCCAGTCCTATTTCATTGCTCACTGAATGTCCTACCCTGGCGATTCTATCGACTCAGTCTGTATAATCTGCCTTGAGTCCCCGTGAGAAAGGGGGGCTTTAGATAATGTAAATAAAGTAAATAAATAATGGCAAAGAGGTTGCCAAAAACGGAGTCTCCCAATGACATCCTCATGCAAAGCGGCCCGTGAAACGTTGCTGCAAAGCAGGTGAGTCGAATTTCGGTGAAACACCACCAACAGTATAAACGTGACGGTTGTGTGACTGTTTTCAGACAAAGCCTCCTGACTCTTGTTCCATCCCATTTGACAACTCGGAACCTTAGGCTAGTCACAGTTCTCTCTGAACTCCCTCAGCCCCACCAACCTGACAAGGTGTCTGTTGTGGGGAGAGGAAGGGAAGGTGATTGTAAGCCCGTTTGAGTCTCCTTTAAAAGGTAGAGAAAATTGGAGTATAAAAACCAATTCCTCCACATTCTCCTCCTCCTCCTCCTCTTCTTAGAATCATAGCATCATAAAGTTGGAAGGGACCACCAGTAGGCATATAACAAACCAACTCTTCTTCTTCTTCTTCCTCCTCCTCTTCCTCTTCCACCTCCTCCTCCTCCTCCTCCGGTGTAGTGCTTAAGAGCAGTAGTTTGGAGTGGTGGACTTTGATCTAGAGAACTGGGTTTCATTCCCCACTCTTCTGCATGAGTGGCAGATGCTAATCTGGTGAAGTGGATTTGTTTCCCCACTCCTACACACAAAGCCAGCTGGGTGACCTTGGGGTAGTCACAGCACTCTTAGAGCTCTCTCAGCCCCTGGGAGCAGAGCGGCAGGAGCACCGGATTAGGATCAGCTCCAATGCCACACTTTGCTTTTTGCCCCATCTCTGCCCATGGCAGCCCTCACCATTTCCAGGGCTACGTCACGGTTTCTCTTTGGAGACAAATTTCCCAGCGTTGGGCTTGAACAGGCAGACGGCTGTTTCTCAGGCTTGAAAACAACTACTTGGCCCCCTTTAAAGCCCCAACCTAGGAGATCGAGACCGATAAGAGAACAACTCTGTACTTACCGAATCTTGAACCGTAGCCTCGTAGGGCAGTTTCCTCACCTCCTTGGACTAAGGCTGCTTTCATACCGAGGCTTGTCTTCATCTTGGCTTCCAAATCTTTTTTGGCGCATCCACACAACAGTGTGCGTTAGTTGTTCTTCTTTCCCCATGTTTTCTCTGTCCTCAATGTACTGTGTCATATACCTGCTTTACTATAATGTTTTAGGGAAAATCTCAGACTAAGCATCATTTGGAAGTAGGGGTGCCAACCCTTCAGGAGATCTCCTGCTGTTACAACTGATCTCCAGCCGAGTTCAGTTCCCCTGGAGAAAATGGCCTCTTTGGAAGGCGGAGTCAATGGCATTATACCCCATTGAAGTCCCTCCCCTCCCCAAACCCTCCCCTCCTCAGGCTCCGCCCCCCAAAACCTCCAGGGATTTCCCAACCCCGAACTGGCAACCCTATTCATGAAGGATAAGCCTTGACAGTCAAATGGAGTCTTCATGACCAGAGACAGTATATCTCTGAACCCCAGTTGCTGAGGCAAACAGAATGGGCTACGACTCTTTGGGTAGCTGCTCTTGAAGACTGAAAGTTGGGGTTGCCAACCTCCAGGTACTAGCTGGAGATCTCCTGCTATTACAACTGATCTCCAGCCGACAGCGATCAGTTCCCCTGGAGAAAATGGCCGCTTTGGCAATTGGACTCTATGGCATTGAAGTCCCTCCTATCCCCAAACCCCACCCTCCTCAGGCTCCGCCCTTAAAATCTCCAGGTATTTCCCAACCCGGAGCTGGCAACCCTATGTGGAAGGAATGGTGCACATTCTCCTGTGACAAATCAGTGACCTTTTCTGAGTCATTTTTGCTGCCGTGCCTTTTCAGGGTAATTAAAAAGCAACTGTAATTGTTACAGCGCTATAGCACCGTAACAATGTATTAATTTGCAAAGTCATATTTCCTTGCGTACCTGGAACCTCCTGCCTTCTTGCTAGATGGCCTGGCTTCCCTGCTTTCATGAGTGAGATAAGCTGCTCCCTTTACCATTACAGTAAACACGGTAAGAATAACAATTAAAATTTGGTTGGGACAGCCACTAGCCTAGAGCTAGCATGGTGTAGTGGTTAAGAGCAGTGGTTTGGAGCGGTGGACTCTGATCTGGAGAACCGCGTTTGATTCCCCACTCCTCCACATGAAGCCAGCTGGGTGACCTTGGGCTAGTCACACTCTCTCAGCCCCACCTACCTCACAGAGTGTCTGTTGTGGGGAGGGGAAGGAAGATGATTGTAAGCCAGTTTGATTCTGCCTTAAGTGGTAGAGAAAGTCAGCATATAAAAAACCCCAACAGCAACAACAACAGTGGCTGTATGTAAAATTCATGTAAGTAAGGTAAAGGTCCCGTGTGCAAGCACCGGGTCATTCCTGACCCATGGGGTGACATCACATCCCAATGTTTACTAGGCAGACTCTGTTTATGGGGTGGTTTGCCACTGCCTTCCCCAGTCATTTTCCCTTTACCCCTAGCAAGCTGGGTACTCATTTTACCAACGTCAGAAGGATGGAAGGCTGAGTCAACCTTGAGCCTGAAACCTGAAACCGACTTCTGCTGGGATCGAACTCAGGTCGTGAGCAGAGTTTGGACTGCAGTACTGCAGCTTAACACTCTGCGCCACGGGGCTCCCAAAATTCATGTACCTGTGATTAAAAAATAATAATAATAAGGTAATCCTCATGTCATGTTCAATGCATGTACAGCTGAAAATGTGATACAAACCCCACATTTGTCCAGGTACCGGTCCCTGGTTTAGATTGCAAAGCAAAGCATGTTGGCTTTTTCTTACAAATAGATAAATGCAAATACACACAAGATGCATGTGTGTTCACTGTAACATGTGAGCAGTGTTACAGGCGAAGCCGCGTGGGAGTTGGGCAGTGGTCACTCTGGGGGTCACAGGTGACTTTCTACCTTTTGCATTTCTCCAGAACATGGGCAGATCATCACGAGAGGGTGGGCAGGAAGGGTTGGGTCAGTGCTGGGCTCTCGCGGCCCTTTCTGACAGGCCCAAGGTAATGCCGATCGCCACTTTGGGGTCAGGAAGTGATTTTCCTCCTGGCTGGATTGGCCAGGGATCCTGGAGGATTTTTTTAGTCACCTTCTGGACATGGAGTAGGGGTCACTGGGGGTGTGGAGGGGGAGGTAGTTGTGAACTCCCTGCATTGTGCAGGGGGTTGGACTAGATGACCCTGGTGGTCCCTTCCAACTCTATGATCCTGTGATTGTATGAGGGGTTTATTTCAGAATTTTATGGTGAAGGGTCAGAGATTTGTAGGTACGTTTGCAAGACATGTAGGTACGTTTACCTCCAGGGATAAGATTTGTTGGCTCTCAAACAATTTGGCTCACACCTTCACTGAAGATGGCCAGCAGCCCTGGGTGGAGATGCGCAATCTGACTCACAAGAACAGAGACATTTGCCAAGTGAAATGGAGTTCTGGAGGGCGCTGCAGAGCAGGAGAGTGCCCCTGACCGCTGAGCAGGTGGATTTCCATTACTCCTACTCACCTGCTTCTGGCGTTCCCAGCATGAGGGTGGGGTGAAGAGATGAGTGGGCAGGTAGCCAGGTGTGGAGAAGTAAGCTAGAGTTGGTGACGGCAGTGAATAGGGGGTGGGGCAGCAAAGGGACATCCCTTCCCTTGACCTTTCCCATGGGTATCCACTTGTAGGAATATTAATATTAAACCCCCCAGAAAATCAGCACAGGAGAAAATTGTTCAAAAATGCAAAAGTCTTATTGATGCTACACACATATATAACAACACAATAATCTATACATCACTAACAACAGTGCTAACTCAATATCCCAGTACTAATATATACAGTGCATATACAGTGCAATCTCTATTTTACAATGTAGTCTTCTTAGTAATTGATTAGCCCAGTCCTCAGAACGATCCAATGATTGGTATCATCCAAAGTAATCCCATATGTTAGTAAATAGGGCGGGGGACGACGGCCGTTTCACACTCTTTCTTCAGCCCCGTTTCCAATCAACTTTTTATTTTCAAGTTGATCAAGTAATTCTACTGTCTTTTTCTGCCCAACTCCTCATCAGGATAGTTCACTGGTTCCCCGAAGGATACTCTCAAGTGTGGGCAATAAGCCACATAAGTGGAGGTTGGCAACCCTAGAGCATGAGGTTGTTCATCCATTACTAGTTGAATCCAGTTATTAACTGTTTGTGGTTTGGAACCATCTACCCTCCTGGGGTCGATGGCTGCATTTCTCACAATTCCAAAGGGTGCCAGAGCAGAGAGGCAGCAATAGTAGAAGATTGGGGGAGGGGATGCATCATGCTTAGGGTTTCCAACCTCCAGGTACTAGCTGGAGATCTCCTGCTATTACAACTGATCTCCAGCTTATAGATATCACTTCACCTGGAGAAAATGGCCGCTTTGGAAATTGGACTGTATGGCCTTGAAGTCCCTCCCCTCCCCAAACCCCGCCCTCCTCAGGCTCCACCCCAAAAACCTCCCGCCAGTGGTGAAGAGGGACCTGGCAACCCTAGTCATGCTCCAAATCTGAGGTGGAAGGGCTGTTCTTTCACAAATGGGCAATCCCTTCCATCTCCATCTCCCTCCCTCTCTCTCTGATAAGCATGTTAAGCATAGTTTCAGGTGGGCAGCCGTGTTGCTCTGCAGTAGAAGAGCTGGATTCGAGTCCAGTAGCACCTTAGAGACCAACAAGATTTTCGGGTTATAAAGAGTCAGCGCTCCCTTCATCAGATACGGCTCAGCTTTTAAAACAGCCTGGGTCTGGTTTGAGGAATATGTGGCTGTGGTGGTGCTAAATTGGTGCTAGATAGGGTTTCCAACCGCTGGATGGGGCCTGGATACGGTTGCCAACCTCCAGGTGGTAGCTGGAGATCTCCTGGGATTGCAACTGCTCTCCAGGCAACAGAGAAGAGTTCACCTGGAGAAAATGGCCCCTTTGGAAGGTGGACTCTATGGCATTATGCTACATTTCCAAATTGAGAAATAGCTGGAGATTTTAGGGGTGGAGCCTGAGGAGGGCACGGTTTGGGGAGGGGAGGAGCTTCAATGGGGTATTGTAAAGCCTGTGTTATAGTATTAATTTCGAATTAATATAACACAGTGGGAGGTTGATAGTTCAAAGCAGTAGTTTATTGAGCTCAATAATACATACCGGATAAAACTGTCCTAATGCGCAGGACAGTCTTCATACCGAACAAAGGATTGCTACCCCAGTTATAACTTCTGATTAGGGATGTTCCAATTATGTCGACTTCCTAAACATTGGTTGTCTGCCTTTCTTTAATTAACATAGTATATAGAGATTGGTAGAAGCTGTCTCTAAGCAAGCACTTGGTCTTGTGATTCACATTCCTAACAGTGAAGGTAAGACACTGTTTTTCTCTACAGGGGAAAGCCTGTACCAGGCAATGTGTTCTGTTGGCCTCTTGTAGTTATGGATGCCAACGTTCCCAAAGTTTCCATGTGTGGGTAGAATATATCTGCCTGATGCTATGCTCTATTCTTGAGCATAGCACCTCATGAACCTATGAATGTTTATACATATGAAAGAATATATGTTTTCCTATAAATGAAGTTTATAGGCACTTCAGTATAATGCCATAGAATCCACCATCCACAACAGCCATTTTTCTCTAGGTGAACCGATCTCTGTCACCTGGAGATCAATTGTATCAGTGGGAGATCTCCAGCCATCACCTGGAGGTTGGCAACTCTAATAAAGAAGTACTAAATTAGGGTTGCCAACTCCCTATTGGGAAATTCATGGCGATCTGAGAGTGGAACCTGGGGAGCAGAGGGACCTCATTGGGCTATAATGCCATGCAGTCCACACTCCAAAGCAGCCCTTTTGTCTGGAGGCAACCGATCTCTGTAGTCAAGAGATCAGTTGTACTTCTGGGAGGTCTCCAGCCCCCACCTGGTGGTTGGCAGCCCTAATTCAAACTTCAGTTACAAAACTCATATTTGGATCATAGAATCATAGAACTGGAAGGGACCACCAGGGTCATCTAGTCCAACCCCCTGCACAATGCAGGAAATTCACAACTACCTCTCCCCCCACACCCCCAGTGACCAGAAGATGGCCAAGATGCCCTCCCTCTCATGAACTGCCTAAGTTCATAGAATCAGCATTGCTGACAGATGGCCATCTAGCCTCTGCTTAAAAACCTCCATGGAAGGAGAGCTCACCCCCTCCCGAGGAAGCCTGTTCCACTGAGGAACCGCTCTGTTAGAAAATTCTTCCTCATATCTAGACGGAAACTCTTCTGATTTAATTTCTGCCTGTTGGTTCTGGTCCGACCTTCTGGGGATGCCACAGCTGTTTCATGAAGAAGAGAGGGGATTTTCAATATTTTCCTTTCTTCCACCAGTTTTTAAGGAGTTAGTTTCTTGCTTTTGGAGTCTAAATTAGATTGCTGATCTACAGTGAGGGAAAAAAGTATTTGATCCCCTGCTGAATTTGCCCGTTTGCCCTCTGACGAAGAAATGACCAGTCCATAATTTTAATGGTAGGTCTACTGTAGCTGTGAGAGACAGAATAACAACAGGAAAAACCCCAGAAACCCAGAAGACAAAAGTCAGAGATTGATATGCATTATAATGAGTGAAATAAGTATTTGATCCCTTTGCAAAAGATGACTTGGTACTTGGTGGCAAAAGCCTTGTTGGCAATTACAGAGGTCAGAGGTTTCTTGTAGGTGGCCACCAGGTTTGCACACATCTCAGGAGGTATTTTGTCTCACTCCTCTTTGCAGATCCTCTCCAAGTCAGTAAGATTTCGAGGCTGATGTGTAGCTACTCGAACCTTCTGCTCTCTCCACAGATTTTTGATGGGATTAAGGTCTGGAGACTGGCTAGGCCATTCCAGGACCTTAATGTGCTTCTTCTTGAGCCACTCCTTTGTTGCCTTGGCCGTGTGTTTTGGGTCATTGTCATGCTGGAATACCCATCCTCGACCCATTTTCAATGCCCTGGCTGAGGGAAGGAGGTGCTCACCCAAGATTTGACGATACATGGTCCCATCCATCGTCCCTTCGATGCGGTGAAGGTGTCCTGTCCCCTTAGCAGAAAAACACCCCCAAAGCATAATACGTCCCCCTCCATGTTTGACGGTGGGGATGGTGTTCTTGGGGTTGTAGGCACCATTCCTCCTCCTCCAAACACGGCGAGTTGAGTTGATGCCAAAGAGCTCGATTTTGGTCTCATCTGACCACAACACTTTCACCCAGTTCTCCTCTGGGTCATTCAGATGTGCATTGGCAAACTGCAGACGGGCCTGTACATGTGCTGTCTTGAGCAAGGGGACTTTGCGGGCTCTGCAAGATCTCAGTCCTTCACGGCGTAATATGTTACCAACTGTTTTCATGGTGACTATGGTCCCAGCTGCCCTGAGATCATTGACAAGTTCCCCCCATGTAGTTCTGGGCTGCTTCATCACCATTCTCATGATCATTGCCACTCCACGAGATGAGATCTTGCATGGAGCCCCAGACTGAGGGAGGTTGACAGTTAGGGTTAGGGTTAGGGTTGTCACCTTCTCACCAAGCTGCTTGGCAATAGTCTTGTAGCCCAGTCCAGCCTTGTGCAGGTCTACAATCTTGTTGTCCCTGACATCCTTGGACAGCTCTTTGGTCTTGGTCATGGTGGTTAGTTTGGAATCTGATGGATTGCGTCTGTCGACAGCAGAACCCTAACCCTAACCCTAATCTGGCTGGTTGATAGGGGATCAAATACTTATTTCACTCATTATAATGCACATCAATCTCTGACTTTTGTCTTCTGGGTTTCTGGGGGTTTTCCTGTTGTTATTCTGTCTCTCACAGCTACAATAGACCTACCATTAAAATTATGGACTGGTCATTTCTTCGTCAGAGGGCAAACGGGCAAATTTAGCAGGGGAACAAATACTTTTTTTCCTCACTGTATGTCCTGTGTTCTTAAGTCCTCTGTCTAGTTGTTTTATATTTGTAACAAAAATATTAATCATGACAATAATAACCACCAACCTTTCTAATTTCAACTCTATTAAAAGTTTATCTCGCTCTCTCTTTCTTTCTTTTATAAGCAAACCCAAGATGGCATTTTTACATCAAGTGCAAATATCTGACCATACCCAACAATATTTATTGATGAATGGGGCGGGTGGGAGAAATCAGTCTGGAAGCGCTCCCCCACCCCAGCTGTGAAGCAGGATGGGGTGGGCGACATTTTGGCACGTGTGATCGGCAGGCAGGAGAGGAAAGACCCCTCTGGGGGCTGCGTGGGGTGGTGGGGCGGGCGGGCAGGGATGGAACAGAAGAATTCCAGGCATTCTCCCCATTGATGACCTTCTCTCTCCCTTCCAGGTCAGTGAATAATTTCCTGATGACTGGTCCCAAGGTAAGTCCGTCCCCTTTGATCTGGGTTTCAGTCGGCCCAGATCGGCTGGCCTCAGTTCACCTCTTCGTCTCCGGCTTCTTGGGCCGCCCAGGATTGCAAAGGCTGCATCTCCTTCTCCTCTCGCTTCAGGCTTTTGTACATTGAGATGGAGTTGTGAGAGAGAAGCAAATAAAGGTCCATCTTTGCCCCGTTCTTTCCACCCAGAGTCCAGGGCAGGGGCTGTACCCATCTTAGGGTTGCCAGCTCAGGGTCGGGAAATACCTGGAGATTTTGGGGGTGGAGCCTGAGGAGGGTGGGGTTTGGGGAGGGGAGGGACCTCAGTGGGGTATAATGTCATAGAGCGCCCCCTCCAGAGCAGCCATTTTCTCCAGGGGAACTGGTCTCTGTTGCCTGGAGATCAGTTGTAATCCCAGGAGATCTCCAACTACTACCTGGAGGTTGGCAACCCTAGCCCATCTACCCTCAGAACAATCACAGGCCTGTTGGACTGAGAGAGTCCCTCCCCCCACAGCTGGGCAGTAGGTTTGCCAACCTCCAGGTGGTAGCTGGAGATCTCCTGCTATTACAACTGAACTCCAGCCGATAGAGATCAGTTCCCCTGGAGAAAACGGCCACTTTGGAAGGTGGATTCTATGGCATTATATCCCAGTGAAGTCCCCCCAACCCCGCCCTCCTCAGGCTCCACCTCTAAAACCTCCAGGTATTTCCTAAACTGGAGGGGGCAACCCTACCTGTGGCAGCCATTTCCCTGCCCGGGGGTGGGGGGATGATCTCACACAGCTGTCCTGTGCTGTGACTAGCACGGCGCTCCAAATGAGGTCCCTTGGGCAGGAAGAGCGTGAAATCGTAAAACGTGGTTTTGATCATTACAGTAACCGGGCGCTCATCTCTTCTTGGCCCCTCTCTCAGCCCCCTCATCCTACTCCTTTCATTTCTGTTCACACAAAGATTCCTCTTTCCCAGCCTGAATACAGTTCTTCGCAATCGCTAACACAATTCTAACCTATATGAATGAAGCACACCATATAGGCGCACAGCGTTGATGCTTATAATAATTCCTACCCTTTTACTACATAACATGTATTTCCTCCTACTATCACTACGGGAAAACCAAATTCAGTGGCTTCTGTAGTTCGGTGGTCCTCTTGGAAGCTCTTGGACGCTGCTGACCGTCGTTCCCTTGCAGGCGTATCTCATCTACTCCAGCAGTGTGGCCGCCGGGGCCCAGAGCGGGATCGAGGAATGCAAGTTCCAGTTTGCTTGGGATCGCTGGAACTGCCCCGAGAGAGCCTTGCAGCTCTCCAGCCATGGAGGTTTACGGAGCGGTAAGTCAGCAGAGGGCTCTGAGGCCGCTGGGCGCAGGCGAGACTTCTTTTGCGTGGCCGGTATTCCAGCCCTCGCCCTAACCCTGCCCCAGTTGGGTGTCTGTGGCCTTTTATGCACGGCTGTTTCACTCGCGGTCACCCCTCCATGACTCCGGGCCTTTGTGTTGATTCTGCCTGCCGTCACCGACCATCAGGGGCCGCCTCGCTGTCCCCCTGCCTTTCCCCGCCTTTTGCCTGCATTTTCAACTTTGAGATAAAACAGGTCCCTGGCGGACTCTAATCTGGGAACCGGGTTTGATTCCTCCACGTGAGCAGCAGACTCTAATCTGGAGAACCGTGTTCGTTTCCCCACTCCTCCACGTGAAGCCAGCTGGGTGACCTTGGGCTTGTCACAGCTCTCTCCGAACTCTCTCAGCCCCACCGACCTCACAAGGTGCCTGTCGTAGGGAGAGGAAGGGAAGGAGGTTGTAAGCCACTTTGAGAGTCCTTAAAGGTCGAGAAAGCCAGGATAGGAAAGCCCACTCCTCCTCCTCCTCCTCCATCTTCTTCCTGTCTTCGCTCCACAGCAAACCGAGAAACAGCCTTTGTCCACGCCATCAGCTCGGCTGGGGTCATGTACACGCTGACACGCAACTGCAGCCTTGGAGATTTTGACAACTGTGGGTGTGATGACTCCCGCAATGGACAGCTGGGTAAGGCGCATCCTGGGCGGCCCCGTCGCTGTTTGCTGCCCAGGGAGGATGGGCGCAGGAGACGCTCCCGGGGGCTCCCTGGAACTCAGCGCAGGAGGCAGGGCGCTCTCACAGGCATCCATGGTCCGGCTGAGCTTCAGCCTCTCCGCCCCGCAGCCTTTTAGAGGGTCAGATCAGAAAAGCCCCTTTTCTGTAAGGGATGAGCACGTAGAGCTACAAGGTACTCTCCAGGGTCCATCCTGGAGGGTCCATCCGCTCCAGGGTCCATCCGCTGGGCTCAACTGCCTCTTCCGAGCCTCTTCCTGAGTGTCTTCGTGAGTCACAGAGCCAGTGTGGTGGTTAAGAGTGGTGGTTTGGAGCGGCGGAGGCTGATCTGGGGAACCGGGTTCGATTCCCCACTCCTCCACATGAAGCCAGCTTAGGTGACTTTTTTGGCTATGGGTTTTTTGGCCAGACGTCATGTTCCCCCCCCAAAAACTGCTTAGCCTGCCTCTCACACACTGCTCCAAAGTCCTGGTCGGAGAGAACCGGGTGCCAAGACCTGCCTTGGTCAGCTCTCAGACCCATGACCTTTGTATGCCTACAAGTCCTAACCATGCACCAGCGAGGTGTAGTGGTTAAGAGCGGTGGACTCTAATCTGGAGAACCAGGTTTGATTCCCCACTCCTCCACATGAAGCCTGCTGGGTGACTTTGGGCCAGTCACAGCTCTCTCCGAACTCTCTCAGCCCCACCTACCTCACAAGGTGTCTGTTGTGGGGAGGGGAAGGGAAGGCGATTGTAAGCCGGTTTGAGACTCCTTAAAAGGGAGAGGAAATCGGGGTATAAAAACCAGCTCTTCTTCCTGCCTTCTTCTTTCAGCCATAAGGGCCGCCCTGAAGCTGCAGGGAGGGAGAAGTCAGCGAGGAGCCCCCCACCCCACTTGCCGGTTCCCTCTAACGATGGGTCTGTGTCTCCACAGGGGGGCAAGGATGGCTGTGGGGAGGCTGCAGTGACAATGTGGGCTTTGGGGAGGCCATTTCCAAGCAGTTCGTGGATGCCCTTGAGACAGGGCAGGATGCCAGGGCAGCGATGAACCTCCACAACAACGAGGCTGGCAGAAAGGTAAGTTCTCTGCCCGGTCACACGTGGAGAATCCAGTCAGGGGGTCTCGCCCAAGGAGTATATTGTATTGATTAGTATTTTGCATGTTTTTTTTTTTTTAATATTGGAATTGTAAGCTGACCTGAGACATTAGGGAAAGGTGGGGTATACTTCTGTTCATTAAAAAAAATAGACAAATGGGAACCTGCGAGGAACTTGCAGAGAGGAGGCATCCCGTTCCCCTGCATTTGCTTTCTCCCCTCTTCCCCAGCCCCTTCTCTCCCCTTCCATCTTCTCTCTCTCTCTTCCTCCCTCCCCTACCCCTTTTCTCCCAGTCTCTCCCCCACACCAGTGAAAGCACAGACAACATTACTGTGCTTTGGGGAGGAATTTAAACTCCTCTCCAATTTTTATAAGTTTTAGTGGTTTTCTGCAAACCAGAAGCGGTTCCCCCAAGTTTGGAGGAAAAAATCCCCCTTCTCTCAACATTGCCCCAGTCTTCAGATTTAAGTATCCGCAGACTGGGCCATGTTGACTATTAGACATATGGATAAGAATGGAAATATAACCATCAAGAGGTGAGCAAGAACCAAGATCCACCACAGATGATCCCATTCAAATTCCCACCATTACATGGGCATGGGGGGTGGGAGAGAGAGATTGGGCGAAAATGCACGGTCGCTTGAGCCTCCTTTCTTCCCTGTTCCAGCCAGGATCGAACGCACGAAGGTGCGTTCGATCCTGGCTGGATCCTGGCTGGAACAGGGAAGAAAGGAGGCTCAAGCGACCATGCGTTTTCGCCCATTGAGTTCCTTAGAAATGACCTCAGCTATACTGTCATGAAGACCCCAGAGGAGCTGGGTGGCCCACTTGTTGAGGCAGGATGCTGGGCTGGATGGACCCTCACTGGTCCGACCCAGCAGGGCTCTTCTTCTGTTCTTATGAAGGCCTCGGCCTCTACGCCCTGTTGTTGGCCCTCCAGAAGAACTGGTTGGCCGCTGTGTAGGACGGGATGCTGGACTGGATATGGGCCTTCCCTGGTCTGGTCCAGCAGGGCTCTTCTTCTCCTTCACGCCTAGGCGGTTAAAGGGACCATGAAGAGGACCTGCAAATGCCACGGCGTGTCTGGCAGCTGCACCACCCAGACCTGCTGGCTGCAGCTGCCCGAGTTCCGGGAAGTGGGCACGTACCTCAAGGAGAAGTACCACAAAGCGCTGAAGGTGGGCCTGCTGCGAGGGGCAGGGAACAGCGCCGCCAGCCGGGGGGCCATCGCTGAGACCTTCAGCTCCATCTCCAAGAAGGAGCTGGTCCACCTGGAGGACTCGCCCGACTACTGCCTGGAGAACAAGACGCTGGGCCTGCTGGGGACAGAGGGCCGGGAGTGCCTGAAGCGGGGCCAGGCCCTGAGCCAGTGGGAGAGGCGCAGCTGCCGGCGCCTGTGTGGGGGCTGCGGGCTGGCCGTGGAGGAGCGGCGGGCCGAGACGGTGTCCAGCTGCCATTGCAAGTTCCACTGGTGCTGCGCCGTCCGCTGCGAGCAGTGCCGCAAGCGGGTCACCAAGTACTACTGCGTCCGCAAGGAGAAGCGGGAGCGCAGCGGGGGCGGCGGGGTGCCCCGCAAGCTCAAAAGGAAGCAGCCCTAACGTCCGGGCCCACACGCCCGATCGTCTCCTGACCCCCCCCCTTCAACTTCCTCCTACACATCTCTTCGTTTCTTGTTTTTCACGTGTACAGACGTCGCTGAGGAAAGACGGTTCTGCCTGCGTTATATTTAAGGTAGCGGCAGAGAGGTCCCCACCCAGTGTGGGGAAGTGTCCGCGCAGGGAAGATGTTCCTTGACGTTCCAGCAAAGATGAAGCCACCCCCTGACCTCACAGACTGTTGGGAAGCGAGCTTAATTTTGAACTGGTTGACAGTGGGGACCATTATCTCCAAGAGAGGGACCTGCAGTGGCCCTTTTAACTTAGGGGTAGGGTTGCCAACCTCCAGGTGGAATCTGGACATCTCCCAGAATTACAACCGATCTCCAGGGGTCAGAGATCAGGTCCCCTGGAGAAAAATGGGTGTTATTTCCCACTAGGGTTGCCGGGTCCCTCTTTGCTACCAGCAGGAGGTTTTTGGGGCCGAGCCTGAGGAGGGCAGGGTTTGGGGAGGGGAGGGACTAGAGTCCAATGGCCAAAGCAGCCATTTTCTCCAGGGGAATGGATCTCTATCGGCTGGAGATCAGTTGGAATAGGAGATCTCCATCTAGTACCTGGAGGGTGGCAACCCTATTTCCCACACACACACCCCTGTTATGGCATTATACTCCACTGATGTTCCTCACCTCACAGACCCCGCCCTCCACAGGCTACATACCCAAATCTCCAGGAATTTCCCAGCCCAAAGTAGGCAATCCTAGTGGCCAGCCCACCCTTATCAGTAGGGTTGCCAACCTCCAGATGGTAGCTGGAGATCTCCCGCTATTGCACCAGGTGACAGAGATCAGTTCACCTGAAGAAAATGGCCGCTTTAGAAGGTGGACTCTATGGCATTATACCCCACTGAAGTCCCTCCCCCCCTAAACCCCACCCTCCTCAGGCTCCACCCTCCAAATCTCCAGGTATTTCCCAACTTGGAGCTGGCACCCCTATCAGGAGCTAGTAAATATTCTAGGGGCTCTCACCAGCTTCCAACTAGATCCAGCCTTAGGGCTCTTGCATACATAGGGTTGCCAGCTCCTTCTTTGCCACCAGCGGGAGGTTTTTGGGGCAGAGCCTGAGGAGGGCGAGGATTGGGGAGGGGAGGGACTTCAATGCCGTAGAGTCCAATGGCCAAAGTGGCCATTTTCTCCAGGGGAACTGGTCTCTATCAGCTGGAGATCAGTTGTAATAGCAGGAGATCTCCAGCTAGTACCTGGAGGTTGGCAACTCTAGGCATACAGTTAAGTGAGCCCAAGGTTCAGGGGCAAACTCCTGGGATCAGAATTCGCCTCTTCCCAGAACCAGAGCCCGTTCCCCCATTTGTCTTCCTGTTGGGAGTCTTTTCTTGCTCCTGACCTCTGCCTCAAAATCCAGTTTGCTCCTTGATCAAAGGAGCAACTCATGTGAATTATGAGTGTTATTTTGGAGGCCTTGATGGTATTGAAAGGCTTTTCAGGACAGGTGAGTCTGGAAACTGCCCTTGAGAGGTCAGGGCAAGCTGGAAGAGTGAGTAGAAGTAACCCTGTATGTGAAACGGGAGGAGTGGGAATCCTTTGCAGATGGAGCAGAACACTGTTTTGAAGGGGAAGATGGACAAGAGCAAGACACATGGGGTGTGGGAGGTTGGCAAATTTAACAACCGACACTTTGGATGTTTCCATGCTTTTGTGTCAGATAAAAATTTGCCAGATTTTTTTCCTGAAACGTAAAAAAAAAAAATCTTCATTTTCTGAACTTTTTGTTCCATAGAATTGGACAGAAAATCTTTGACTTTAGGGAAGGTAACGGCAAACCACCCCGTAAAACGTAGTCTGCCTAGCAAACATTTTGATGTGACGTCACCCCGTGGGTCAGTAATAGGGTTGCCAGCTCCAGGATGGGAAACACCTGGAGATTTGGGGGGGGGGTGGAGCCTGAGGAGGGTGGGGTTTGGGGAGGGGAAGGACTTCAATGCCATAGAGTCCAATGGCCAAAGCGGCCATTTTCTCCAGGTGAACTGATCTGTGTCGCCTGGAGATCAGCTGTAATAGCAGGAGATCTCCAGCTACCACCTGGAGGTTGGCAACTTTAGTCATTAATGACCCGGCACTCATATGGGGGACTACCTTTACCTTTTTAGAAATTGTTTCTGGATGACTGGGGCGGGGGTGGGGGTGGCAGAAGGTTGCCCAATACATCCACAGTGTATTATTTTTAGTGCCTGGCTAATATTCAGAGTCTGTAATCAGTTCCCCAAGGAATTTTTCATTCCTCCTTGTCTTGGCTGGGTAGGGTACCATCCGTGCCGTCCTGGAGCGGACTCCTTTGTCTCTTTGATCATCTCTGCAGCGTTCAGCGGTGCATCCCGGTGTGAATAAGGGTTTTAGGAGCTCTGGTGGGAAGAGATCAGGGTGCCCCTTGACCTCTTAATCAGCTGCTGTCTCAAACACGCCGGTTTAGGGATCCCATGACTCACCCTCTGATGCTGCTGCGATTCATCTGGCCCATCCAGCCTGGCTCCCAGCGGTGGGTGTTCCTTGCCCTTGTGGTCCGCCCCGGCTCTCCTGGTACCCCAGAGTCATGCTGCAGAGTAAACACCCCCCCGCCTTAGCCTCTCTTAGCACCAGCACAGAAATGTTATCCCAAGCAGAAGAAGCAGCGTTGGTTTTTATTTGCTGACTTTCTCTACCTTTTTAAAAAAGAGAATCAACCTGGCTGACAGTCACCTTCCCTTCCTCTCCCCACAACAGACACCTTGTGAGGTAGGTGGGGTTGAGAGAGTTTGGAGAGAACTGTGACTAGCCCAAAGTCACCCAGCAGGCTTCATGTGGAGGAGTGGGGAATCGAACCTGGTTCTCCAGATTAGAGTCCACCGCTCTTAACCACTACACCTCGCTGGTGCATGGTTAGGACTTGTAGGCATACAAAGGTCATGGGTCTGAGAGCTGACCAAGGCAGGTCTTGGCACCCGGTTCTCTCTGACCAGGACTTTGGAGCAGTGTGTGAGAGGCAGGCTAAGCAGTTTGGGGGGCGGGGGAACACGACGTCTGGCCAAAAAACCCATAGCCTGTGCCAAGCAGAGCCATTCAGATGTCTTATTTAGGATGAGGGCATTTTGAGCACAGAGGGAAAGGAAGGCAACTCCGAGCCAGCCAGGCCAGAGGAACTGCTTGCAATAGGCTGTGAGGAGCCCACACCACGCCAGAGATTACATTTTGTCGGTGTTTTATATCCCCTGCAGTGAACCCCTTGCGGGAGGGAAGTGTACGCTGTTGAAACTCCCTCCGTGCCTCCTGCAATGAAGGGGAATTACATTGTAAATAGGAGTTAAGCACTTTGAAGTTTTAATTTATTGCACAGTTAAATGTGATGTATGCGCAACCGTTCGCCTGCCTGGATTCCGTATCTCGATGAGGCTTTAGTAAAAGCTTTGTTACTCTTTTGGATGGAAGACGTATTTGGCCACACAATGGGATACACAGAAGTATTTTTGTCATGGTATGCAGGAAATTCCCTGTGGGGCACGACATACCAGGAGCAGTGATTGCCCCCCAGGGGGAAAAAAAATCCATCTACTGAAGTTTCTGGTGTTACTTTTAAACATTAGAATGGCCCTAAACCAATCTACCTAGTTCTTTCTGGCCAGCAGAGACCTCTAGCTTCTTACTCAATCAATAAATTGAAAGCTGTGCTAACTAAAAGTGAAGGTGTCTGAGCAGTTTCTTTGGGGTTTTTGTCTGTTTGTTGTGGGATGTGAACAGAAAATGTATTCAGGTTCAGATTTGTGTTTTCATAACAGAATTCAGATTTTTAAAATATTGCAACGGCAATTGGCATATTAGCTAGTCATCAGGGCAACTATTTTCATTGTTTTCAGCGGGGAATACATTTCGCCTGCAACTTCCCCACCACTATTTATTTATTTAAAACATTCGTATGCTGCCTTTCCACCCAAATAGGGTCCCCGAGGGAGATGGAATTTCAAATGTACATATAAACATTTAACAATGCAATAAAAACATACAGACGTACAGGGCCGGTAAGCCTTTACTGGCAGCATGCCAAAAGAAACAAAAAACTTTTCATCTGATGGAGGAAGACAGTGTCAGAGGGAGACAGACAAATCTCCCTTGGGAGCGAGTTTCAAGGTTTTGGCGCCGCGACCAAGAAGGCCCTTTCTCTAGATGACCCATCTAGCCTCAGATGGCAGGGACACCTGAAGCAGCAGGGCCTCCGAGGATAGTGGTAGTAGATGCATCGGTTCCTATGAGAGAAGGTATGCTGGCCCCACACCTTATAGGGAGGAAGTTCTAGAACTTAAAGACAAATTGCAGACTAACAACTCACCGGGACCAGAGCGACTCCATCCTAGAGTTCTTAATAGGGTTGCCAGCTCCAGGTTAGGAAATTCCTGGAGATTTGGGGGTGGATCCTATGGAGGGCAGGGGGTGGGTGAGAGGTAGGGTTGCCAGTTCTGGGTTAGGAAATACCTGGAGATTTTTTGGGGTGGAGCCTGAGGAGGGCGGGGTTTGGGGAGGGGAGGGACTTCAATGCCACAGAGTCCAATTGCCCAAGCAGCCATTTTCTCCAGGTGAACTGATCTCTATCGGCTGGAGATCAGTTTTAGTTCTGGGAGATCCCCAGGCCCTACCCGGAGGTTGGCAACCCTATGAACTCAAATGTGAAATTGCTGGTCTTCTAACAAAGATGCACAATATGTGCCTATTATCAGTCTCTGTACTGGAGGACTGGAGAATGACCAATGTATCTCCCATTTTTAAAAAAAGGATCCCAGGGGATCTGGGAAATTACTGGCCAGTTAGTCTGTTCCGGGTAAATTGATGGAACGTACTATTAAAGATAAAATTGTCAGGCATATAGAAGGACAAGCCCTGTTGAATAAAAACCAACATGGCTTCTGCCAAGGTAAGTTCTGCCTCACAAACCTTTTAGAGTTCTTTGAAAGTATCAGTAAACGTGGACAGGAATGAGCTGGTCAACACTGTTTATTTGGGTTTCTAGGAGGCTTGTGACAAAGTCCCCCACCAAAAAGACTGCTAAGCAAACTTCATAGTTATGGGATAAGAGGACAAGTCCTCTTATGGATTGAGAGCTGGCTGAAAAATAGGATGCAGAGAACAGGAATCAATGGTCAGTTCTCACCATGGAGGGATGTGAGCAGCGGGGTGCCTCAGGGATCTGTGTTGGGACCGGTGCTTTTCAACCTGTTCATCAATGACACATGGACACACGAAGCTGCCTTATACTGAATGGTCCATCAGAGTCAGTACTGTCTACTCAGACTGGCAGCGGCTCTCCAGGGTCTCAAGCAGGGATCTTTCACATCACCTACTTGCCCGGTCCCTTTAACTCAGGGTTCGGGAACCTTTTTCCTGCCAAGGGCCATTTGCTCATTTATAACATCATTCAGGGGCCATAACCAGGTGTAGATCTCCCGGCGCGTGGGGGGGGGGAGAGGCTAGGGTTGCCAGGTCTCCAGGCACCACCAGGAGGTTATAATCAAATGAACGGCTTACAAGTGCTTACAGGAGTATGGAATTCAAAATATGGCACAAGACAAATATTTCCAATATAGGAAAATAACAATGCAATTCTTGCTATTAGAAGAATATATTGAGAACAAATAGGATACAAATACACTTCTAGAGCAACAAATATGTGGCAACGGGTCAAAAATGATCCCAAAATAAACACAAAATATAAGAATATACCGGCGCAAAGGCTCAGTTCATATCAAATTCGTTGTAAATAGAGTTCATAGATATTGCATCACATGGCAACGGAAACAAGACGTGGTACAATGGAAATCCGGTATAATTCCATTTCGTGTGAACTTTCTCAAGCCTTCAGTCTTTCCGTGCAAAATTCATTCAACACTTAAATGAGTGTACCTTTCCTATGTCTTTGGACGGCAAAAGTAAGACGTCATTCAGGGGCCATAACCCGGTGTAGATCTCCCGGCGCGGGGGGGGGAGAGGCTAGGGTTGCCAGGTCTCCAGCCACCACCAGGAGGTTGGCAACCACAGGGGAGGCCACGCAGAGAAGGCCTGGAGGGCATCCCCGCTCCCCCCTTCCAGGCGGGAGGGCAGCCAGCGCTGGGCCCCGAGCAAACGAGACGCCGGGGGGGGGGGGCGCAGCCCAGAGCCGATCCTCAGGAAAGGAAGGGAAGAAGGAAGGAAAACAGAGAAATGGAGGGGGAGAAAAGGACGGAAGGAGACAGACAAAGAAAGAAACGAGGGAGAGAGGGGGAGAAAGAAGAAAGGGACAGAAAAAGAGAGAAAAGCCTTCCCCCCCCACACACACACACCCCGCACACGCTGGCCCCATGCAACCGGGCCCCAGCCTCCACGCCCCCCCACCCCCCCACCCTGAGTCCACAAAAGGCCCTCCAAGCCCGATTGGCTCCCGCACGCATGTTACGCCACCGGGAGTCACCAGCCTCTCCCCCCCCCTTGCCGCTTGACAGGTGGCGAGAGGGGCTTACAGTGTGCCACGGCATTCCTGCATGCCACAACTGTAGGGGGCAGCCTTGGGGGAAGCATCCCTCCCCCTCCCCCTCCTCTCGCCGACCAACAGTCTACAAGAGGAGGTCCAAAGGGTGCCGCGGCCCCAGGAACACCCTCGGGGAGGGCCGCGCTGTGCTGCGCCTCGCGGCTGGGCCCTGGAGCTCCCAAGGGCCACTGAATATGTTCTCGGGGGCCGCATACGGCCCCCAAGCCGGACATTCCCGATCCCTGCTTTAACTGCAGATGCCAGGAATTGAACCTGGGACCTTCTGCATGCCAAGCAGATCCTCTACCGCTGAGCCACAGCCCCTGCCCTGACCTGGAGTTGGGGACGAGTAGTGAGGGGACCAGGTTTGCAGATGACACCAAATCACTGAGGGTGGTTAAGACAAAAAAACAGATTGCAAAGAGCTCCAAAAGTCTCTCTTGAAACAGGGGGCATGGGCATCAAAATGGCAAATGAGATTCAACGTGAGAAAGGCTCAAGGGATGCATGCTGGGGCAAATAATCTCAACGTCACATATACACTGATGGGATCTGAGCTGGCAGAGGGAGAGACCGGAGCACGTATGGACTGGCTCTTTGGCTGCATCCCCTTCCAACGACGGTATCCAAGCAATCGTTTGTCTCTTTCCCTGAAGCTGCTAGACAGCGGCCTCGGAGGGAGGGGAACAGGGACGTCAAAACAACCCTTGAGGAAGCTGTGCTGAATGGCCTTGATTATGCTGGGAGCTACCAGGGGCTTCTCCGGCTCAGATCTGGGCCACACCGCAACAATGTATGCTGCCCCACTGGCCCCCAGTGGCCCCCACTGGCCCTCCAGGGAAGCGGTCCATCAGGATCTTTAAATTAAAGGGCCAGTCCACCTCTGCATCTATCTCCCTCCACTGAAACATCTGCATCCCCCCCACCAGTAAGATCAAGCAAGATGTTTGCTTGTTCCTGCACTACGTTTGCCAACCTCCAGGTAGTAGATGGAGATCTCCATTATAGCTGATCTCCAGATAGAGACCAGTCACTTTGGAGGATGGTCACTTTGGAGAAAATGGTCACTTTGGAGGATGAACTCTATGGCATTGAAGTCCCCCCCCTCCAAATCTCGCCCTCCTCAGGCTTCACCCCAAAAACCTGCAGGTATTTCCCAACTCGGAGCTGGCAACCCTATCCTGCACTCGAGCTATTACTTGCTCACAAACGTCAACCATTTTGGCAAGGAGCCATCTTTGTCCACTGTGGCTCCAAGCAATGGCAGAGTGTGCTACCATGACATTTCCGGGGAAAACCCAGAGGTGGCACAGGGTAGCTCTAGGAACAGCCAGAAATTCTTCAATGAAACCATAGAGTTCCTGGTGATTCCTAGAGCTACCCGAAGTCACTTTTGGGTTTCCCCCGTAAGTGATGTGGCGGGATGCATGTTGTCACCCCCTGTCCCCAGACCTCCTGCTGGTTGCCAGGCATGGCCTATTAACCCTACAAGGATCTGCCCCGTTTCAAAATTCTGGGCATGGAAATGCCCGTCAGAGATGCTGCCGTGGGCTAAGTGTTCTGGTCCAGCCACGGCCCTATCGAGCTCATTCCTCTGGCTCCCCTTCTCTCCCCAGGGAAACAGAAACCCGAAACAGAGTGGAGCCTGCAGACAGAGTGGTGTTGACCAAGTCTGTTCAGATGTCTGAACTGGAGGTCATTTTGTTCAGTGTACTTATCCTCCAGAGGTTAAAAAACAGGGCGTCAGATTCTGATGATGTCAACCTGTTATAACTTAAGGGCTCAAGGAGGGCAAAACTTTCAAAACCCTTCTTTAGAAAAGAGTCTTGACTCAAGGCAAGCCATCCTGGTTATTCTTCCACAACTATTTATAAAAACACCTTCAGCTGGTGAAATAGCTGTTGCTGGCCCTCCAGAGGAACTGGTCGGCCCCTGGGTGATCCCGGATGCTGGGCTAGAGGGACCCTCACTGGTCTGATCCAGCAGGGCTCTTCTTAGGTTCTTATCAGGGGAAGGGGCCTCGGCCTCTATGCCCTGTCGTTGCCCTCCAGAGGAAGTGGTTGACCTCTGTGTGAGGCAGGATGCTGGATTGGATGGACCACTAGTCTGACCAAGCAGAGCTCTTATGTTCTAGTGATACACGCCGTGTGAAAGCCTTGTACAGACATTTAGAAGTATCACTATTTGATTAATGAGGTGAAGACACATTCCTAAGGATAAATAATGTTAGAAGTCTAACAGAGATTGCACACCTTGTGGTGAGAGAATCCTATTAAAGCAAAACCATATGCTGTCACCTTGTAACAGGCTTTGACATATTAGAGCATACGAACTGTTGTATTAATGTTGTACACATGCAGAATTCTTCAATGTAAAACCATTTTTTTCATGAAAAAAACAATAGAGGCTTGTCTTTCATTTAAAATGAACTTGCCTGGCTAAGAGACTCTTTTTGAGGACTCCTGGAATCCTACGCTTTTGGGAAACTAAGTTTCTAGAATCCTACGCCTTTGGATTTTTTCCAATCTGTCACTAACAATGACTGAAAACATTACCAAATAATGTTATATAATGTTACATTGGGTTTTAAAGTTTAAATATGAAAGAGATGTAATAGAATGTTGAAAACAGATTCATTTTGATCATGCTCTTTGGGAGATGAAGATGCTGATGAAGTCAAACATTATAGAGGTATATTAAAGCTAAAAACTGACTGTCTAAGAAATAGCTATGATCAGCAAATAACCAGCTGGAAGAGGAAATCCTTATACGGTAGTCTGCAGGAAAGCAGTAAAAACCTAGCCGTAGGAATCCGGCTAAGTTGGAATACGGTGGCTTTTGACAGTATAAATGCAGGCAAGGAAAGGCTAGAAAGGGAGATCTCTCTAAGTCTTTGGACTAAGAGTCTCAAAGGAGATTGGTTTGGGGTATGTATTGATTCACGTATATACTATTCTAAATAGTGTGAATCAGATTCTTTCAACTAAATCAGACTTCTTTAACTGTTATATTTTACATATTGGATTTTAAAACTAAATAGTATGTAGAGCTTGCTTGCTTTATTGTATACATTGTTATTGCTTTTAAGACTTTGTAATACTTGCATACACTCACATATATATACACATGTATTACATTGAAGCTATTCAATAAAAAGACTAACTTTTGTGAGTCAATAAGTTGAGTCCTGCTTAGTAGGTGACTAACTGAATAAGATAACATACCACTTCTCAGGAAGGGGTCGATTCTAAGAGCATATTCAACTGAAACGCACTGACCCACTTCAATCTGAGGCCTGAGAATCCACAAGGATAGAAGTCCAAGAGTTATGGACTCTATGGCATTATACCCCATTGAAGCCCTTCCCCTCCCAAACCCCACCCTCCTCAGGCCCCACCCCAAAATCTCCAGGTATTTCCCAACCTAGAGCTGGCAACCCTAGCAGAAGGGGATGCAGCCCGTGGAAGAAGGGAAAGAGGGAAGGGTGACGTGACCAGAGCAGGTAGCGCTCACAGGAGACCTTGGACACAAGGCCAGTTCAGATATCGGCTCTCTTACCAACCCACAGAGAGTCTGGAGCCAATCTAGGCTCGGTCTCAGAACTGTGCATTTCCGTCACAAGACAGGGTGTCGATCTTGGAGATGTTCTCTCTCTCCACCTGTTACGTTATGAAGGAAACTGCTAAATGAACAGAACTGACATTCGCTACCCCCTTAAACATCAGGAGAATAGACACAAGCTTATTTTTAAATAATTTTAGTATAGAAAACAATACATATTTAAAGGCATTTAATTGTGTGTTTTAAAAACAAAACAAAAACTCATTGCTTCGGTGGCCTTTAATTTCTGCAAAGACCACCAAAATAGTTTATCAGGAGCTGCTTATTCCATAGTTGCAAATTGCAGGTAACAGAACTTCTAGCCTAAGAGTTCAGATTCGATATGGCCTTTTATGCATGGCTGTTTCCCTCGCCTTCACCCCTCCAACGACTTTGGGTCTTTGTGTGGATTATGCGTGCCGTTTCCCACCGTCAGAGATCGTCTTGCTCGCCCCCTGCATTTCCCCGCGTTTTCAGAGACCTGTTTTATCTCAAATTTGAAAACCCTGGCAAAACGCAGGGGGAGAGCGAGGCGACCCCTGACAGTCGGAAACGGCACGCATATTCCAAAGACCCAAAGCCGTCAAAGGGGTGACCGCGAGTGAAACAGCCGTGCATAAAAAGCCAATATGTTTAAGCAAAAAGCCGTGTCTATGCTTCAACAGACCTAGTTATAGGGTTCAGCACCAAATGTCTACCCCTTTCTTTCCTCTCCTGCTTTGGAAAGGTAGGAGACCTCAGAAACTGCGTGGCTTCCTGAGTGCACAGTCAGGAGGGTAGTAAAATTAATTTCCTCAGGAGTTAAAACTCAACTTTTATGTGATGGTAGGTAAACAGGACCCCCAAACTTAATTTAGATTAGAGTAACAGGCAAGCTTGGTTAACGCTTCAAAGAAACCAATGGAGGACCCTTCAAGATAAGCCGAGGATTCTTCAGAACCAGACGTTCATTTACATTTGATAAGCACCTCTCAAAATCCCCACACAAATGATATCCCCGGCAAAGGAAGTTTAGCAATTACCTGAACAGGGCAAAAAATCTTTTTTTAAAGAGGCCTGTTGGGATCAAATCCAGCACACTTTCTTTTTGAGATTGTGTTTTAGGTTTCTTCATAAGAAAACTTAGTCATCTTGATTGTTTTGGTTCATGATGCCACCATTTGCACAAAGCAACCTGATTTAGATTAACAGACATACTCAGAGATATTGTGGGTTCCATTCCAGACCTCCAGTATAAAGCAAATATCGCAATAAAGCGAGTCGTGCAAATTTTTACGTTATGTTTACGCTATACTGTAGTGTTAAGTGTGCAATGGGACATTGCAATTGTTGAAGACTTTCTATTCCTTGGCTCCACCATCAACCAAAAGGGAGACTGCAGCCAAGAAATCAGAAGGAGATGGAGACTAGGAAGGGCAGCCATGAAGGAGCTAGAAAATATTTTGAAGTGTAAGGATGTGTCACTGGCCACCAAGACTAGATTAATTCATGCCATCGTATTTCCTATTACTATGTATGGGTGTGAAAGCTGGACAGTGAAGATAATAGATTCTTTTGAAATGTAGTGTTGGAGGAGAGTGTTACGGATACTGTGGACTGCCAAAAAAACAAATCAGTGGGTTATAGTTCAAATCAAGCCTAAACTGACCCTAGAAGCTAAAATGATTAAACTGAGGCTATCGTATTTTGGTCACATCATGAGACGACAAGGGTCACTGGAAAAGACAGTCATGCTATAAAAGTTGAGGGCAGCAGGAAAAGAGGAAGACCCAACAAGAGATGGATGGACTCAATAAAGGAAGCCACAGCCCTCAATTTGCAAGATCTGAGCAAGGCTGTCAAAGATAGGACATTTTGGAGGACTTTCATTCATAGGGTCGCCATGAGTCTTTGAACACTCTGCTTTCTTCATGTGCTCCCTTTTTTAAATACAAGACTGTGGAAATGGGCAGAACCATGTGCACATTGAGATGGGAATACTCCAAGTCATGGCGTCTGAGGTTTGGGCAATCTGCATTTCATTGCAAGGAATTTATTATCAGGTTCTTTGGAGTCTAAAAAGATTTTAAAGAATACTCTGAATATTACTTTGGATTAGAAGAAGAGTTGGTTTTTATACCCCTTTTTCTCTACCTTTAAGAAGTGTCAAAACAGCTTACAAAGGCCTTCCCTTCCCCTCCCCACAACAGACACCTTGTCAGGTAGGTGGGGCTGAGAGAGTTCGGAGAGAGCTGTGATTGGCCCAAGGTCACCCATCTGGCTTCATGTGGAGGGGTGGGGAATCAAACCCGTTTTTCCAGATTAGAGTCTGCTGCTCATGTGGAGGGGTGGGGAATCAAACCTCGTTCTCCAGATTAGAGCCCACTGCTCATGTGGAGGGGTGGGGAATCAAACCCGGTTCTCCAGATTAGAGTCTGCTGCTCATGCAGAGGAGCAGGGAATCAAACCCAGTTTTCCAGATTAGAGTCCACCACTCTTAACCACTACGCCACGCTGGTGTGAGAGTGAATCCCTATATAATTTGGATAGTGGAGAACAAGGTCCACAGCTGGGAAGACATCATACCCCACGATGAGACCCCAAACTCTTCATCAAGCTAGATGCGTCCCTGGCCCCTAGGACAAAGATGGAAAGAGAGAGGAAACCAGACATTCTCTACAGGTGAACATAAAAGGCAGCAGTTGGTAGTGCATGAAAACCTGCTTTGGATGCAGCATCACTTCATCCTGTCTAGTCTGCTGCTAATCCTGTTTGCCATTTTATGAGCACGGCTGCATGCGCTGGGCTTTGTATGCCTTGATAGCTTTAGTTTCTCTCTCCCCCCCCCACCTGTGTTTTTGATACTCACCAACCAGTCTGATGAAGAGCTTCAGAGAACACCAAGGCTTGCTCACAGCTTTGGGATATTTTGGATGGTCCTAATAAAAAGTATTAAACTGGCCTTTTATACATGGGTTGTTTCCGTGGCGATCACCCCCACACACTACTTCGGGGCTTCATTTGCATTATGCATTTCGGACCTTTAGAAGTCACTTTATTCTCTCCCCGAATTTCCCAGTCTTTCCCCCCGAATTTCGCTCTCTCCCTGAATTTCCCAGTTACTTCGCATTCCCCCCCCCCCTGCATTTTCTGGATGCTGGGGGCATCCAGAAAACATGAGGAAAATGTGGGGGGAAAGTGAAGTGATTTCTAAAGGTCTGAAAAGACATGCATAATGAAAACAAAGCCCCAAAGTAGTCGAGGGGGTGATTGCCAAGGAAACACCCATGCATAAAAGGCCAACGACTTTTGCTTTGGGAATTTATCTGTGGACCACGCTGACTTGCAATTTATATAAGCAGTATGTATACATACATGAGATATCCCACTATATGCACAGTCAAGAAATCTGAGGGGATTAGAAATGAGAAGGTCTGGGACGGGGGGAATGATAAAAAACGGGAGAACAATTTTTCTGTCTCTCCCTCTCAGACTCCCCCCCCCCACACAATTGTTTTGATCAGGAAATTTTGAGGGGCATTAAAAAAAAATCTTATGAAGTATTCTTTCATTTGGAATTAAGGTGATCTTTTAAAGAAGAATAGAAGAAGACAAGGTTTAATCACTCAGATTGTGTGGTATGAAGATTCTTATGTAAGACAATCTAGAGCACTGGTTCCCAACCGGGGGTCCGTGGACCCCCAGGGGTCCGCGAGAACTAAATTAAGGTCCGCGAAACAAAGTTATAAACCCATAATAAATTAATATTTTCAATTAAAAGTTATCTATTATAAAAATATATATTCAAATATTATTCTAAGTTTAATGTTTAACTAACAGTTATGATTAAAGTTTATTTTCAAATTCTCAGAATTTTTATCTTGAACCTTGGGGTCCCTGCACCAAGCAAAAAAGTCCTAGTGGTCCCTGGTCAAAAAAAGGTTGGGAACCACTGATCTAGAGCATTAGATAATGATAATAATTCATGATAATACATATTTTCAAGGATTTGTTGATTGTTTAACGTGACTAACTTCACCCACAGTAAATACACTGTAATACATATGATGATACACTATTGAAGAATTCAGAGTTTTCAGAGCTATAAAGTTTAACTCGATATAACCAAATCTGCGGCTGCTCCTGTTATTACTGTATGAGACGGTGTCTTTTACTCTAAATGAGTTTGCGTCTCTCTGTCTCAAATATCTGCTCATACCAAGGGTGGCCTAAAACCAGTTAACCTCCATCCATCTGGAACACGCCAGTCTTAAAGACAGTTCAAAAGACAGAGGAACTGAAGAGGTTGAAAATCCGATGGAATTAAACGAGAATGAGGTACATTAGACTTTGGTCAGCTTTCATCTCAATTGCTAGATCACAAGGAAGCCCCTCACTGGGGGGTGTGTGTGTGTGTGTGAGAGAGAGACGCTGTAGCAGCTACTCTGGGCCTAATGTGGTTAACTCGCTTTCATGTGCGTTCAGCCGCCCCAGGATCAAGTCAGGCAGAAGGCTGGAAGGGCCGGGAAGGAGCTGCCACGGATGTTTTCTTTTCTTGGTACAGTTTAGACTGCGACTGCGACATAAGTTGCCCTCTTGGAGGGGGGGGACAAATAGTACACATGAACACATGAAGCTGCCTTCTACTGAATCAGACCCTCAGTCCATCAAAGTCAGTATTGTCTACTCAGAGTAGCAGCGGCTCTCCGGGGTCACAGGCGGAGGTCTTTCACATCACCTACTTGCCTGGTCCCTTTAACTGGAGATGCTGGGGATTGAACCTGGGACCTTCTGCATGCCAAGCAGATGCTCTACCACTGAGCCACAGTCCCTACCCTTAGCTCCATAGGGCCATGACAGATTAGGAAAATTACACAGGAAGATAGTTTGCATACACACCAATGCCATGGTCCCAATCCAAATTAGGGCCCACACGTGTCTCATTTTAGAAAGTAGAAAACCCTTTGGGAACTTAGTTATGGCACTAATGTCTACTTTGGGTTATTCTAAGAGTGGCAAACATATGGGTGGTTCCTCACCAGCTGTAAAACTGTGTGAATTAGGGTTGCCAGGTCCCTCTTCACCACTGGCGGGAGGTTTTTTGGGCGCAGCCTGAGAAGGGCGAGGTTTGGGGAGGGACTTCACTGCCATAGAGTCCAATTACCAAAGCGGCCATTTTTCTCCAGGTGAACTAATCTCTTTTGGCTGGAGATCAGTTGTAATAGCAGATCTCCAGCTAGTACCTGGAGGCTGGCAACCCTACCATGAATGCTTTTATCAAAACTGATTAGTGAAGGAAAGAGAGGGAGTGAATGATAAGTTTACTCTAAGGCAGGCAGACGTCAATCTGCGAAGGGTAAGTTGGCAGGAATGTACTGGCAGCAACCAGTCTGGCTAACCTAGCACTGTGGCATCTTACTGCCCCAGGCTAGGGTTGCCAACTCCAGGTTGGGAAATTCCTGGGGATTTGGGGGTGGAGCCTGGGGAGGGCAGGGTTTGGAGAAGGGCGGGACCTCACAAGGGATATAACACCATTGAGTTCATTCTCCAAAGCAGCCATTTTCTCCAGGGGCTCAGACCTCTGGAGATCAGTTGTGATGCTGGGAGAACATAAGAACATAAGAAAGGCCCTGCTGGGTCAGACCCAGGCCCATCAAGTCCAGCAGTCTGCTCACACAGTGGCCAACCAGGTGCCCCCAGGAAGCCCCCAAACAAGACGACTGCAGCAGCATCCTGCCTGCCTTCCACAGCACCCAAAATAATAGGCATGCTCCTCTGATACTAGGGAGAATAGGTATGCAGCATGACTAGTATCCATTCTAACTAACAGCCATGAATACCCCTCTCCTCCATGAATATGTCCACTCCCCTCTTAAAGCCCTCCAAGCTGGCAGCCATCACCCCATCCTGGGGCAGGGAGTTCCACAATTTAACTATGCATTGTGTGAAAAAATACTTCCTTTTATCTGTTTTTAATCTCTCACCCTCCAGCTTTAGCAGATGACCTCGCATTCTGGTATTATGGGAGAGGGAGAAAAGCTTCTCCCTGTCCACTCTCTCCAAACCATGTTTAATTTTATAGACCTCTATCATGTCTCCCCTCAGCCGCCTTCTTTCCAAGTTAAACAGCCCTAAGCGTCTTAACCGCTCCCCATAGGACAGTTGCTCTAATCCCCTAATCATATAGTATTTAATTAATTAATTTATTATTATATTCTTCTTTGGTGTTGTAACCCTGCCCTTTACTCTCTTGCACTCTTCCTATACCAAATAAGAACTGAGTGCCGAAGTTCCTTACCCTGCAGCTATCTGCTGCAAATTCACATAGATATTCAAGTTGCTTGGTACTCCACAGCCCCCACCTCTCAGACACAAGCTCCAGTCACAACAACCCCACTTAACAAGGGAACAGTCAAGCTTTCAGGCAGCAATCAACCTTAATCACCCACTGGCACAACAATCACAACCCTCTCCCAGCAAACCTCAATTAAATCCTCAGTTTGGTTAGGCTTCCCAGCGTTTTAAAAAAGGCAAAGTTTAAACTCACCCCTGCCTGTAGTCCCCAGCTCAGCTCAGCTGAATCAAAATGCAGGCCCACCTAGAGCTTGGCAACCCTGAGCTTGGCAACCCTGTCAGCAGCCCAGCGCAGGTAAGGCATTGGGGCTGTTGGTTGCCCATGCAAGATTTCCACTCGTGAAGGGAAGGTCACCAGTGTCTCACCTTGACCACGTCATGTCAAAGTGGCATTTCCCACAGACCTGGCACCCTGGTGGACATAGGGAAGGTCTGGGAAGAGAAGGTGCTTAAAATATTTGCAGAGAAGGGTAAATTATTAGGGGCGCTGCGCTCAGGGAGCCTGACAATATGACAAGGGGCCGCACCCTATTTCCTAGCCTTCTTGGGGCAGAGGCAGCTTCCCATTCCTCTGGCTGGTTTTTAGTGTTGCCAACACCAGGTTTGGAAATATCTGGGGATTTGAGGGTTGAGCCTGGGGGAGGGGGGCTTCCGGGAGGGAAGGGGCCTCAGTAGGGATTCCAGGTGACTTGGAACGGCAGGCAATTGCCCGCCAATCCATCTGCTGATTGACAGCAAGGATCGCGTGTGCGGGTGGCCGCAAGCACACGATCCCCTCACTTCCGGTTTACCTCCGGAAAGCTGCAGCGTGACTGGAAGACTTACCACTCAAAGGGGGGTTTGAGTGGTAAATCATCCCGTTGTGCCTTAGTGCTTCCGGAAGTAAACCAGAAGTGAGGGGATCGCGTTGCTCGCAACTGCGTGTGTGAGATCCTCGCCCCCAATATCTCCTGCTGGAGGAGAGGGGAGACCTGGCAACCCTAGGCCTCAGTAGGGTATAATACCATATAGTCCACATGCCAAAGCAGCCATTTTCTCCAGCAGAAGTGGAATGCGTGTTTTAAACAAATAAACAATAAATAAGCCATCTATGTAGTCAGTTGTAATTAGAACCATAGGATCATAGAGTTGGAAGGGGCCATTGTGTGTGTCAAGTGCCGTCAAGTCGCTTCCGACTCATGGCGACCCTATGAATGAAAGTCCTCCAAAATGTCCTATCTTTGACAGCCTTTCTCAGATCTTGCAAATTGAAGGCTGTGGTTTCCTTTATTGAGTCAATCCATCTCTTGTTGGGTCTTCCTCTTTTCCTGCTGCCCTCAATTTTTCCTATCATGACTGTCTTTTCCAGTGACTCTTGTCGTCTCATGACGTGACCAAAATACGACAGCCTCAGTTTAGTCATTTTAGCTTCTAGGGTCAGTTCAGGCTTGATTTGATCTATAACCCACTGATTTGTTTTTTTGGCAGTCCACGGAATCCGTAACCCTCTCCTCCAACACCACATTTCAAAGGAATCTATTTTCTTCCTATCAGCTTTCTTCACTGTCCAGCTTTCACACCCATACATAGTAATAGGGAATACGATGGAATTAATCTAGTCTTGGTGGCCAGTGACACATCCTTACACTTCAGAATCTTTTCTAGCTCCTTCATGGCTGCCCTTCCCAGTCTCCATCTCCTTCTGATTTCTTGGCTGCAGTCTCCCTTTTGGTTGATGGTGGAGCCAAGGAATAGAAAGTGTTGAAGGGGCCATTACAGGACATCTAGTCCAACCCCCTGCTCAATGAATGGATCCGGCCACAGCAGGGGTTCCCAAACCTTTGGGGCCACCGCCCCCTTGGTTCCACAAACTCAACCCCAGCACCCGCTATCCTATCCAACAACACAGTTGAAGGGGCCCATCTTTAGCGCCCCCCTGCTGCCCCCTTGGCTCTCAGTGCCCCCCTAGGTAATCCCACCACCCTCCAGGGGATGGTACTGCCCACTTTGGGAACCACTGGCCTAGAGCATCCCAGACGCTGCTTGAAGACGGCCAGCGATTCCAGGCGAGCCCCTACTGGGTTCCCCCTCCTTTCCGAAACAAACTCCATCTTATCCCTGCGAGACATGACATGGGAAGCCGAACGGGGGCCCTACGTGCTGGACAAAGAGCGTGGCAATGGAGTCCTGCAAGGGAGTGCCCCCACCGCCTCCCTCCCCGCCCGAGAGGGGCTAAGGCGCCATGGGGCTCTTCCACACCCTTTGGAGCGCAGACAGGCCCGAGCCTTCCGCCAACGGGAGCCCCTCTTTCCCAGCCGGCCTCATTCTTCCCGGGCACAATGGCTGCCTCGGGGCTCTCTGGCCCACCAGTGGCCGCCATTCAGCACAGTGACACCTGGAGGCGAGGGGCAGCACTGGTCCCCCCTGTGCCCACGGAGAGCCAGCGGCCCGCTGGGAGCTTTGCCGCCGGCCCGCCCCGACCCTTCCACCCACTCCTTTCTGCGCCGCAAACCCCAACACCACAGCTGCGGAGCACGCTGACCCCTCGCAGCAGGCCCGGGCCAGGCCGGGGTCAGCTGGAGCCACGGGCTTCCCGGTGGCAAAGGCCGCGCACCATTGTGTGCCTGTATTGGATGCTTCCACATATTCATTTCCTCTTAATGAAGGTGCATTCCTGCGAGGAGAAATATTTACATTGGACTTCCCAGGTGGTCACCCCCATACAAGACAACACCGGAGCAGCTGCCTCCCCCATCAAAACCTCTTTAACAGGCTCCGAGAAGGGAAGGGAACAAAAGTCTAATACCCCAGACACCCACTGGCCTGCCCCCCTCCCCTGGCGGAGTCAATGGAAAGTCCGTTTCACATGCTAATCCCCACGGCTCTCTTCACAACACCTTTTTTCCAAAAGTGTTTGGGAAAAATCCTTGTGGCGGGTACACAGCGCCCCGCGGCTCGGATTCCCCCTTGTTTAGTGCTGTGGGTCTCTCGCTCCAACCGGGCCATTTACAAGGGGGGAGAGGGGGGAAAAGAAAAACTAAACAAAGACTTCGGAGTTCATCAACCTCCCACTGAAATTCACAGCTGCTGAACAAACTAATCCCCTCTTTGGGGCTTTCTTCCTTTCAATGGGTTCTTGGCTTCAAAGACACTTTGGGAAAGGACTTTGCCGGGACTCACACTGTTCCCTCAATAGAAGTTAGCGCAAGTATTATGCTCAGAGCAAGTGCCTTCACAAACAAATGCGGCCCAACGCTCCAGCACACACCCCCCCCCGCAACATCCGACATGCACACACAACCATTTCTCCCAAAGAGCCGCAGCTACCTCACAGGCATGTCGCTCTCTCTCTCTCTCTCTGTAGGTATTGCATTGCTGCCGGCCTGCAACGGTAAGGTTGTCCCCAGGTACTGTTTAGCTACACAGAGACGGGACAGCATTGCAAACGGAGGGACCCCCCCCCCCCCCACAGCAGGCCGGGTAGACCCCACCAATTGGGTTTTAAGAAGAAGAAGAGTTGGTTTTGATATGCTAACTTTCTCTACCACTTAAGGAAGAATCAAACCGGCTTACAATCACCTTCCCTTCCCCTCCCCACAACAGACACCCTGTGAAGTAGGTGGGGCTGAGAGAACTGTGACTGGCCCACGGTCACCCAGCTGGCTTCGTGTGGAGGAGTGGGGAAACCAACCCGGTTCTCCAGATTAGCCTCTGCCACTCATGTGGAGGAGCAGGGAATCGAACCCGGTTCACCAGAGTAGAGTCTGCTGCTCCAAACCACCGCTCTAACCACTACACCACACTGAATACACCTAAAGTATGAGCTCAGAATGCCCTTTTAACCTCATAACCTGGCCTGTGAGGCAGGCTAAACCCAGGACCGTCACTTGCTCTAGACCACCCCAACAGCTTTCCGGCTCCTCCTCCTGCCCCCAGCACCCCCTGTCCCAGCTGTGCAGGCTCAATAGGTTCATCTTCTGCGCCGAGAATAACGAGAGGGAAGGAAGCCCGTGTTCACAAAAAGCACCTTTATTTCACCCGTTTTTCATGTGCACCGAGCAGACGTAGAAACGTCTGGAGAGACAGGCAATAAGCAGACACTGGCTGTGTGCGTAGGGCAGGGGTCTCAGAAGGTGTGTGTGTCTGTGTGTGTGTGTTTGTGTGTGAAAAAATACGGATCAGAGTAAAATCCCACACACAGAATCAGACTCCTCACCTTCGGGCCCACACGGCAAAGACCAGCTCTCTGTGCAAGCGAGGCTCCAGTCCACCATCACACAAGAAGAACCATTTCCAGGAGTGACAGAAAGCTGTACCCACACTGCAAGTTTGAGTACACCTAAAGTATTCTCCCAACCCCTGGAATCCATCCCCACAAAACACAAAAAGCAAGTCTTATTATGGGGCAGGTTATGAAGAGCCAGGCAGTCCCTTGCAGGGGTATGTCAGCAAAGTTACCCATCCACCCTGCCCCGCAACAAGGCAGTTATTAAAAAGTGCCTGAAGGCAGAGGTGGCAAGACCCCCCCCCCAACCTCCCAACTCGGCATGGACTGAATTTCCCAGAAGGGATTGCTCAGGCCAGTTTGGGAAAGTGGGCGCAGGATGCGGGGGGAAGCCCTCCACCAGCAGGGGCCGCAGTGGGAGGGGAGGCCCTTGGTTCCAATCTGGAAGGGGCCTGACAGTTTCCATATGAGGAATTGGTTGACGACCCCCGCCACCTCCAATAAAAAAGGCACATTAGTCAGTATTTAGCAGCAGGATTTTAAGTGCAAGTCCATGAACTCCCCACGCCCAAACAAAGTCCCTCTGAAAGCAACACCCTGAGGTCCCTCGACGCTGCGAGATCGCTGCAACACAGCCCGAGGATCCTCCACAGTGTGGGGATGACCCCGAAGCCAGAGAAGGGTGGGGAACGGGGCTTAGGAAGTCGGAGGAGGCCAGGAAGCTGGCATTCGCTCAGATGTTTTTGTCATGCTGAGGCTAAACGGACGGACTCCTTGCGAAGAACCCGCAGAAGGAAGATGCTTGAGGAGCAACTCCAGTGTGGGCAGTACGAAGATCTAGAGCAGCTTCCTGCGAACGCGGAGATGGCGGAGGGCTCTTGAGCAGCCAGCAGAGCGGCTCTCGCCCCCCTCGGCTTTCCAGAGCTGCCTAACCTGTGGCCACGCCCAGCCACGGCTCCTCTTCAGAGGAGATCCAAAAGAAAACCTCTGCAAATCCAGGCCCTCTTCTCCACAAAGACGATCCAGGCCGCCGGGATGGCGGCTCCAACCTAAACACTGAGCTTTTGGGCAACGGCGAGGAGGGCCTTCAGGGCAGGCATGAAGCTGGAGACGTTGCTGAAGCTGCTGCTGCTCACCACCTGCACGTGCAGTGCCAGGGCCTGCTGGTAACCGCCCGCCCCAGCGCAGCGCGCCATCTCGTGCAGGCCCAGCAGGACGGGACGGGAGAGCTGGAGAGGAAAGGAGAACAGGCGGCACGTTAAGCGGACCTGGCCGCGCGCTTGCTCTCTCTCTCTTGCCTGACAGAAGGGCCCCTAGGATCAACCGCGGCTTCTAAGCACTGTGCTCGGGGTCTGGTGGAACGCTTGCGGGTGGAAACAGGGAAAGCATGCTTGGACATGCAGCCCCTCAATGGGAGCTGCTCTGGACACCGTGTGCTAGTAATAAGACAGTGCTTCAAATGTTTATTACCACCCACTCACTCAACTATAAGAGAAACAGAAGAAGAACAGCCCTGTTGGATCAGACCAATGAGGGTCCCTCTAGTCCAGCATCCTGGATGGCTGACCACTTCCTCTGGAGGGCCAACAACAGGGCATAGAGGCCGAGGCCCCTTCCCCCGATAAGAACATCAGAAGAGCCCTCCTGGATCAGACCAGTGAGGGTCCCTCTAGTCCAGCATCCCCTCACACAGGCCGACCAGTTCCCCTGCATAAAAGGCCTGGGTGAAACAGGAACACCCAGTGGCAAACAAACTGCTTATAGTGCATTGAGAGCACATTCTCCCAGCGTGTGTGAAAGCAGCTCTAGAAGAGACACGTGCTGGGACGTACAGCCTGCTCCTGCAGCTTTTCATACAAACACTCCAGTCGCTGGGTCGCATCCTCCAGCTTCCTTTTGGTTTTCTGTAAGAAGAAGAAAAGAAGAGTTGGTTTTCATATGCCGACTTTCTCAACCACATAAGGGAGAATCAAACCGGCTTACGATCACCTTCCCTTCCCCTTCCACGAGGGGAAACGGGATGTCATCAGATGCTCTAACGATGGAGACCAACTCTACGCATGCTCAGAAGCATTGCCACTATCGACTCAAGAAAACACTATCAGATAAAGGGGGCAATCCTACGCAGGCCTACTCAGAAGCAAGTCTCATGTTATTCAGTGGGGATGACTCCCAGGAAAGTAAAACATAACAAGTCCTTCGCTAAAACAAACCAGTTGCGGGATGGAGACAGAAGCAGGGAACTGGTCTAATTCTAATAATAATTCTAATAGATTCTTGTAGGTTATCCGGGCTGTGTAACCGTGGTCTTGGAATTTTCTTTCCTGACGTTTCGCCAGCAACTGTGGCAGGCATCTTCAGAGTAGTAACACTGAAGGACAGTGTCTCTGTCGAGAGACACTGTCCTTCAGTGTTACTACTCTGAAGATGCCTGCCACAGTTGCTGGCGAAACGTCAGGAAAGAAAATTCCAAGACCACGGTTACACAGCCCGGATAACCTACAAGAACCAATGAACTCTGACCGTGAAAGCCTTCGACAATAATTCTAATAGATTTTGTCGCTGGTTGGTGCTGCTGTTGCACACTCAGAAACATTGATAATTTTACAACAGATGCTTGTATGAGCAAATTACTATGCTAAAAGGCCCATGATTGGTGTTATTGCTTTACATCTGGCCAAGCATTAAGGTTTTCTAATTTTGGGATGCATCTTTAATAATCATGTTGTATATATATGACCTATGAGAAGACGGTCATATATATATATGACCACTGGAAAAGACCATCATGCTAGGAAAAGTTGAGGGCAGCAGAAAAAGAGGAAGACCCAACAAGAGATGGGTTGACTCAATAAAGGAAGCCGCGGGCCTCAGTTTGCAAGATCTGAGCAAGGCTGTCAAAGATAGGATATTTTGGAGGACTTTGATTCATAGGGTCACCATGAGTCGGAAGCGACTTGACAGCACTTAACTAACACACACACACACACACACACACACACACACACACACACGATCGCTGATGAAGGACCACGAGGCCAAAACGCGTATGGTCTGTTGGTCATTTATATTACGTGTTTGCATCAACTGTGTTGGAATATTTCCATAACAGTTTATACTGGTGGTTTTATATGTAGCCTGTGTTCCAAGCCCAGTGTTTTTATCATAACTATTGTGCATACTAAATAAAGATTATTTAAAAGATTTTCTGATTTCCACTCAACCTTTGAGGCTCCCTAATTCTGTCTTCTACCTTTAAAAGGGGAGGGGGGAAGAGAGGTGAAGTGATAAAAGGCTTACAACATCAGTAGCAACGGATGAGCAGTGCCGCACCAGGTTTTCAAAGGTGGTCTTCAGCACCGGATGTTCAGGAGGTATCTCCTTCTTCTGAATTTGCACCACAGGCAAGTGATGAAGCTGGAAGAAGAAAAGGAAGAAGAAGGAGTTGGTTTTTAAACCCCGATTTTCTCTACCTTTCAGGAGTCTCAAAGCGCCTTACAATCGCCTTCCCTTCCCCTCCTCACAACAAACACCTTGTGAAGTAAGTGAGGCTGAGAGAGTTCGTCGAGAACTGCGACTAGCCCAAGGTCACCCAGCAGGCTTCATGTTGAGGAGTGGGGAAACCAACCCAGTTCGCCAGATTAGCGTTCACTGCTCATGTGGAGGAGTGGGGAATCAAACCCGGTTCTCTAGATCAGAGTCCACTGCTCTTGACCACTACACCATGCTGGCAGCAGGAGGAAGTAAAGACTCCAGGACTGTTCTTAAAGGATGCACAGGACAGCTCGAGATGAGCTTGCCCCCCCCTCGAGTGGAACCACGTCCAAGGTACAAAGCAAACCTTGACTCAAGCACTGCTTTGGCGGCAGCTCAAAAGCCCCCGGCTGCCACCCTGCGCGTTTAAGGAGAACCTCTCTGCAAATACCTTTAAAGGAACAGCTGGCTCATTTTCAGGGACTTAATCCCTTGGTCAAAGCTCGCCAAATAAGGGGTGCCGGAGAAACACCTTAAGGGTCTTGGATGCAGGAGATCTGGAGATCTGGGCTGAAATCCCAGCTCAGCCAAGCTGTGGAATCTCTCTGTAGCCAAGGTCTCAAATACCTTGGTGAGCAATGGGTGTGCTATTCTCTCCGGGGAATGTGTGTGTGTGTGTGTGTGGGGGGGGGGCTGAAAACCGGCACGGCCCACTCCAAACTCCCTCCAAATTCTTAGTTTTATCCTCTTAGCCTCAACTCTCTGGCGGAGGAACAGGGATAGACAGCTGTAGCCGACAAGGAGAGACCATCACAACTGTTCAAAACTATATACATGCATACTTCTTTTATCTTATTTTATTTAGAAAAATGGCTTCCAGCAGTGTGGTTGTGGATTTAAAAAAATTAACCACTGAGTTTTTAAAATGTCCTTTATGGTATTTCTTTTTAAAAGGATAGTTTAAAATGAAACTAAACACAAGTCTTAAAGGACTTTCTAGCTCTTAAAACTAAATCAACAACCTTGTGGAACTCCCACCCAGGATGAGTCGATGGCTGCCAACTTGGAAGGCTTGAAGAGGGGAGTGGACATGTTCATGGAGGAGAGGGCTAGCCATGGCTACTAGTCAAAATGAATACTAGTCATGATGCATACCTATTCTCTCCAGTACCAGAAGAGCAGACATGTTATATTAGGTGCCGTGGAATACAGGCACAATGCTGCTGCTGCAGTTGTGTTGCTTGTGGGCTATCAGTGGCTACTAGTCAAAATGGATATTAGCCATGATGCAGACCTGTTCTTTCCAGTATCAGAGGATGGATGGAGGAGATCATACATTATTATATTAGGTTCTGTGGAACACAAGCAGAAGAATGCTGCTGCAGTTGTCTTGTTTGGGGGCTTCCTAGAGGCACCTGGTTGGCCACTGTGTGGACAGACTGATGGACTCGATGGGCCTGGGTCTGACCCAGCAGGGCTTTTCTTATGTTCTTATGACCTGTCACACTCATGACCCGTAAGAGCCAAGATAAAACACATTACGTTTAAAGTTGTTCTTCTATTTAAAGAACCGCTGGGCATGGGAGGGGGAGAACCCCTGGGTCACCCCTGATTGCAGCTGGATTTCTGGTGATTCACTGTGCATTCATGCACAACTACCAGATTTTGTTTTCAGAAAGTACTGTTGGTCTTTATATCTTCTGCGTACTCCCTGTTCACATTTTGCAAAAACCAGGTACAAAGCCAAGCATGCTAATGGGAAGGTGGAATTGAAAACATCTGCGTAAGGTGTAGAGACCTGTCCATTTGAATGCAGAAAGTCAAGGATTCTGTGTTTTGCAGAGGACAGGAAGATATAGCTCTTAAAACCAATGCGGGGTGACACACATCAGTGATGTGGTCGAGCTCACCTGTACGCCGCCTTCGGTCTGCATTCCTGGAGGCCCACAAACAAACTCCCGGGATGGAGATCGTACAGGAGGACCGCCAGGAGACTCTACAGGGACGTTCATTACAGGGGTTGTGATTGGGGTGGGAGGGGTGAACCGCTCAGAAACCTAAAAGGAAAGGAAGAAATCACAAAGAGGGAGACAAACAGTTCCCAGTGCATAAAACACCTTTTGTTCACATCCACCATCACCCACAAGGATGCAGGACTCACAATACTGGGTTTAAACTGCGGCTGGAAAGGTACCGGCTGGATATTAGGAAAATTTGTTTTTCAGTAAGAGTTGTTTGACAGTGGAATCAGCTGCCTAGGGAAGTGGTGAGCTCCCCCTTCCTGGCAGTCTTTAAGCAGAGGCTGGACAAACACTTGTCAGGGATGCTCTTGGCTGATCCTGCATTAAGCAGGGGGTTGGACTAGATGGCCTCTACGGCACCTTCCAACTCTATGATTCTACCTAAAAAGGAGGACACCGCTGGTTTTTTTACAAAGCCAAATACAGGAGATTCCAAAGATGCTTGAGAATCCCAGTGTTTCACTTCTGTTTCTTTAATACAACCACTTGTCTTATGTGCCATCAAGTCGCTTCCGACTTATGGTGATCCTACAAATGAGCAAACTCCAAATACATCCTGTCATTAGCAGCCTTGCAAACAGAAAGCCACGGCCTCCTTCACTGGGTCCATTGTGGTATCTAAGACATAATTACCACCACCTGCCTGTGAACATATACTAACAAGTTCTTTGGAATAGGTTTAAGAGTAGGTAAAAGGCCTCTGGAGCTGACAGAGGAAGAACAGTTGGTTTTTATATGCCGACTTTCTCTACCTTTTTAAAAGGAGAATCAACTGGCTTAAAATTCCCTTCCCTTCCTCTCCCCACAACAGGCACCTTGTGAGTTAGGTGGGGCTGAGAGAGTTCGGAGAGAACCGTGACTGGCCCAAGGCCACCAGCAGCTTCGTGTGGAGGAGTGGGAAATCGAACCCAGTTCTCCATATTAGAGTCCACCGCTTGTGTGGAGGAGTGGGGAATCGAACCTGGTTCAGCAGAGTAGAGTCCACCACTCCTAACCTCTCCACCACGCTGGCTCTCCTAACCACTACACCACACAGCTCCAACTCCCATTCCTCCTGACTTTAATGGCCAGGAGATCACTTACTTTTTTCCTCTGGAGGTTGCCTCTCAGAGCAGAATGGCTGTTCCAGGATTCTTGAGCTGAAAGGTGGTGACAGTAGAGGGGTCAGATGTACAGAAGGATGGGGGGGGGTAAGCCCCTCTTTCAGCATCAGCTATCGCTTCCCTCCTGCTTCCTGACCTGAGCACTGGGGGATTGAGCATGCCAGTTCTGGGCCGAGGAACGCGTTGCTTGCATCTGACCCACAAGCTCCTCACTCAAAATACCTGGGAACTGGTACAACTGAAGTTTTCATGACTTTGGATTTTCACAATGAAGTGTACGTATTCAACGGAGGAGCACTTTGGAAACTGCACAAATACGGGATGCTAATCCCAGTTCACTCAGAGCCATGTGAAACCCCCAAAGGGTGACTTTTGAGACTCCAGGAAATTGTGACATCCCAGAGAGAGCTCTCAGGGCTCCAACTCAGAAGGCCCTCAAGCCCTGAGATGCAGGCGGCTCTCGGCCTGACTGAACCAAAACTTCAGTGGTCCCCTTTTAGATACCCTCCGAAAGACCTCCCTGGGCACTGGTGGCCCTGTGCAGTTTCCACAAGCGCTTGGTGTTTGGCAGCTCTTCCGCAGAAGCCGTGAGCAAGTGTGTGTCAGTTTCAGATGGAACAGTTGAGAGGAAGCTGAAATAATCATAAACAACCTATGCAGTTGCTTATTTGGTCAGTTTCACAGCTAGTGTGGGTCAGTTTCAGGCTTGGCCAGATTGAACAGGGTTGTTGTTTTTTTGCAAGTGCAGGACTAGCGATATAATGCTGGAATAACAACAAACGACCTACGTGGCTGCTTTTTTCTCCAGTCTCCGTTTGTCCTCTTCAACCGCCCCCCCACCCCCAGACATGGGGCTACTCAGTCTGTGCCCAGATGTAAAGGTTACCCAGCTGACTGGGAAGAGGTCCACAACTCTACCAAGTCAACGTCTACTGTATGCGGCTGGAAAATTGCCCAGAAAGTCCAATAGAGTCACGTTTAATTTCAGAGGAGGAAATCTCACGCTCGCACAAAATGAAGGGATTAATTGAACGGAAGGTTACGGGGGAAACAGCACTTCAGGGGGCCCGAAGGTTAATTAAAACCACTACAATACAGCCTCGGCTGAAATGTATCCTCCAAATTAGAAATGCTTCTGAACGAGGGTGCCTGCCTGGTTGGGCCAAGCGGCAGCGCCGAAGAAGCCCGTAGAAGGCAAGGGGCTGCCCTGCGAAAGTCAAAGCCGTAGAGGAAGAGGAGGGCGGAATATAACTAAATCATCATCGTCAAGATGCAAGAGGAAGTTGAAGAGCTGTTACAGGAAGTGACCATTCGCCACAGGGGTTGCGGGGGATCCCCGTGTCCAGAGGCAATATGGACAGGTGGATGCTGGGAAATGGCCACTGCTGTTACGTCCTGCCTGTGGGCTTCCTGGCTGGCCACCAATGAAACACAAGGCCGGGCTGGGCGGATCCTTGGTCTAAGCTGGCTTCTTACGCTCCCTTCTTTTGCTCTGGACAGCCTACCACTGCACATTCGTTCCCCTCAACACCCCAGCAAGCTCCAGCTCCACTTTCCAGATGAAAAGATCTGGGGGGAAAGCCGACAGGAACTGAGAAGCATCCGGTTCGGGCAAACTCAGTTCATACGGACAAAGGGAAAAATGCTTCAGATTGCCCACATAGAAATTACTTAGACATGAAAGGGAATGGAAAAAAAATGATGGATAGCCACTTAAAGATGCCCAAAGGTACATGCCAGGCAAGTCGAAAGAGAGAAACAGTGTGGAGGTGTTTCTATGCTAATGCTAGAAGCCTCCAAGCAAAAATGGGGGACTTAGAGTGCATGGTTTTAAGGGAAAACATAGATATAGTGAGCATTACAGAAACCTGGTGGAGGGAAGAGAACCAGTGGGATACAGTCATCCCTGGTTACAAACTGTATAGAAATGACAGGGAAGGGTGTATTGGAGGGGGTGTTGCTATGAATATCAAGGAAGGCATAGTGTCTAATAAGCTAGAGACCATAAAAAGGGCAGACTCGTCTACAGAATCCTTATGGGTGATTATTCCGGGCCCCAAAGGAGATTTAGTACTGCGGACGTTCTACCGGCCCCCTGACCAAATGGCTCAGGGTGATCTTGAGATGGAGAATGAAATTAGAATGATAAAAGATCAGAAATAATTCAGAAAACAAAGACAGTGAAACATCAACTTAATTTAGTAGTTATGGAAGAAATGAATAAAAATTTGAAATATGTGAAGCAGAGATATTTTGAACATGCAAATCGACCAGGTAAACTTCTTGCCAGTCAACTGAGGGATTACAGGCAAAAGAAGATAACAGATAAAATACAGACAGCAAAAGGACCGGTTTATACCACAACAGATATACAGAAAGAATTTGAATTATTTTATACTAAATTGTACCAAAAAGATCTGATTTCTGGGAAGAAAATAGAAAATTTTTTAAGTACGGTAAATATCAACAAGTTAACCTCCGAACAATGAGACGTGATTGACGCTTCAATTACAACAACAGAACTAGAAGAAGCAATATCTAGACAAAAGACAGATAAAACACCTGGCCCAGATGGTATTACGGCCATGTTTTAAAAACTATTTAAAGAAGACTTAAAGAATCCTTTTTTGAAGATATGCAATTCAATACTACAAACGGGTCAAGCTCCTGAGACGTGGTCACATGCTTTCATATCACTTATTCACTCCCCCTTTCTGGGGAGAAATTAGGCACCTTGGCTTATACGCGGGTCGGCTTATACACGGGTATATACGGTATACACTGATGGGATCTGTGCTGGCAGCAACAGACCAAGAAAGGGATCTTGGGGTGGTAGTGGATAGCTCAATGAAGATGTCAACCCAGTGTGCGGCTGCTGTAAAAAAGGAAAATTCCATGCTGGCCATAATTAGATGAGGAATAGAGAATAAAACTGCTGATATCATACTGCCCCTGTACAAATCTATGGTGAGATACTGTGTACAGTTCTGGGCACCACACCTAAAAAAGGATATTGCAGAGCTTGAGAAGGTACAGAAAAGAGCAACCAAAATGATTAAGGGACTAGAGCAACTGTCCTATGGGGAGCGGTTAAGACACTTAGGGCTGTTTAACTTGGAAAGAAGGGGGCTAAGGGGAGACATGATAGAGGTCTATAAAATCATGCATGGTTTGGAGAGAGTGGACAGGGAGAAGTTTTTCTTCGTTTCCCATAATACTAGAACACGGGGTCATCTGCTAAAGCTGGAGGGCGAGAGATTCAAAACAGATAAAAATAAATATTTTTTTCACACAACGCATAGTTAAATTGTGGAACTCCCTGCCCCAGGATGTGGTGATGGCTGCCACCTTGGAGGGCTTTAAGAGGGGAGTGGACATATTCATGAAGGAGAGGGGTATTCATGGCTATTAGTTAGAATGGATACTGGTCATACTACATACCTATTCTCTCTAGTATCAGAGGAGCATGCCTATTATTTTGGGTGCGGTGGAACACAGGCAGGATGGTGCTGCTGCAGTCGTCTTGTTTGTGGCTTCCTAAAGGCACCTGGTTGGCCACTGTGTGAACAGACTGCTGGACTTGATGGGCCTTGGTCTGATCCAGCAGGGCCTTTCTTATGTTCTTATGAATGTAACTGAGGCTATAAGACTGTGGTTTGCAACAGGTCACGCAGCCCAGCCCCTGGTGGAGGACCAAGAATTCAAACAATGGTAGTCGGGCTTACTTGGACCGGATGCTCGGGACCAGTTTCAGGGGAGGGTTCTTCGGTAGCTGAGCCCCCCTTGCTCGCTGGGTACAGTTGCTGAAGTGCTCCTGTGTGGGCACCACCATGGGAAACAGGGCTGCTGCTCGGCCACACCCTTGCCCAGTGCGTGGCACAGACGGTCTCGGAGCTGCTTCACCAGGGGCTGAAAGAAGGTAAATTCAAGTGTCAGGAAAACACTTCTGTCCGCTCTGTGACCTGCTGATCGAAGCCCTCTGCAGCCAAATGCCAAACCTCGAAGGCTGAAGGAGAGGCTGTGAAAACTTGCTGCCACCTGGATCCTGTGAGGCCTAAGTCCTGTCTCTGTTCCAATTTATGTCTCCCCGTCCCTCCCCGGCAGCATCCGTTTCTGCACTGCTGAACGTCAGTCAGAGCCAAGGATGTGGCTGCGAGACCTCTGTCGAAGAGGCAGGATGAAAAGCCCTTTCCTATGCAGCTGGGCTAACCGAAGAGTGTGCAGAATCTGGCCTTCGCCCGTTCTGACGGCCAGAGCGGTTCCTCAGTGGAGCAGGCTTCCTTGGAGGTGGTGAGCTCTCCTTCTTTGGAGGTTCTGAAGCAGAGGCTGGATGGCCATCTGTCAGCAGTGCTGATTCTGTGAACTTAGGCAAATCACGAGAGGGAGGGCAGGAAGAGTTTTGTCAGTGCTCGGCTCTCATGGCCATTTCTTGCATGCCCAGGGAAATGCTAGTCGATCGCCACTTTGGCGGTCAGGAAACAATCCCCCTCCAGGCCAGATTGGCCAGGGATTCTGGTGGGTAGTGTTTTTTTGGTCATCTTCTGGGCATGGAACAGGGGTCACTGGGGATGTGGGGAGGAGGTAGTTGTGAATTCCCTGCATTGTGCAGGGGGTTGGACTAGATGACCCTGGTGGTCCCTTCCAACTCTAGGATGCTATGGCCATTTGTCAGCAATGCTGATTCTGTAAACCTAGGCAGATCACAAGAAGGAGGGCAGGAAGGGCTGCATCAGTGCTTGGCTATTCTGGCCCTTTCTTACATGCCCAGGGTAATGCTGATCGCCACTTTGGGGTCAGACAGGAATTTTCCTCCAGGCCAGATAGGTCCAGAGAGCCTGGAGGGATTTTTGTTGCCATCTTCTGGGCATGGAGTAGGGGATCACTGGGGGTATGTGTGTGGGGAGGTAGTTGTGAATTTCCTGCATTGTGCACAGGGTTGGACTAGATGACCCTGGTGGTCCCTTCCGACTCTATGATTCTTCCCGGCTGCAGCTTTTTTGCACTTACCGGGCCAGGGGTGTTTGGCAGGAGGCTCACTGCTGCTGCCAAGCAGCCCTGGGAAGCCAAGAGGCTGGCATACCGAACTGTCTGCTCCACCACGACCGGACCTGGGGGTAGCCCAGGATCCCTGCTGTACATCTCCAGGGACCTGGTGAGCACCATCACTTTCTCCATCAGATCCTGCGGGGACAGAAGGAAAGACAGGCTTTGCTTCTCGCGGAACATTCATACCAGGGCCTCAGAGCCAAGGGGTGGGGGTGGTTCTCTGAGCCAGATGGCAACAAGAAAGCCTCTCGTCAGTCTCAATTACTACACTGGACTGGGGTGGGGGGAGGAATTGGGGAAAGAGAGGAGAACTGGAAATGCCCTCCACGGTATCTCCCGCAAGGGAGCACAGCGTCACCTCCCCATCAGTTCAACACCTCAGATTCGACCCAGAACGCTCGCACCTTCCAGCCTGTGCCCTAAACCCAAACGAGGGCACACGGTATGTTCCCACAGGTTCTGCCGACTGCAGGAGGCATGCGGGACTTCCTCGGGCTGCTCAGCCCCACCCTCCCGACAAGGACGATGTCGAGTGATCGGTTTTCCCTTCCTCCAGCCATATTTAGTCCTATCGCTCCCAATTCCTCCAGGGAACATATAAATTCAGGTTTCCCAAATCCAACCTCTGTCCATGTGTACTAAGATATGACATGTATCTAAAAAGCTGGGGTGTTCTATCTATCCATCCATTACCATCCATCCATCTATCCATTCATCCAGTCTATCTATGTATCTTGAGAAGGGGCAGAAAAGAGAACCCAAAACGTTCAAGGGGTTAGAGCAACTGCCCTATGAGGAGCGGTTAAAACACTTAGGGCTGTTTAGCTTGGAAAGAAGGCGGTTAAAGGGAGACATGATGTCTATAAAATTATGCATGGCATGGAGGGAGTGGACAGGGAGAGGCTTTTCTCCCTCTCTTGTAATACCAGAATGCGGGGTCATCTGCTGAAGCTGGAGGGTGAGAGATTCAAAACAGATAAAAGAAAATATTTCTTCACACAATACATGGTTAAATTGTGGAACTCCCTGACCCAGGATGTGGGGATGGCTGCCAACTTGGAAGGCTTGAAGAGGGGAGTGGACATGTTCGTGGAGGAGAGGGCTATCCATGGCTACTAGTTAAAATGGATACTAGTCATGATGCATTCCTATTCTCTCCAGGATCAGAGGATCATGCCTGTTATATCAGGTGCTGTGGAACACAGGCAGGATAATGCTGCTGCAGTGGTCTTGCTTCTGGGCTTCCTAGAGGCCCCTGGTTGGCCACTGTGTGAACAGACTGCTGGACTTGATGAGCCTGGGTCTGATCCAGCGGGGCCTTTCTTATGTTCTTCCATCCATCTATCAATCCTAACCTATCTTATCGTATCCTATCCATCCATTTATCTACCTAATCTATCTAGTACTGCTCATACAGCTATAGCCTTGAGCAGAAAACAAAGAAACACAAAATGCTTTACTTAGCAGAGCTGGAGTGTTCGAAGTTTGTTTCTGGGAAAACTCATATTCAGTGTTCAAGTTAAATCACGTACAGATAATACAGGTATTGTTTTTCACACATCCGGCTGAGTTAGACAAATATTTTAGCTATTCCAAATCCAGTATCTGAAGGTTAGTTAACACGGTAATTGTTTTATCCATTAGGATCCCTACACATCTCCAAGAGTAAGAAGTTAATGTCTGCGATGGGCACTCAGTTGCTGTGTCTTCACTGTTGTTTTAAGCCTAGAAAAAACATTTATTTAATTGAAAAGCCGGCACCCGAGAAATCCAAACTTCTATAAGGAACATCAAAAGATTGGAGATAGAATCATAGAGATGGAAGGGACCACCAGGGTCATCTAGTCCAATCTAGTCCAACCCCCTGCACAATGCAGGGAATTCCAAACTTCCTCCCCCCACACCCCAGTGACCCCTACTCCATGCCCAGAAGATGGCCAAGATGCCCACCCCCCCATCTCACGATCTGCCTAAGGTAATAGAATCAGCATTGCTGACAGATGGCCATCTAGCCTCTTCTTAAAAACCTCCAGGGAAGGAGAACTCACCACCTCCTGAAAAAGCCTGTTCCACTGGGGAACCGCTCTAACTGTTAGAAAGTTCTTCCTAAATTCTTCCAGCTGGTAAGGTCATACAAACACTGCGGCAGGCAGGTAATCCCTGCTGAAACTCAGTCCTTTTACCTGGAGCGCTAGTGGAGATGAGACGCCATGGATTTTCACCCAGCATTCCACCAATCTCTCGACATTCCCTGAGGAGATGTAACAGAGGCAGGCTTCATGGGAGGGGGGCCCTCCTCCTTCTGTCTCCATACGGGCACCCAGCATATCTGCAAAGAAGCAAAAAAGCTCACAGTAAACTTCCATCTACACCCCATGAACGTTTTTTTTAAAAAAAATATTTTTATTGGATATATATATATATATATATATACAGGTTGAGTATCCCTTATCCAGACATCCGATATCCGGACTGACCCGAAAACCAGATGTTTTGAGCCAAACATGCAGGCATTAATCACAGGCCCTCAGCAGCACGCCGGTTTGCTTTCTGGTGGTTCAAGGTACACAAAATTATTAAAAATATTGTTCAAAATCACATTCAGGCTATGTGCATGAAGTGTATATAAAACATAAATGAATTTCGTGTTCAGACATGGGTCCCATCCTCAAGATATCTCATTATGTATATGCAAAAATTCCAAAATATTCCAAAATACGGAAAGATCCGAAATACGGACCACTTCTGGTCCCAAGCAGTTTAGGATAAGGGAAACTCAACCTGTATATATAAAAACAAAAAGCAAAGAAATAAGAATATAGAAAAGAAGAACAGATTAGTAATGTACGATCTTAAAATCTTGAAGTCATAACATTCATTGATTCTTCTAATAATTTAACAATGAACAAGAGCAAACAATTATCTTTTGTGCAATACACATTAACACATTATATATCAGTGAGATCTCAATAGTTTTCAACAGTCCTACTATCCATCTTACAATAAACCAAAAGTTGTCTATGATGTATTTACAAAACAACGTTTTCAAACTGAAAATTATTATACAACCACATTATTATTAAATCCAATTATTAGGTCAGATATAACATATAAAATAAAATATCAGTTACAAAAACTCCCTCCCCACATTTTAAAATTTTAATTTTCTTTCCACCTCCCTATATTTAGTCAGAATAATAATATACTTATTTCTGTTTATTTTATCCTAAGAATAATATACATAATATGAACATCTTGACGTCGCAAGACTGAGGTTAAAGTACAGGGGCACTTTTCACACACGCCGGAATAATGCACTTTCAATCCACTTTCAATGCATGTTTCGCCGAACGTACATTTGATCCTGGCTGAATCCTGGCTGAAACAGGGAATAAAGGAGGCTTAAGTGACCATGCGTTTTCGCCCTATTATGTGAAACGGCAAAATGCACTTGCAAACAATTGTTAAAGTGGATTGAAAGTGGATTGAAAGTGCATTATTCGGCATGTGTGAAAAGTGCCTTGGCAAGAGAGTCAAAAGGGGGAACCTCAGGGAACCTAACTTCTAAGGAAAAGTTAGGAATCCTTTTCAAAAAAATGAGCTTCCATCACCCAATTACACTTCAGCAGGCAACCTACATATCCAGAGGCAGCCAACCTCCAAAGCCCAGTGCCAGACTAACAAAGGCTACAGTCAACAATAGCCATGCAGATTAACTTTGGATTTCACACATTAACAGATCACTTCAGGATACAATTGGTTCCACACCCTCATTAGCACATTATCTTGATACTTACAGGACAATGATTAGCACATTACTTTTTGCAGGACAATGACTCAGCTCAAACCCAACCCCTTTCTGACTACTATATATTACTCTTCCTACACACTTGACACTGAGAGACACTGTCCTTCAGTGTTATTCCTCTGAAGATGCCTGCCACAGTTGCTGGCGAAACGTCAGGAAAGAAAATTCCAAGACCACGGTTACACAGCCCGGATAACCTACAAGAACCAATGAACTCTGACCGTGAAAGCCTTCGACAATATTTTGAGCAGAATGGTTCTTTTCCATTTGTAAATATAATAAACGCACCCTAGGGAAACAAACCAAACTATTCTTTGCATCAAGCCAAGAGCCGCCACCCACTGGCAGAGGCTCCCTGGGCTGGTAAAGAAGCCCCTCCCTACACAGGAAAAGGTGGGGATTGTGGGGCAGCTGGATGCACCACCCTCTCCAGCCAGCCCTTTCCCCTCCGGCCTGCGGATCCACTGGGGAGGCTTTTTCAGTGGCGGGATCACGGCTGCCTGAGCCACACGTTCCAGCACCTGCAGAGGCAGGAGGGTCTCCCCGGTGCCACAAGGGTCCGGGTGGCTGAAAGCGGAGGAGATCTGAGACGGAAGGGAAGGCAGGCTTACTGTTGCTTTCCAGGGAACGCTGCCGTCCAACCAGAATAACTGCTTTTTACATGTGGCAAACCAACACTGCCAGCCTAAGAAAAGTCGGGGTGGTGGTGGTGGGTTGGGGTTGCCAAGTCACAGCTGCTTCATGGTGACCCCGCAGGGCAGGGGTGTCAAACATAAGGCCCCTGGGCTGGCCCCTGGCCCCCCTTTTTTATTATTTTTATAATAAAACATACACAAAAGAGAATAAAAAAGAAAAAAAGAAAAAAAATAATACATTTAAGAAAAACAAAAAAATACATGTTCAGCGCACGACTTATCCACTAATACAATATTCAATTCACTAAATTCCATCGTGCCCTGAATCCAAATCCCACCCCCCCACCACAGTGCCCTTCACCATTGGACTTCCGATGGAGTGTTATGACATTACCAAATATATCTATAGTTATATCATAATTAAAATCGTATTATACTATAGTTCGTTAACTATACTTTTAAAGTCCGTTTTTGCCACTTTATCCCAATATGCGGTAGCCTTTAACCATGTAGATTTAAATTCCTCCATATCTTTACCATGTAAAAAAGCTGTAATTTTGGCCATCCGCATATATATCCATATTTTTTCTCTCTACTCTTTAATTGAAGGTTTATTTGTTTGCTTCCATTTTTTTGCAATTATAATTCTTGCTGCTGCAAAACTGTATTGACATATGACTCTATCACCTTTATCTAAATCTTTTTTTGAAATACCCAATAAACAAAAGGCGGGATCTCTTTTAATTATTGATTTAGTCAAATTATTAGTTTCCTTCAGAACTAATCTCCAAAACCTCCTTATTTTTTTACAAAACCACCAAACATGCATAAATGTACCTGTTTCCTTACCACATTTCCAACATAAAGTTTCGTCATTTTTCTTCATTTTACTTAACAATACTGGGGTTATATGCCATCTATTTTATACAAGTTCTCTCTTATTTCATTTGAAATGGTAAACTTAAATTCCTTTTTCCATAAGTTTTCCCATATTTCCAGATCCATATTATAACCTAAATCTCTCATCCATTTCAACATCACCGGCTTAATCCTTTCTTGTTCTAAATTTATTTCTATAAGTAATTTATATACCCTCCCTATCAATCCTTTATTGCCCTTAGAGAGTATAATCTCAAATTCCGATTTGGTTTGATTAAAACCCAACTTATTATCCTTATTAAAAACATCTCTTAATTTATAATACATAAACCAATCTTTAATCTGAAGTTCTTCTTTTAATTTCAGAACCCATATACCATCTTTGTATTCTATCATTTCTCTATAATTATTACCATCCAAATTTAAATGTATACCCCTTCTCAAAAATGCTTCTACAGGATTAATCCAGCCGGGAGTTTTGCTTTCAAAAGCATCCTTATATTTATTCCATATTTTTAATAGATTTTTCCTAATAATATGAGAGTTAAATTCTTTATTTACTTTCTCCTTTTCATACCACAAGTAAGCATGCCACCCAAATCTCAACTTAAATCCTTCTAATTCTAATAATTTCTGGTTCTCTAAGAGAATCCAGTGTTTGATCCAGGTGAAACATGCTGCTTGATAATACAATTTCAAATCTGGTAAGCCAAATCCTCCCGTATCCTTCAGTTCAATTAAATTATTATATGCAATCCTGTGTCTTTCTTTACCCCAGAGAAATCTCATAATATCCTTTTTCCAAACATCAAATATCTGTACACCCTTAATTATTGGGAGGTTTTGAAACAAAAAAAGCATTTTAGGTAATATCATTTTAACTACCGAAATTCTCCCCCACAGTGATAATGGCAATTTCCCCCAACTTATCAAATCCTTTTTTATCTGTTGCCATTGGTTCACATAGTTATCTTGAAATAAATTAAGATTATTATTAGATATCCATATACCTAAATATTTAACTTTATTTTCAATATTAAACCCCGTCTTTTTTATTAATATTTGTTGTTGTGAAAGAGTCATATTCTTAGTTAAAATCTTGGTTTTAATTTTATTAATTTTAAAACCTGAAAGCTTTCCATAAACCTCCAAAATTTTATTCCATCTGTCAATTTGTTCAATCGGATCAATCAAAAAGCAAACTAAATCATCCGCGTATGCTTTGAGTTTATAATGATTTTTACCTATACGTACACCAACTACATCATCATTTATTCTAAAATTATACAGTAAGCGTTCTAATACTAAAATAAACAGTAAAGGGGAAAGAGGACATCCCTGTCTCGTTCCCCTTTGTATTTCAATATTTGGTGATAATGACCCATTTATAATCAAATTGGCAGTTTGTTGTGTATATATTCCTTTTATAGCTGTTTTAAAATTCACACCGAAATCCATATAATCTAATATCTTAAACATAAACTGCCAATTGACATTATCAAAAGCTTTTTCAGCATCCAAAAATATCAAAGCTATTGGTGTTGTATCTTGTTCTGCATATTCTAAAAGATCAAGTACCACCCTCACGTTCTGACTCATCAACTTTCCAGGTAAAAAAACAGCTTGATCTTCATGTATTACTTGATTTAATACTCTTTTTAGTCTAGTAGCTAATATTGCTACAAATAATTTATAATCAGCATTTAACAATGAAATTGGCCTAAATTTTTTAACTTCCAATGTGTCAGAATTTACCTTTGGTATTAATGCTATATTTGCTTGTTTCCAAGTTTGAGGAATAATTCCATCTCTCAATGCTAAGTTCATTACTTCCAATAAGTAAGGAATTAACTGATCCTTAAATGTTTTGTAATAAGATACATTAAATCCATCTGGGCCAGGAGATTTATTTAATTTACTTTTTTTTTATTGCTTCTTCCAACTCCTCTTTAGTTATTAAAGAATCCAAAAAATCTTTATTTTCCTGTGTTATTTTTCCCCAGTCCCCTTTACTAAGATACTTATCCATTTCTACCTCTGATACTACATTTTTCCTGTACAGATTTGTATAAAATTCTACAAACGTTTCTAATATCTCCTCTCTTTTTTTTGTAATCTTGCCATTCTTTTTAATGTGAATTATTGGTATTTTTTTCCCTTCTGCTTAAGTTGCCAAGCTAACATTTTACCCGGCTTATTTGCATGTTCAAAAAATCTTTGTTTATTATATATAAGTTTACTTTCAATTTCTTCTGCAATTAAAAATTCATATTGTCGTTGCCAATTTCTAATCTTAACCTGCTGTTCCTGCTTAGCTGCTTTATCTTGCAGCCTACTTAAATATCTTTCACCTTGTCTTATTTCATCTAATATATGTTTTCTCTTTTTCTCTTTTTCCCTATGCCACCTTGTATTTTGTTGGATTAACAATCCTCTAATTACTGCCTTACCAGCATCCCAAACTATATCTTCACGGGTACCCTTGTCTATATTTTCTTTAAAATAATTCTGTATATCCGTCTTCAATTTAGTGACTATTTTAGTATTTTTTAAAAGAAAATCATTAATTCTCCAAGGTTTATACCCTCTGTCTCCCATTTGAATTTTAACTGAGACCGCATTATGATCAGACAGAACCCTAGGTAAAATCTCTGAATCTTCTGATTTCTCTATAAGGCCCTTCGATAGCCACAACATATCTATCCTGGAATATGTAAGGTGCCTTTGGGGAAAAAAAGTATATCCTTTCTTATTTCCATGTGCCAATCTCCAGACATCAAACATATTCCATTGATCAGTAAGAGCATCAAAGACCCCTGGTAATTTTCCTTCATTAGTTGCTTTCTTCTTTTTTCCAGATCTGTCTATCTTAGGTACGTTAACACCATTAAAATCCCCCATCCATATCATTTTTTCTGTTGCATATTCAGCTAGTAATATTGCTAATTTATCATAAAAAACTTTTTGGTTAGTATTAGGCGCATATATTCCCACAAGCATTAACTTCTGAAAGCCACATGTTATTTCAACTAACAAAACTCTTCCCTCCATATCTTGGAAAACAACTTTTGGTTCCAGTGAAGTAGGTATATACATAGCTATTCCATTAATTTTTCTACCATTATTACATGCCAAAAGTGTACCCAACCTTGAATGCTCCAACCTAAATATGTCCTTTGGGAGTATATGAGTTTCCTGTAAACAAATAATATTAGCATTACTTTTATGTAGCTGGTGCAATATTTTCCTCCTTTTATTAGGCGAGTTCAAACCGTTAATGTTCCAAGATAAAACCTGTAACATTTCAAAAATCAGTTAGATCCCATACTCTTCTAAACACAACATAAACAACCGTATTTCTTATTGCCCCCCTTTCCCCCCCTTCATTAGTCTTCAGCTTCATCAATTGGAGAGTCCTCTGGAGAATCTGTTGGCAAATCTCCCCCTCCAGATGCCTCAGATGCCTTTTCTTCTTCCGTAGATTCTCTGATTGGAACTTGCTTAGTTGATTTAATAGGTTTCACCAATTCTGCATCATATCTTCTTAAGAACTGCTCTGCCTTATCCACTTCTGTATACTTGAATCTTTTTGTTTTAAAAGTGAAGGAGATGCCTTGAGGATATTCCCATCTGTATTGGATTCCATTGAGCCTTAAACATTGTACAATCTCCATAAAATCTTTCCTTTTCCTCAGCAATCTTGTCGGTATTTCTTTCATCAATCTCAAAGGCTCATCATCAACTTTTAATGGTGTCTTGTAATGGGTGTTAAGTATCAAATCCTGGTGACTCCTTGAAAATAATTGAAGCAGGCAATCCCTAGGTACTTTGTTTCTGGTTGCATACGCAGAATTTATTCTGTAAGCTGTCACAATCATCCCAGTAATAACTTCTTCAGATTCTTGTAAAAAGTCTGCCAAGAGAACTGCCAAATATCCACGTAAATCCCGATTTTCAACTTTTTCTTTCAAACCACGTATACGTATCGAAGATTCCTTTATCTTAAGCTCTATCATCGCCATCTGGTCTTGTTGCTTCTCGTCTCTATCAGATGAGGATGCTATTGCCATCTCAAGGGTGTCCACCTTCTTCTTAGTTTCTTTGATTTCCTGTGTATTTTTCTTTAACTTGGTTTCAACCCTATCTTGCCTGATAGTCAGAGATGAGATTGTATCTTGCAGAGTAGCTATTGCAGCAGAATTTTGGGATGTAGTAGCTGTATTCTGAGATAGCTCCTGCTTCATTTCAGCAACATCTTGATGAGTCTTAGTTAAAAGTTCAAATACAGAAGTCAATGTTACTTCAGGCTTTGCTTTTGGAGTCATCTTGGCAGTAACAGATGTTAGTGAACCTGGAGAAGTTGTCTGTTTAGTTGCAATTTGAGTCACAAATTGCAAAGGCCTTCTCTGAGGAAGCGGTACCACCAACTTTGTATCTTTAAGAATATCCTTGGTATGTTTCTCTTTTTCTCCCATTTGCAAGCTGTATAAGCTGAAGACAAAACAGCTGGTAATTATAATCCAGAAAAAAAAAAAGGGAAGTGGGGGGGCAAAACTTTTCTTTCAAATCATTGCACAAAAGTTATTTCAGATGAAAGAATCCAGTTCAGAGAAAACAATCACCATGACATCTTAAATGATTTTATTCCATGTCACTTGATTATTCTCCAACTCCTTTCTTTTATTTCCAAGTTCTTGCTTAGTAAGAATTTTTTTGCAGTGCGTCACACAGCTGGCAAAAAGCCAAAAGTCAGAAAACAGAGCGTAACGGAACTATAGATGATTCTAAGTTGAGTCTTTTATAAACAATCCTGCCACACACCCCAAGTTGATATTTTAAATGAAGAAAAAAAAATTATTCCAAGTTTAGAGTAAATTGGATCCCACCTCGCTTTCTTCTTGCTGTGCCTTTAAGATGGCGCCGGCTATACAGCGGAGTCCTGTCTGGGCGACCGCCGCCGATTTCGTGGCGGCTCTCGCTCCGATGACAGGTCCGCCACTGGCACCCGATTCCGCATCCCCTCTTACTCCGAGGGGAGCCGCTTGCCGGATCTTCAAAGGGCGAGATAATTGCCCCGCGGCAACGAGGCAGCAAGAGCGCGATTCCGCGCTTGTGGCGGGGGGGGGGGGCGTCCGACCCGGAAGTGCCCCTGGCCCCTTGAGAGCTCTTATCCTTCCCATGAGGCAGCCACCACCACCCCCGCCCAGCCCTGATCTGGGCTGGTGAGGCCTGGCCCCACCTGACCAAGTGTCATTTATGTTATATCTGGCCCTCGTAACAACTGAGTTCGACACCCCTGCCGTAGGGTGTTCCTGGCCATCTGTCAGCAGTGCTGATTCTGTGAACTTAGGCAGATCATGAGAGGGAGGGCCGGAAGGGTTGCATCAGTGCTTGGCTCTCATGGCCCTTTCTTGCATGTCCAGGGTAATGCCGATCACCACTTTGGGGTCAGGAAGCAATTTTCCTCCAGGCCAGATTGGCCAGGGATCCTGGAGGGGTTTTTTTGGGGAGGGGCATCTTCTGGGCATGGAGCAGGGGTCACTGGGTGTGTGTCAGGGAGAGGTAGTTGTGAATTCCCTGAATTGTGCAGTGGGTTGGACTGGATGACCCCTGGGAGTACCTTCCAACACTGTGATTCTATGATTCTATCTGCAAGTGTCACTTTGTGTGGGTGAGCGACTGCATCGCTAGCAGAAATGTACATTCGGCTTGCTGTTCCAACCATGAGCTATGAAACCTGACTTGGAAACCCAGAAGGGGCTGGATCGCATGCTAGGTCCCCTTCCCACTCTCATTATTTGACACACAGGCAGGATGAAACACGACAATACCACCATTCAGAAACCCTCAAGGGCTTGCAAGAGGAACGGTTTGTCCTTGGAACTGGGACGCCATTCTATACTGAATCACAATCAACTTTTGAAACTCCTCCAAGGCCCGCTGGTCCAAAAGGCACAGCTCCAATGGTCTGTCACACTGTGTTCTGGATTGTGCTCAAAGGTGGTCCAGGTATGCATTTTTCACTGACCCTTTTCTCTCGAGAGCCACATGAATTTGCAGCGTTGAGAGAATTGTAAGGGTAGAAGAAGAAGAAGAGTTGGTTTTTCTATGCCGACTTTCTCTACCACTTAGGGAAGAATCAGACTGGCTTACAGTACCCTTCCCCTCCCCACAACAGACACCCTGTGAGGTAGGTGGGGCTGAGAGAGCTGTGATTAGTCCAAGGTCACCCAGCTGGCTTCGTATGTAGGACTGGCGAAACAAATCCAATTCACCAAATTAGCATCTGCCATTCATGGAGGAGTGGGGAATCAAATTAGATTAGAGTCCACCACTCCAAACCACCGCTCTTAACCACTACACCACGCCAGCTCTCCTATGCATTGATTGGACTGTTTTAATTGCAATACTTTACAGTGGGGCCTAATGACTTCTGAGGGGGCAGGAAGTTTGTAACGAGGGAAATCCAACACACATTCTGCTTACAGAAGGCAAAGGGTCACAAAAATCACACAAGGTTGGAAGAGACCACAAGGGCCATCCACTCCAACCCCCTGCCATGCAGGATCCCACAATCAAAGTGCTCCTGACAGTTGGCCATCCAACCTCTGCTTAAAGACCTCCAAAGACGGGGACTCCCCCCCTCGAGGCAGTGCATTCCACCGTCCAACAGCCCTCACCCTCAGGAAGTTCTTCCTAATGTTTAGGTGGAATCGCTTTTCTCATTACTCCGTGTCCTAGTCTCTGGAGCAACCGAGAACAAGATAGTTCCCTCATCAACATGACATCCCTTCAGATATTTAAACATGGCTATCATGTCTCCCCTCAACCTTCTCTTCTCCAGACTGAACAAACCCAGCTCCTTAAGTCTCTCCTCATAGGGCATGGATTCCAGACCTTTGACCATTCTGGTCGCCCTCCTCTGGACACGCTCCAACTTGTTGGCAGCCATCTTAAATTGTGGAGCCCAAAACTGGACACAGTATTCCAAGTGAGGTCTGACCTATGCAGAATACCGTGGTAGTATTACTTCCCTTGATCTAGACACAATACTCCTATTGATGCAGCCCAGAATTGCATTGGCCTTCTTAGCCGCCATATCACACTGTTGACTCATGTTCAGTTTGTGGTCCACGAAGACTCCCAGATCTCTTTCACATGTACTGTTGTCAAGCCAACTCTCTCCCATCCTGTACCTGTGCCTTATGTTGTTTCTGCCTAGGTGAAGTACCTTACACTTCTCCCTAATGAAATCAGTTTTATTACTTATGGCCCAGCTCTCCAGTCTATCCATTCAGCACAGGCCCAGAGTCCTTCCAGTCACAGAAATGTACTTCATGTGCCTGTTTTATTCCAGCCACAAGATTTGGATTTTTGAGTGTAAAATAAAAAAAGTAAACAAACCGACACTTCCCCTCGATTTTCAGCATGCCCTGCCCGTCTGTACCTTGTCAGCCTGGCTTTTCTGCTGCGCCTCCAGGCTGCTGCCCATCACCGAATAAAGGCTGAGCTGCCCGTCAACAGAGGCGGTGGAGAAAACAGACGGATTCCGAGGGCACCACTGGACATCAAAGCACCATTGGGGGGGCGTCTGCAGTTCGTAGACCACCTAAGGCACAGAAGCAGAGGCGGTTTCCAGGCAAGTCATTCGTTCTTCGGTACAGAAAACCCTACGGCTGCTGCTTCCAACGGTTACGTTACCTTTTTTTCATTCTCACAACTTTCTGAAGGAATTCCACAGGGCCTGTAAAACGGAGATATTCCGCCAGGCCTATAGTTGAGGGCAGCAATGGTTTTCCCACCACAACTGGCCTCCCTACCTGCTCCATTCTGTTATCAACTTTAAGTTGGGGTCCCTGGCTGTGTTTCCAGGCCCACCATGGCCCCAGGCTCTACAGATGAGCGCCACTCGTTAATCCTTTAATTGATTAATAACTGGCAACCGGTTTTAAGCTTTAGAAGAAGAGTTGGCTTTTGTATGCCAACTTTCTCTGCCACTTAAGGGAGACTCAAACCAGCTTACGATCATCTTCCTTCCTCTCCCCACAACAGACACCCTGTGAGGTAGGTGGGGCTGAGAGATCTCTTAACAGAACTGTGACTAGCCCAAGGTCACCCAGCTGGATTCATGTGGAGGAGTGAGGAAACAAATCCAGCTCACCAGATTAGCCTCCACCACTCATGTGGAGGAGTGGGGAATCGAACCCGGTTCTCCAGATAAGAGTCCATTGCTCCAAACCACCGCTCTTAACCACTACACCACACTGGCTCTGTTTATTTATTGTACATTGTGGTTTTATCGTACTGTTGTGTTGTTTTGATGATGTCAGCCGCCCTGAGCCCCACCTTGGCAGGGGGAGTGCGTGATATAAATCAAAATAAATAAATAAATAAATATTTTCCCCTGGCAGCAATTTGGGATGCAAAACACAATGGAGTTTTTGCCCTGAGGCTGTTCACAAAACGCAATTCAATTAAAACTGCCCATATGGCAGCACAGCATAAAAAAAAACACATAAAACTCCAGAAAAGCACTCCCCTTTGACCACACAACACATACATGGAGCAGGATGTGGTGAGGGCTGCCAACTCGGAAGGCTTGAAGAGGGGAGTGGACTTATTCATGGAGGAGAGGGCTATCCATGGCTACTAGTCATGATGCATCCCTATTCTCTCCAGGATCAGAGGAGCAGGCCTATTATATGAGGTGCCGTGGAACACAGGCAGGATGGTGCTGCTGCAGTTGTCTTGCTTGCGGGCTTCCTAGAGGCACCTGGTTGGCCCCTGTGTGAACAGACTGCTGGACTCAATGGGCCTTGGTCTGATCCAGCACGGCCTTTCTTACGCTCTTACATTCAAAGGGGAGTCCAGGAACACAGGAGGAGGCCTCAGCACCACAACCCAGGAGAAAGATCCCTCTAGCGACAGCAGGATCGAGGAACCAGCCTCAGATCTGTTGACCTTGGACGAGTCGGCCATTGAACCCGACGGCCTTGCATGCCCAGGAAATGTTTTTTTTTTTTTTTTGGCCATCTTCCCCTAGACTGGAGGGAGACGGAATTTAGGGCACTTAGCTGAGCACAAGAGAGCTTCGGGGTCGGACAGGAGAGAAGGCGTCCGGCTGGCCACTCACTTCGCTGGTGCAGAGGTTCCAGCACAGGATCCGGCTGTCTTTGGCGCTGGTCAGCAGCAGGGCCGGGTCTGCGCGGCACCAGGAGAGAGACGAGATGCCTCTGAAAGGAAGCGAACAGATCTTTGGAAGCCGAACGCACATGTCTGTCCTGCTTGACGTTAAGAGCTCCAGAGTTCCAAACTGGGAGCCCAGGAAATGTTATGCAAACCAAGCAAACCTATACATGTTTATTTCCCCCTGAATTCACTGGCCATTTATGCATGGCTGTTTCCCTTGCGGTCACCCTTTGCTTTGATTATGCTTGCATTTTCCGACCGTCAGAGGTCGCCTAGCTCTCCCCCGGGCATTTTCATAAGTTTTTGGGATGCTGGCTAAGCATGAATTCAGAAAACGCAGGCAAAACGCGTCGGGAGAGCAAGACGACCTTCTTCTTCTTCTCTACCTTTAATCTGTAGAACCAGGATCGGTTTCCCGCTCCTCCACATGAAGGCAGCTGGGTGACCTTGGGCCAGTCACAGTTCTCTCTGACCTCTCTCAACCTCAACTACCTCACAAGGTGCCTGTTGTGGGGAGAGGAAGGGAAGGTGATTGTAAGCCAGTTTGATTCTCCCTTAAGTGGGAGAGAAAATCAGCATATAAAAACCAACTCTTCTTCTTTAAGGACACTCAAACTGGCTTACGATCTCCTTCCCTTCCTCTCCCCACAACAGACAACTTGTGAGGTAGGTGGGGCTGAGAGTTCAGAGAAAACTGCAACTGACCCAAGGTCACCCAGCAGGCTTCATGTGGAGGAGTGGGGAATTGAACCCGGTTCTCCAGATCAGAGTCCGCCGCTCCTAACCACCACTCTTAACCACTACACCACAAGTTTGGTTCCTACCTTGTGTGGCCCTCCAGCTGGCTCAGGGGAGAGGTAGCAAGCTGCAGGTCCCATATCTGGATCACTGGCCAGCGGTCATCTTCTGAGGAGAGTACCAGTTGGGTGGCAATCTCGGGATGCCAAGCCATTCCTGAGCAGTGCATCTGGGGGGCGGAGCAGCTGGGGCTGAAATGCAGCAGAGCAGACAAGCCAAGACACGCGGAGGGGGGAAAAGGGCCCAAAGCACTCTCTAACCCTGGGCCTCTTCCAACAGCACAGTTCAAGGACGAAGGACAGTTCTGCAAGTCTAGTGGGGTGGATGGATGGAGGTGGGGGGTGGCGGCGAGAGGAACCGAGCAGAGTGCAAAAACCCTTGCAGACAAGGATGCCTTCTCCAGAAACATCAGGGGCATATCCTGAAAAACATGTCTCCATCACTCTAAGGGCTGGGGATTTGCACCTCTATGGAAAGTAAGGAAGGCAGCATGGTTGTTACCCACTGTGGTTGTTACCCACTGTGAGCCTTGCTCGCTGGGAATGAGGGTGGGCTATAAATTTGAATAAATAAATAGCTGAACTGTGAAAAATTAGGGTAGTGGAAGTCTTGCTTAAGACCTCCTGCTGTGAAAAAGAATCCACCCATGAGATCATACAGAAACTAATGATATGCAGGGATGTATAGTGATGGTGAAGGGTCTGGAGACCAAGTCCTATGAGAAAAGGTTGAAGGAGCTGGGTATGTTTAGCCTGAAGAGGAGAAGACTGAGAGGGGACATGATAACCATCTTCAAGTACTTGAAGGGCTGGCATAGAGAGGAGGGTGCCGAGTTGCTTTCTGTTGCCCCAGAAGGTCGGACCAGAACCAACGGGCTGAAATTAAATCAAAAAAGTTTCCGTCTAGACATTAGGATTTTCTAACAGTCAGAGGGGTTCCTCAGTGGAACAGGCTTCTTCGGGAGGTGGTGAGCTCTCCTTCCCTGGAGGTTTTGAAGCAGAGGCTAGATGGCCATCTGTCAACAATGCTGATTCTATGACCTTAGGCAGATGATGAGAGGGAGGGCATCTTGGCCATCATCTGGGCATGGAGTGGGGGGGGTCACTGTGTGTGTGTGTGGGGGAGGTAGTTGTGAAATTCCTGCATTGTGCAGGGGGTTGGACTAGATGACCCCTTGGAGTACCTTCCAACTCTGTGATTCTATTCTATGATTCTATGATGATTAGAAATGATCAGATACTACAGTAATAATCAAGCTAGGTCATGTATTTCACTTTTTTTTTGGCTTAACTCTTTTATATATGATACAATCAGATAAGCTATTCTTAAATTCTGTAACCTTTTTAAACGATATATTATTAGTACAGTTATTTTATTCTATACGATTGGGTCCTTGATATGAATTTGCCACAAATTTTTGTGCCTAGTAGTGATCTCATCTCGATCTGCAGTATCTGCTTTATATATTTTATCCCGTTTCTTTTCTTTTCTGTATTTCTGTTTTTGTATTTCTATCCTGCAAAACAAATAAACGATGACCCCCACCCCCGCGCGCGGCCATTGCCTGGAAATGGGTTGAGAGAAGCCCTCCCTCCCGGATCTGGCCCTCTTTCCTCACCCTGCTGCCGCGGTCGCTGACTTTGATGATGGGCTCGTTCTTCTGGAGGTCCCACAAGACGGTCCTCCCGCTGGGGTGGGCCGAGGAGAGGATGTGCGGCACCTGCTGGTTCCAGGCCACCACGCCGACGACCTCGGGAAGCTGCCGAGAAGGGAAGGGGGAAAGATGCACTTTCAAAACCAACCCCCAGAAGCCAAGAGCTGGAAGGGATCGCCAGAGCTCCTCCAGCCATGGCTCCCCGCGCTCCTGAGTCTCCTGGCAGACACTTCAGGAGGCTTTCCTGGAGGGCTTCCTAGGAAAGGGACTCTAGAGCAGGGGTGTGTGTGTCGAACTCAATAGTTACAAAGGCTGGATATGACATGAATGTCACTTGGTCCGGGCCGGGCCAGGCCTCGCCAGCCCAGATCGAGGGGGGGGGGGCGGTGGTTGGCTGCCTTGGCTGGCCGGATAAGAGCTCTCAAGGGGCCGGATCTGGCCCGAGGGCCTTATGTTTGACACCCCTGCTCTACAGCTTCCACAGGCAGCCTATTCCACGGCTGAAAAGGTTCTGGATCACACTTTCCCAACTGCCCAGCACGTCAACCCAGCTGCGACAGAAGACACAAGGTGGGTATCCAAGGTTGGGTGGAATGAAAAAAATATATAAATAATGAAAATATAATTTATTAGAAGCGTTATGTAAAGATTAAAATTGTTTAAAACCGTTAAAACAGCACAATGGCATTTCCTAAGGCTGGCATCTACAGCCACATGCTAGACGCGTTTTTAGGGCTGTCAATTCGGTTCGGCCCGAACTGAAAATCAGCCGAATTTCCTCTGATTCGGTGGTTTTTAGTTCGGGAGGAACCGAACTCAAAACTGGCGGGCAACCGGGGGGGGGGGGGCGAATTCAGCGAGTTCGGGAGTTCGCGAATAAATCCGGCCAATTCCGGGCGGCAGTAAGCAGCATAACCGTCAGTAAGCAGCATTCTCCTTCCCCGGCCAATCGGTGGGCAAGCTGGGTCTTCTTCTGGCCAATCAGTCAGGATTGAGTACTGGAGGAATCAGCTGATGTGCGGCCCGGCCAGGGAAAGAGAGAGAGAGCGAAATCCTCGTGTGTGTGTGTGGGGTGCTTGTGCACATTTGCTCCTTTCTGTGGCTGCAGGGGGCGTATTTTTGGGGGTACAGACACAAAACTTTCAGTGGAGCTTCAGATGAAGCTTCTTAAGATACCCCCCAAGTTTTGTAAACATTGGGTCAGGGGGTCCCGAGATATGGGCTCCCCCCTTTTTCTTTCCATGGCTGCAGGGGGCGCATTTTTGGGGGTACAGACCCCAAACTTTTAGTGGAGCTTCAGATGAAGCTTCTTAAGATACCCCCCAAGTTTTGTAAACATTGGGTCAGGGGGTCTCGAGATATGGGCTCTCCCCCTTTTCCCTCCCCCCTTTTCCATTTATGTGGCTGCAGGGGGCGCTTTTTTGGGGATATAGCCCCCAAACTTTTAGCATAGCTTCAGACAGTTATTCTTAATATACCACCCAAGTTTTGTAAAGATGGGTTCAGTGGGGGCAGAAATATCGCCTCCCCCCCTTTTCTCTTTCCGTGGCTGCAGGGGGCGCATTTTTTGGGGTGCAGATCCCAAACTTTGAGCGGAGTTTCAGACCAGTGTTCTTAAGAGACCACCCAAGTTTTGTGAACATTGGGTCAGGGGGTCCCGAGATATGGGCTTTCCCCTTTCCCCTTTTCCCTATTGGGATGAATGGATCAGCGAGCAGATCCTGTGTGCATCTTCTCCAGAGCAAAACGTCCCGTGCCTAATTGGAATCATCTTGGATTACAAGTCCTCCCCAGCCCCTCCTGAAGGAACAGAAGACAGCCACAGTAAGACCCCTTTGGGGGCTTTAATCTATAATTTTTCTCCTGTGTATGTGTGTGTGTGTGTGTGGGAAAGCAGAGTCTGTGTGTGTGTGGGGAGGGAGCAGTTTCTGTGGGTGGGGGGGAAGCCAAAGGGGGCTTTCGTCGGTTCTGCCTGGGGTGTGTGTTCCCCCTCGAGTCACTCGCTCCCTGGTTTGAGGGGGGAGGTTTCAGTTGTGTGTCTTCTGGTTTTTCCCTGTTGCAAAGGTGTTGTTTTACAAGGTTGAGTTGCTTTGCAAACTGTTGTCGGGGCTGGGAGATTTGTGCGTGGGCGGCAAGCTCTGCTGAGAGATGCACATTAAGGGTGGGGGGGACCCCTTTCAGGGCCCATATCTCAGCCCCCCCCTGACCCAATCTTTACAAAACTTGGGGAGTCTTTCAATAAACGTCCTTTGAAGCTCTGCTGAAAGTTTGGGACCTCTAACCCCAAAAATGCCCCCCCCAGAGCCGCAGAAAGGCGCGATTGTGTTTTTAATGGCTTTATTCGGCCGAATTATTTTTCCGAACTTTGAATTCCTGCCGAATTGAACGGATCCGAAGTGGGGGAGTTCGGACTTCGGCACATCCCGAATCTAAACGGGCCGAATTCGGCCGAATCCGAACTATACCGAATTTTTTTAAATTCGACAGCCCTACGCGTTTTGGCCTATTTGGCCTTCCTCAGTGATAAATTGAAACCCATGTAAAACACACACACATTCAGATATATATATATACACACACACACACATATACAGGCAATATGAAACAGACCAGGCATATACTGATTGTCTACAAAATAGAATAGGTTAGTCACAATCTATTAAGAAGCCAATTGTATAAATCTTAAAAGAGATGTTTGGAATTACTTCCACTACAACAGGGAAACACCCAGCGCCAGATGCTCCACGGTCCTGTGGGGGAAGCCTTCGGGCTGGTCTGATCTGTGGTGGCCCCTTTGCTGGATTTGGATTCTTTACACATAGAGGAACCTGACGTTTTGGCAGAAACTGAAGTTCAAAATCCAGGATGGGCATGTTTTCTGGAATGATCTCATGACTTTATCCCAACTGGGCAGGGTGACAAAGGGCATTTAGTGTCTTGGAAGTGGAATTGAACACGTGAACACATGTGAAGCTGCCTTAAACTGAATCAGACCCTGGGTTCCATCAAAGTCCGTATTGTCTGCTCAGACCGGCAGTGGCTCTCCAGGGTCTCAGGCTGAGGTCTTTCACATCGCCTACTTGACCTGGTCCCTTTAGCTGGAGATGCCGCCAGTGATTGAACCTGGGACCTTCTGCATGCCAAGCAGATGCTCTACCACTGAGCCACAGCCCCTCCCTGTAATTCCCCCTTCCTGCCAGAGCTCGATTCAGTGGAAGCAGCACCTAGTGTGCAAATTCAGTCCTGAAACTTCTGGGTCTTCAACCCATCCCCAAGGGAGCCGGGGAGAAAGGGAAGGGGAAGGAAGACAAAGAAGAAGAAAAGGAAGAGGAAATAAGTGGGAAAGAGCATATTTCCACAAAGAAATGGACTAGAGAATGTAATAAAAATGAAAGCTGGGGATTCAGAGAACCTGATGCGTATTTTGGTATAACAGTGTATCAATGTAACTATGAATTTATTGAAAAGACCACGGAAACCTGCTGGGCGGACACCCTCAGTCACCCACACCAGCAGCGGCAGCAGCAAGAGACAAAACTACGCAAGTCTGTCCCCGTGTGGAAAACACCCACGGTTCCTGTTGGCACTGCCCAAAAAGTTGTGCAACTCTTGCAAGAGACGGGTGTTAAGATTAATCTTATTTTGCATCCTTCACTGAGTCTTACTTAGAATACTTTAATTCTAGGATCCCTTTCTCTTTCTTTCTACTCCTTGGATCAGGTGCTCCGAGTTCTTAAATCTGCTTTGGCGGCTAATAGGATAATCCAGCATTACTCGAAGGCCCACGCTGCACCATTTGGACTTATGGATACTTGTGCCAAGGGAAAAAAGTCGTTGATAATCGGCAAGACACCCCTGACATATTCATATTTGCATGGGAAGTTTTTCCTCTATATGTTGCCTGGTTTCCTCCGCTGCTGCATTTCCCCTTTATCTCTCTCCTCTACTCCACTTTCCTTTTTCTTCCATGCTTCGTCTTTTGTTCTTATATCTTATTACATCTAGTAGTTCAGAGCCCCCCCACCCCCACCCGCCAAATTGGGTGGTCTAGGGTGGAGAGAGAAGGCTGCTTATGCAGGTCACCTTTATTGTCATTTTATTGTTTTTATTTGAATAAGATTAATAATTTTTTAAAAATTGTTTTTAAAAGGATGCATGTGGATCACTAGAAGAAGAGTTGGTTTTTATATGCTGACTTCACCACTTAAGGAAGAATCAAACCGGCTTACAATCGCCTTCCCTTCCCCTCCCCACAACAGACACCCTGTGAGGTAGGTGGGGCTGAGAGAGCTGTGACTAGTCCAAGGTTGCCCAGCTGGCTTCATGTGGAGGAGTACGGAAACCAACCCGGTTCACCAGATTAGCCTCCGCCACTCATGTGGAGGAGTGGGGAATCAAACCAGGTTCTCCAGATCCGAGTCCACTGCTCCAAACCACCTCTCTTAACCACTACACCACGCTGGCACTACCACAAGAGGAATGCCGAAAGCAACTCTCCAGCAGCTTGGGAGGTCTGTTCCCAAAAGGGTCTTGGTTCGGCTCCAGCAGCAACCACAGTGAACACACTTTAGGCTTATTTGTGTGATCTCAATATATGTATTTATGATTTTCAATTTCCATCCCACCCTCCCCAGCTGAAGCCAGACTCGGGGCGGGTAACAACATTAAAAACCAGCCAAACAGGCATAATGATATCCCATAAAAACACACCTATCTTTAAAACAATCATAAAACATTTAAAAGCAGTAGATGTGGCCAAAAAAGATGGTTTCTGCTGAACTACTGCAGGCAGACATTCTCCATAGATCATAACCTAACTCACTTAACATGGGGGAAATCTGTTATTTTTGCGTTTGTACTCAAGCCAGGAAATGAACCCCTCCTCCCCCCATAGTTCGGACTCCTGGCTTGCCCAGCAAGTGCAAACCACAGTTTGCTGGTTGGGGTGTTGTGGCAAACTCTGGTTCGCAGAGAAAGCAGAAGCAGCTGATCGACTCTCCACGTCCTAAGGAAGCCAGCATCACGCATGATGATGCCTGGCTGCCTTATACTGAGTCAGATGCTCGGTCCATTGATAGGGTGGCCAGGTGGGTGGTTTCGACAGGCAATTGTCTGCCAATCCACCTGGCTGCTCCGGAGCAGCTGCTTTAGCATTTAAACCCCCAAATTGGGGGGGGGGGTTGAGTGCTAAAGCGGCCGTGGCGATGTGGTGCTTCTGAGTAAACCTGGAAGTGACGCAATCGCGTGCGCACGGCCCTGCGCACACGCAATCACCCCAGCCCCACCTACTAAAACCTGCTGATGGAGAGGAGGGACCTGGCAACCCTCTCCATTGAGGACCTATGCCGAGGTCAGTATGGTCTACTCTGACTGGCGGTGGCTCCCCGGGAACTCAGGCAGAAGCCTTTCACATCACCTACTGCCTGGGCCGTTTTAAAACTGAACAGGCCAGAGCTTGAACCTGGGGCCTCGTGCACGCCAAGCAGATGTTCTACCACTGAGCCACGACCCCTACAGCACGCAAGCCTGAAGCTCCTTCAAGGCTCATTTGTAGAGCAGCACACTACAGCTGGTTGTTGAATCAAAACAAAGCCCCCCCGCTTAACCCGACCCCGCCAGGGCCATTTGAACGATCTGGTAGGAAATGTCTTGGGCAGGAGGAACAAGTGCAGGAGCAAAGATCCTTGAGTTAATAGTTGCAAGACACAGAGGCACATACTGGACTGGATGTGATACCAATCCCCACAGTGCAAATAATCTTCTTTTGAGCAAATGCCCAGTGGCTCAGTGGTAGAGCTTCTGCTTGGCATGCAGAAGGGTCCCAGGTTCAATCCCCCGGCATCTCCAGTTAAAGGGACTAGGCAAGTAGATGACGTGAAAGACCTCTGCCTGAGACCCTGGAGAGCTGCTGCCGGTCTGAGTAGACAGTACTGACTTTGATGGACCAAGGGTCTGATTCAGTATAAGGCAGCTTCATGTGTTCATGCCAGGGATAAACCAGCAACCCGGCACCATCTCTGGTCCAAATTCTGCTCCTCCCCTTGCCAAAGTGGTCTCAGAACTGCGGGGGAGTGGTGGGAAGAGAAGAGAGATGCCTGAGGCATGCGTGGAATTTTTGTGCAACTCCCTGGGTCCAGCTGAAAAGCCAGCTGAAGAAGGTCGGCTGGCCAGCAGCACAGAGATCCTCTGCAGAGGTCCTCCACTGGATGGCCCGGCTACTCCCGCGGGTGTATCACCGTCTGGGCCGGCTGAGCATGTGATCAGCCATCAGAGCCACCGCAAGGCGATGGGAACAGGCAGGTGAACACGTCCGCAGGCCCGAGACAGCGAGAGATTAGCCCGCAGACGAAGGGAAGCGGCTGCCCCCTGACCCCGGGGAGAGAACAGAAAGTGGAAAAGGGACCGCGTGCACCACTTCAGAAGGGCAGCCAGACGGAAAAGGCGACGGCGTTGAAGCCTCAAGACAGCCCCCCCCCCGCCACTCACCCCCAACAACAGGAGGAGGAGCAGGTGACATCGAGAAGGAGAAGGAGAAGATTTTAGCTACCTCTCAAGGAGAATTAAACCAGCTTACAATTGCCTTCCTTTCCTCTCCCCACAACAGACACCTTGTGAGGTAGGTGGGGCTGAGAGAGTTCGGAGAGAGCTGTGACTAGCCCAAGGTCACCCAGCAGGCTTCATGTGGAGGAGTGGGGAAACCAACCCGGTTCTCCAGATTAGAGTCCACCGCTCTTAACCACTACACCACGCTGGCTCATGGGTACAACTAGACAGGACAATGCTCTAGAGGAGCGCGCTGGGTGTGTTGTGGGGGAGTGTTATAATTCCAAGTGCAGCAAGTGTGTGTGCAGAAGAGCCCAGCCATCTGAGAGCAAGGGGCATTTTCTCAGCAGGTTCCCTGGAGGAGCATGAACTTTAAAATTAAATAGCCCAGAATTATTTCTAGCCATGGAGATTTACCAGGAGAAAGAGAGCTTTCAAAAAGTATTTTAGAAGGTGGAATTTACAGGGATTCTGTGACAGACACGGTGTTTACTATGGCAGACAGCCTCCTTAAAATTTGCTAAGGCGGCTCCTTCAGCGTAGGAAATACACAGATCACAGCACTAGAAGAGAAATCCAGTTGTCATCAGAGATGATGATGAAGAAGATTTGGTTTTTATATGCCAACTTTCTCAGCCACTTAAGGAAGAATCAAACCGGCTTACAATCACCTTCCCTTCCCCTCCCCACAGCAGACACCCTGTGAGGCAGGTGGAGTTGAGAGAGCTGTGACTGGCCCAAGGTCACTCGGCAGGCTTCATGTGGAGGAGTTGGGAAACCAATCCACTTCACCAGATTAGCCTCCGCCACTCATGTGGAGGAGTGGGGAATCAAACCTGATTCACCAGATGAGTCCACAACTCCAAACCACTGCTCTTAACCACTACACATGCTGGCTCTGGGAAAGAACTGGGTATGTCCACTTTTTCAAAAAGAGACGCAGGTTATGGTTCTGAACCTCCACTAAACTTTCAGCTCTCCAGAATCTTTTTTGGGGGGCTTCGTGCACCCTGAAACTTCCCAGCGTCTCCCTGGCAGGTTCCAAATGGCTTCTTACACAACATCAATAACACTGTAATGCTGATGAGGTGCTGTAACAGCATCGCCCCACATGGCTCTGAGGTCAAGGAACAGGTGCCAAGGTGGAAGGATCCTCCCGAAAACACCCTAAAAAGGCAGGGAGCTCCAGCCGCGGCAGCCGCCTTTCTGCCTCCGATCAGAATCGGTTTCTCGTTAGCTTCCACTTCTGAACTTTATTATTACAGGTTGAGTATCCCTTAGCTTTAGGGGAGGGGGCCGTGGCTCAGTGGTAGAGCATCCGCTTGCCATGCAGAAGGTCCCAGGTTCAATCCCCGGCATCTCCAGTTAAAGGGGCCAGGCAAGTAGGTGATGTGAAAGACCCCTGCCTGAGAGCCGCTGGCAGTCTCAGCAGACAATACTGACTTTGATGGACCAAGGGGAGTCTGATTCAGTATAAGACAGCTTCGTGTCTTCATCCGGACTGCTTGGGACCAGAAGTGGTCTGCATTTCAGATCTTTCCGAAATATTCTGGGATATTTGCATATACATAATGAGATATCTTGGGGAGGGGACCCCAAGTCTAAACACAAAATTCATTTATGTTTTATATACGCTTTATATTCAAAGCCTGAATGTAATTTTAAGCAATATTTTTAAACAATCTTGTGTACATTGAACCATCGGGAAGCAAACTGATGTGCTGCTGAGGGCCTGTGCCTGCGTGCTGGCTCAAAGAGTCTTGCTGTCGGGTCCGTCCAGATATCGGATGCCCTGATAAGAGATACTCAACCTGTATTATTATTATTTTTTTTTAAAAAACAAGCATCGTCAATTCTGGCTGCTTGCCTCTTGCTCTGGAATAAAAGCAGAACCACTAGTGGAAAGGATCCATAGAACCCAGTCCTTCTGCAGTTTTCCTGCATCTGAGAGACTTGTTCCTTCCTGCTGGAGCCACCAAGTCAAGGTCCTGCACATTTTGCCCTGACGACGACTAGCCTCTCTCTTTCCGTTTTGTCCGAACTGGACGGACAAGCAAACTGCTCTCTTGCTCCAGACACAGGGCTCCTCCCTTTCCTCCTCCCCCCAGTCGCTCCAGGTAGCCTCCCACCTGCGATTTAGCCCCCGGAGTCATCGGCGTATTGAAGTTATTCAGATCCCAGATGTAAATCTCAGAGTCGTTGGCTCCAGAAGCCAGTAGGTTGTCCTGGAAGGAAAACAGTGATTAGAAGAGTGATCATCTGGCCAGGCTGCGCACAGAAACGGACAACAGAAACTGCAGAATCTGTCCTTACCAACAACCTTGCGATGATATAACACGTGACCTGGGGTTACACAAATTTGGTTTGGGGCTTGAATAAAGTGCATACTTTTTAGATGCAGGGACCCTTCACCTCGGGTCTACAAAAACCCAAATGTTCCCTCTTAAAGGGCAAGTTGCTGGTTTCAGACTGCAGTGCGGGGGTGTCAAGCATAAGGCCTCTGGGCTGGATCCAGCCTCTTGAGAGTTCTTATTCAGCCCGCAAGTCAGCCGAGGCAGCCACCCTCACCCCCGTCCTGAGGTGTCAATGATCAAAGACTGTTAAATAAAAGAAAATACTGTAAGAATGTTATTGTTTTAAGCATGTTTGTATTTTAAGTTTAAAAAAATCATTAATTGGCTTTGCCTGTGTCTTCTGTAAAGTTTGTATCTAAGAACATAAGAAAGGCTATGCTGGATCAGACCAAGGTCCATCAAGTCCAGCAGTCTGTTCGCACAGTGGCCAGCCAGGGGCCTCCAGGAAGCCCACAAACAAGACGGCTGCAGCAGCATTTATTCTGCATGCGTTCCACAGCACCTAAGATAATAGGCCTGCTCCTCTGATCCTGGAGAGAATAGGTATGCATCATGACTAGTATCCATTTTTACTAGTAGGCATGAATACCCCTCTCCTCTATGAACATATCTCCCCTCTTAAAGCCTTCCAATTTGGCAGCCATCACCACATCCTGAGGCAGGGAGTTCCACAATTTAACTATGCATTGTGTGAAGAAATACTTCCTTTTATCTGTTTTAGATCTCTCACCCTCCAGCTTCAGCAGATGACCCCGTGTTCTAGTATTATGAGGGAGAAAAGCTTCTCCCTGCCCACTCTCTCCATACCTTGCATAATTTTATAGACCTCTATCATGTCTCCCCTTAACCACCTTCTTTCCAAGCTAAACAGCCCTAAGGGTTTTAACCGCTCCCCATAGGGCTGTTGCTCTTGTCCTTTAATAATTTTGGTTGCTCTTTTCTTGCACCTGTTCAAGCTCTGCAATATCCTTTTTTAGGTATGGTGACTAGAACTGTACACAGTATTCCACAGTATCTCCGGTACCTGGCATTATATTTTATGGTACACATGGCCGAGTGACATTTATGTTATATCCAGCCCTCGTAACAAATGAGTTCAGCATCCCTGCCGTGCTGAGTATGTGCACATTTTGAGGATGCTTTCTGATCAGAAGTCAGGAAGGGCAGCCTAGTGGCTCAGGAGGTAGAGTGGCTTGTGAACATTACAGATAAAAAGAGCCACCCCCACTCACAGCTTAAACACACACTATCACGCCCCAGACCACACTCCATTTCTAACACACTATAAAATGACCAGCGGGGTGTTAAGAGCGGTGGTTTGGAGTGGTGGACTCTGATCTGGAGAACCGGGTTTGATTCCCCACTCCTCCACGTGAGCGGCGGAGGCTAATCTCGTCAACCGGGTTGGTTTCCCCACTCATACACATGAAGCCAGCTGGGTGACCTTGGGCTAGTCAGAGCTCTCTCAGCCCAACCTACCTCATAAGGTGTCTGTTGTGTGTTAGGCAAATTTTCCCTTTGTCCCTTTCCCTCGATTCTTGGTGTAAATGGAATTCTCTGCTAGCCTACTAACCAAAGCTCAGCCCAGAGAATGTGATAAGCAGGACAGGCCTTTCATTCCCTTAGCACACCATTCTCAAACATCACATTAAACATATACCAGTAAAACATGCAGGTTTATTAGGCTTACAAGAAGATATAAGACAAGGAAAAAGAAGAGCAATACTTTGGTAAATATACAAGACAGAAAGTAACAGACCCACACAAAAGCGACACACTAACATGTTATCAGATCGCTCTGAGGTCATTCCAAAGAAAGACAGAGATGGTCTCTCTCTTAGGAAGGACGAGGGACTGGGCAACTGGACTAGCCTTTTATAGGTTGAACCATGAGAAAGGGTCTCAAATGGCCCCCTCCTGCCAAATTCTTCAGGATATGAGTTTTCACAAATAATGGCTATAAGTTGTTTGGAAGATCTCTTGTTCCATAATAATTCTTTCAGTGTCCAGGTCTGATAACTGATTGTTCTGTCCGTCAGCTAATGTACCAAAAACAACCTCCCCCTATGTGAGCAGACAATTTGTTGCCTGCTTAAATGGCCTTGCCATCACAAACATAATTTTGGGGCATCCAATGTGTTGTGGGTGATTAACTCTAAGTAATGCAATTTCCTATGACCTTTTAGGTCAGAATCCTAATTGGACCTAGGGTCAACTAAAAGTCAGGTCTTCATATGGTTTCTAAGCTATAGGTTAATATAAGCTATAGGTTAATAGAATTGGTTCTTCTTAAGCCAAACTAATATAAAAGATATACATATAAAAAGATTCTCGCAACATTGTGGATAGTGGAAGGGAAGATGATTGTAAGCCGGTTTGATTCTTCCTTAAGTGGCAGAGAAAGTCGGCATATAAAAACCAACTCTTCTCCTGACCTTTCTAAAGGGTTTTAGAAGGGACCACAGGAGAGGTTCTCTGTTTGCTTTTACAGAGCCCAGTGGAAGCCCCCTCCCTCAATAATTTTTGGGGGAAAGGATCAGAATTGCCAGACTGTTGGATGAAGAAGACCCCAGAAATGGGTAGAATGAAGAGGAGGAAAACCAGGGGCCACGGAAAGGGCCTTGGGCTTTTGAGTTGTGAAGGTGTCCTGCTTCCAACCAAAAACTCTACCCAGATATCCCTCTGATTTTTTCAGGCTTGCTAAAGGCTTATTTGAAAACGGAAATGGAAACCAGTAGAATTCTCAGAAGACAATACCAGAAGCCACATCCCACATTTGATGCTATAATTGTTAACTATGAAAACCGCAAAAAAAAAAAAAAAAAAATGCTAGCAGCTTTCAGCTCAAAGCACCTGAAAAGAGGCAGCTCAGAGAACTGCCAAGAAAGCAATATTCCAGTTCATGTGCCAAATACAGGGAGAGTATCCCTTAGCTGGACATCCCATGATCCAAAAAACGGAGCCTTAGAGCCAACTTGCAGGCAGATCCGTGCTGCCTGCTTTCAATGTTTTCTCTCACCTAAAAAAATAAAATAGCGTACATTGCATCGTAGGTGGAGAATGAAAGCGGGTGGTTGTTAGTTTGTTGTTGTTCTTGTTTTACAGCTGACACAGGTATTCTGGCGAGACAGCGACACCTTTGCTTTTGAATGGTTCAATGTACACAAAATTATTTTAAAAATTATTTACCATTACACTCAGGCTATGTGTATAAAATGTATATATAACATAAATGAATTTGGGCCCCATCCCCAAGATATCTCATGATGTATATGCAAAAATTCCAAAATATTCCAATATACGGAAAGATTCAAAATACAAACCAATTCTGGTCTGTAGCAGTTCGGATAAAGGATACTCAATATGGGTTATGTTGGCCATGGAGAACACTTGAAGATATCTTTAGGTCGCTGCCTTAATCTTCATAAGGAATAACAAAAAACAAAAAAAGCTGGCATTTACCATCACGCGCAGAAATGTGAAGCAGAAGAACCAAGTGATTTGGGATTTAAACTTGGAGCGTGGAAAACTGGAGTGCATTTGTTTAGATTTTGTATGTGAATCATTCAGTGCCTCAGTCTCTTTCAGCCTCACTGACCTCCATCTGGAAAAATTCAGCTGACACACCTTGCGCCAGAAACAGGTGTAAAAGACAGCAGGTGTTTGGTTTCTTTGTGTGTTCTCTGTCTCCCCCTTATGGCTAAAGAGTATATACACAGTTGATCATTTTCTCTACTATTAACACTTTTGGGGATGCTCAAGTTATGAATTTTAAATTCAAAATGTATTTTTCCCTATTTTAAAAATAGCATTTAAACTCTTACTGAATGTGCGCTTCTTAAGAATCTGTAACTTACCAGAGACAATAAATGGTATTCTTATATTAAGGTACAGAATTAGAACCATATTTGTAATATATAAGAAGAGTTGGTTTTTATACCCCACTTTTCTCTACCTTTCAAGGAGAATCAAACTGGCTTACCCATTGCCTTCCCTTCCTCTCCCCACAACAGACACCTTGTGAGGTAGATGGGGCTGAGAGAGTTCAGAGAGAACTGTGACTGGCCCAAGATCACCCAGCATGCTGAATGTGGAGGAGTGGGGAATCCAACCCAGTTCACCAGATTAGACTCTGCCACTCATGTGGAGGAGTGGGGAATCGAACCAGGTTCTCCAGATTAGAGTCCGCCGTTTATGTGGAAGAGTGGGGAAACCTACCTGGTTGTCCAGGTTAGAGTCCACCGCTCTTAACCACTACACCATACTGGCTGTACAAGAATTAAATACACCAAACTGTATTACAAAGCCACAAAATGTGTATTTTGTGGCTTTGTAATACAGTGTACTGGTACACCCTAACTTATAAAATGCTTTTCTACTAAGATTAGTTTTCACACTGCAAACTATCAATGCAATCCTATGCAGTTACTCCAGTCTAAGCCCGTTGAAATGAATGGGCTTAGACTGGAGTAACTCTCTTTAGGATTGCACTGTATGGATTCTTTGGAGTTTTGAAAATGTGTTTGTGGAAGAAGCTTTGTATTTTGGCTTCTTCTCTACGGGTCTTAGACACGGGCTACGCTTGATACTATTGCTAGAACTGAGAAACGGCTGAATTGCATTTCTTTAATTACATGCCAATATGTGGAGGAATTCTATGGAATCCCAAGGCTCACTTTAATTTGGCCCTTGATGAAGGCTGGCTGAAGACTGACTGATTTCCAATCAGCTATTACTGAATTCAGTTTTGACTGAATTTTGAGGACTTCTACACTGAGTCGTTATCAAACGTACCAAGGCTTTTCATTAAGACAATCTGCAGCTGACAAATCTTTGACGTCAAGACCTTCTGTGTTATGCCAGTTGATTACTCCAATTCTGTGCCTAATTTAATCTGTAATTCCATTGGTTGTTGACGCCACCTTTTCACCTGGCCAAGCTGGAATCCCAGCTCCCGTTTCCAGGCCAGCGTGGTGAACTGGTTAAGAGGGGTGGTTTGGAGCGGTGGAGTCTGGAGAACCGAGTTTGATTCCCCCCTCCTCCATATGAGCGGCGGAGGCTAATCTGGTGAACTGGATTTGTTCTCCTACACACGAAGCCAGCTGGGTAACCTTGGGCAAGTTACAGCTCTCTTCGAGCTCTCTCAGCCCCACCTACCTCACAGGGTGTCTGTTGTGGGGAGGGGAAGGGGAGTGTAAGTCAGTTTGAGTCACCCTTAAGTGGTAGAGAAAAAAACCAACTCCTCTTCTTCTTCTTCAGGCCAGCCTGTAAACTAGGGTTTAATTTTCCATAGAGACCACTAGAAGACTCCCCTCTTATCAAGTTGCTGTAGCATGTCGCGATTCAGTAGCCGGGTACCTGGAAAGGGTTGAAGTCGAGTGCTCGGACAGGGCCGGTGTGCTTCTCTGCGTGGCCAATCGCTGGCTCATTTGCTGAAGCCAGACTCTGGGAAGCGCCATACAGGGTGATGGCGCCGTTATCCCCACCACCGACAATCACTCCAGAGGGATCAGATCCTCCTTTGGCAAAGCTGCCCCAGATGAGTTTGTGAAATCTAGGAAGGAGAAAGATGCTGATTGCAGAGTTGGATCAGAGCTGAAACCAGGTCCTCTGGAGCCGGCGCAAATAGGCAGCTCAGAAATATTAAATGTTAAACCTCCAGAAATATTCTGTGGAATAGCGCTCTATTTAAGCTGACGCACAATGAACGATTCCTCTTTTCAGATGGCCTTAACTCTACTCCAAACCACAGATGAAGGAAGGGTGGCGTCAGTGTTTGGCTCTCGTGGCACTTTCTTGCACGCCCAGGGAAATGCTGATCACCACTTTGGGGTCAGGAAGAAATTTTCCTCCAGGATCCAGGCCAGATTGGCCAGGGATCCTGGAAGATTTTTTTTGGCCATCTTCTAGGCATGGAGTAGGGGTCACTGGGACTATGTGTGGGGGGACATATTTGTGAATTTCCTGAATTGTGCAGGGGGTTGGACAAGATGACCCTGGTGGTCCCCTCCAACTCTATGATTCTATGACCATGAACACATGAAGCTGCCTTATACAGAATCAGACCCTTGGTCCATCAAAGTCAGTATTGTCTACTCAGACCACCAGCGGCTCTCCAGGGTCTCAGACAGAGGTCTTTCACATCACCTACTTGCCTGGTCCCTTTAACTGGAGATGCCGGGGACTGAACCTGGGACCTTCTGCGTGCCAAGCAGATGCTCTACCACTGAGCCACGGCCCCTCCCATCAAGTTCATTATTAGGAGAAGTGATGAATACCTGGCATTTATCTACATGCATATCGTTTTATAATCCCGTACAACAACCATCCTGTGATGTAGTACTGCTCTGTCACCTCTCTACTGCAGGTGAAGGCCTGAGGACAGAGGGAACGGCAGGCTTCTAGCCTTGTGGGTTCATAGTAGAGGTGAAATTCAAACCAGGAACTCTCCAATTTGCAGGTCAGTCTTTTAGCCACTACGCAACATCAGCTCTCAGACTGACACAAGCAGATTACGCACACTATGCACATGCTGATTTAAAAAGTAATACCTGGCAGATGTATCAAAGTCCATACTGCCTCGGCAGAACTTGTGATACGGACCTAACTCTTTGCCCACTGGCTGAGCTCCTCTGCCTCAGTTGCTAAAATTGTACAAAGCAGTTGGAACAAAGGGAGGGGTGGAACGTCTAGGATCCTGGCGAGCAGCTGTTGGGGGGGGGGAATGAGTTGCTCAGGAGCCCATCCAGAGATGTAAAGGTCCGGGGGGGAAGTGAATTCAGAACAAAACTCTCCACCTGAATTCCCCCACCAAGGACTTTTATTTCATTATTTATTTCATTCCACCACCACCCAAGAGAAAACCTTGGAAATTTTGGAAGCAATTGTAAAGCAATCTACGGCATTAGATAACAATAATTCCTGCGTAGACGGCAGGAATATGCAACATATTTTCAAAAATATATTCACTGTTAAATGTGGCTTGTTTTGTCCACAATTAATTCACTATAATGTGATAATAGACTACAGAAGAGCTCTGTGTTCTCAACGTTTTCCAGTTTAACCCTGTATCTAAAGATGCTGCAGAACAGGGCAGTTTCTGTTCATATGACAGACTTCCTCTTGTCACTTACAGCATTTGCAAATTCTGCTTTCTACATTTATTTTCCCCGAGGGACTGTGCAACTCTTCCTTCTGTTTGGTGTGTTCAGCACCATTCCGATTGCGGAAAACCGACAAGGCAGTTCTAAGCAGCATCACACCCCTCCCAAGTCTGTGGAAGTCTATGGGCTTAGCAATGCGCTCTCCTAAGGAGTGCACTGTAAGACACTCCTACTTTTCAAATCCATAAATACGGCAACTTCACATGCTAAGTACTGTTGTTAAAGCAGTAAGATAAATTTGGGGTTGACAAAAAAAATTGCCTAATTTCTCAAAATTTCTGACATTTCTCCCAGACACCCCCCATAACACCTTCCCTCCCACTTGGAAATTCCTGGAAATTTACAACTCTTAGCTCCCCCCCCCCAACCCCCCAGCACTGGAAGCCCCATCTGGACGCCTTCTAACTAGCTCCTGCATTAATTAAGCGGTACTCAGTAACCACCAAGGTTAGAAATTCCCCCTGCTCAGAAATGACACCGCAGGAATCCTCAATGCCTTAGGCTTGCATCTCTAATATCCATGCCTGCTAACTACTTTAGGCCTAGGGACGCTTCTAAGACGGGCCAGGGTTGCACTGGACATCAGCCACCATTAGGCCACACTCCGGTCCCTTTTCAGCGTTCCCCACAATATCATCTGTGTGGACTGGAGGACTCCATGTGTCTTGGCGACCAGCTCGTATCGATGGCCAGGCTACGGGGAAAGCCAAATTCTGGCTGCCAGAGGCAATTAGTTTCCACCTGGAAAAACTTCCCCCTCTTTTGCTCCTTCCCGCCCCAGCAATAACCCTAAAAGAAGAAAGGGTAAGAAGCAGGAAGGGTCCGATACCGATGAGAGGCAGAAAGGCTTCCCCTGTATTTCATCTCCAAAGAGGGGTCTCTGAAGTCCACTTCGAAGATGTCCAGAGCAGCGCTATTGCTGAAGGAGGAGTCCAGCTGCTGGGCAGACGTTCCTGGGTCGGGACACAAGAAAAAAGGACATACAGCCTATGCTTTCGACATTTGTAAGGGCATCTGTCTAACGAGAGAGAGCTTCAAAGGTTGAGCTCCAAACTACACCGTATAACAAAATAATTACATTTATTGCAAAGTGTACAAGTATAAAATTGTTAAAACACAGGGCGTGGAATACAGGCTATGTTTAAAAATATCAGTTATAAAATTCTTATACATGGTTGATATACAATCAAAGTAAATGACCAAAGCTAGACCAGATGCCAGTAGTCACAAGTACAGAAAGTTATAAAAAACACATGTGGAAATAAACCTTGGGAGATATTTTTATCTGAAAATGGAAAACCACAAGAAAAAGGAGACAAAAAAGATGTGTGTTTTTAATAACTTATTTGTATGTGTTTTTTACATGAATTGTCCTAGATCTGAACACAGTATCTGTGCTGCATCCCTGAAACTAAAATGCCCAAATGCAGATTTGTTTGTATTCAGGGCTCATTGTAGCATGCAACAAAACAACAAGTATTAGCGTTTAAGCATCCTGGCTTCGAGATGAAGGTGCAGAGCAGACACCGCTAATGAGTTGCAAAGCAGGAGACAAGTCCAGGGACAGCACAAGCACACCCTCGATCACAAAGAGATGTGGACGATGTGGCAAAGAGTGCATTCGGGGGGGGGGAAGCCCCCCATGTAAAAAGGATGATGAACAGGTCAGCAGGAAGCCGCCACCGCAAATAACACCTTCCCAAAGCCAGCGTCCGTGTGGAGCGCACCTGCCGCCAAGCAGATGGGGTGGTGGCCCGCAGGGCTCCAGGCCTGGACAGCCATCCGCTCGGCCTCCTTCAGCTTCATGGCAGCAGTTCTAAAGGAGACACGAGAAGAAGAATTGCACGGCTGTTAGATCACCACATGCCCACAGGACAACTGCTGAGACCTGCCTGTTTGAGGGGAAACCCCTCAGTGGCATGACTCTCCTGGGAGCAAGCAGTGAAGGCTATGAACGCATCATTAAATGGTGGAGCTCCCTGCCATGTGGTGATGGCTGCCAACTTGGAAGGCTTTAAGAGGGGAGTGGACATGTTCATGGAGGAGAGGGCTATCCATGGCTACTAGTGAAAATGGATACTAGTCATGGTGCATACCTATTCTCTCCAAGATCAGGAGAAGCAGGCCTGTTATATCGGGTGCTGTGGAACACAGGCAGGATGGTGCTGCTGCAGTCGTCTTGCTTGTGGGCTTCCTAGAGGCACCTGATTGGCCTCAGAGTGAACAGACGGCTGGACTTGATAGGCCTCCTGGGTCTGATCCAGCATGGCTTTTCTTATGTTCTGGTGTTTTTACAATGCTCCCCTATTCTCTCCAGGATCAGGGGAGCATGCCTATTATATTGGGTAATTCACAGTGGGTAGCCGTGTTAGTCTGTCTGCAGTAGTAGAAAAGAGCAAGAGTCCAGTAGCACCTTAAAGACTAACAAAAATATTTTCTGGCAGGGTATGAGCTTTCGTGAGCCACAGCTCACTTCTTCAGATATTATATTGTGGACTGTGGAACACAGGCAGAATAAATGCTGCTGCAGCTGTCTTGTTTGTGGGCTTCCTAGAGGTACCTGGTGGCCACTGTGGGAACAGACTGTTGGACTTGATGGGCCTTGGCCTTATCCAGCAGGGCTTTCCTTATGTTCTTATGAGCATGACTGTCTCCTTTCCTCATGGCCACATCATCAACTCAAGCTAGAGGTGGTTCTCCTTTGTCTTCCCTGATTCCAGCCTGCCTTGTGCATGCAACACATTAGGGCAGGAGGACTCCTTTCGCAGCTTCTGTGACCCAGTAAATTGCCTGGTCGCTCCGAATGCTCATCTGAAGATCCATGCATTTTTGGGGTCCCTGTCTAAACATGCTGACAGCTTCCCACAGAACCATTCCAGAAAAGGGATGGAAACCAAAGGCAGCAAAGAAGGGTCGGGGGGGAGGGGAGGCAGCGTTTGCGTTTTCGCTGGAGACTCCTTTATTAGAAAGAGGAAACTGAGAAACAGGACTGAGAACTCTGGGCCTCCCTGAATTTATGGCATTTGATCCCTCACTATCCTGTGCCCACACTTAAGACTATCCGGGATAAAATGATTGAAGGCCTCGTCCTTTCAAAACAGAAATTAGCACACCTATTTGCTGGATGACAGTAAATGCTAGCTCTCAGAACGAAAGAGATCTCTTGTGCATACTCAACACAGGAAAACGTGTGGGAAAAGCTGAGTCTTTGCTTTTGCATCATTAAAAACAAATCCACCCAGAGCCTTGGGCATGAATTATCCCGATCAAAGGCTATACTGCAGCTCTTCCTAGGCAGACGGAAGCAACCTTTGCCTTATTAGAATGTGGTGATGAGGACGATAAAAAAGTCCCAAGCCCCCTTAAGCAGAGGGATCCACTTCTGAAGCCTCAGCCATAGAACCAGGTCAACTAGATTTGAGTCCAGAGACACCTGAGAGACCAACTAGATTCTCAGGGCATCAGCTTTCGAGAGTCACAGCTCAGGCAGCCAAAAAAGACCTTTGACTCTCAACAGCTGATGCCCTGAAAATCTAGTTGGACGTAGTCAGATCTTTAACTAAAAAGCCTTCACGAGATCCCAGTGATCTGCATGACTATCAAGTTATTGCAGGGGAAAGTCCTTGAGAGTTGATTAGTATCAGCATATTGATGCTGTACCCCCAAATCTCCCAACAACCCCTTCCAGCCATGAGTTATCATAGATATGCTAAACAGCAGAGAGAACAAGAAGGATCTTTAAGGGATCCCAACTCCAACAATGTAAGTAAATAAGAACCTAAGAAACGCCCTGCTGGATCAGACCCAGGCCCACCAAGTCCAGCAGTCTGTTCACACAGTAGCCGACCAGGTGCCTCCAGGAAGCCCACGAGCAAGACGACTGCAGCAGCATTTATCCTGCCTGTGTCTCACAGCACCTAATGTAATAGGCCTGCTCCTCTGATCCTGGAGAGAATAGGTATGCATCATGACTAGTACTCATTTTGACTAGTGGATAGCCCTGTCTTCCATAAGAATATAGGGAAAGCCACACTGGATCAGACCCAGGCCCATCAAGTCCAGCAGTCTGTTCACACAGGGGCCAACCAGGGGCCTCCAGGAAGCCCACAAACAAGACGGCTGCAGCATCGTCCTGCCTGTGCTCCACAGCACCCCATATAATGGGCATGCTCCTCCTGTAGAGAATAGGGATGCAGCATGACTAGTGTCCATTTTGACTAGTAGCCATGGACAGCCCTCTCCTGCATGAACATGTCCACTCCCCTCTTCAAGCCTTCCAAGTTGGCAGCCACCGCCACATCCTGGGGCAGGGGTTTCCACAATTTCACTATGCGTTGTGTGAAGAAATACTTCCTTTTGTCTGTTTTGAATCTCTCACCCTCCAGCTTCAGCAGACAACCCCACGTTCTGGTATTGTGAGAGAGGGAGAAAAGCTTCTCCCTGTCCACTCTCTCCATGCTACGCGTAATTTTATAGACCTCCATCATGTCTCCCCTTAGCCACCTTCTTTCCAAGCTAAAAAGCCCTAAGCGCTTTAACCGCCCCCCATAGGGCCGTTGCTCTCGCCCCCCCTGATCATTTTGGTTGCTCTTTTCTGCACCTTCTCAAGCTCTGCAGTGTCCTTTTCTAGCTGTGGTGACCAGCCGCCTTCTGCTTCTCCTGCTTGGCTCGTTTTCTTCCTCGAGCGTCTAAATTTAGACTGTGAGTCAGTGAGTCTTTTGATCATCTGGTGCACCGGCAGAGCTCTTGAAATAAAGTAATGAAAACAACAGCATTGTGCCTCTGATGCTCCCTTCTGGAGGGAGAGCACCAGCGCAGCAGGGTCCCGGGAGCGGGATGGAGGCAGGCAGGCTCCCCTAACAAAGTTCACAGGGGAAGCCTAAGCCAGCTTCTCTCTCCCCCACCCCCACCCCCACCCCGGTCAAAAAAGTAGGGGACAGAGCAGCATGACCCAGATTGACCAGGGATCCTGGAGGGTTTTTTTGGGGGGAATCTTGTGGGCATGGAACAGGGGTCCCTGAGAGTGTGTGTATGTGGTGGGGGGGGGGGGGGAGGCAGGAAGGGTTGCGTCAGTGCTTGGCTCTTGTCAGGGCCGGATTTAGGTTTCATGAGGCCCTAAGCTATTGAAGGTAATGGGGCCCTTTATATGTCCAGCTGTCCTTTGTCAACAACAAATTGTCGGTTTTTTGTGTTGAATATATGCTATATGGTAATTTATGGACCTAATAGGTATTTAAAGCCATTTGCACATAACAAAATATGTATTTTATCAAAGTAATTGATATTTTAGGGAGCAAACCAGTGATATTTTAGGGAGCAGGCTAGCAGGTGGGGCCCATTACTTACATTATAGGAGCCAGCAGGCTAGCAGGTGGGGCCCATTACTTACATTATAGGAGCCTACACAACAGAAAACAATGTTGCTGTATGTAGGTTTTATTTTGTTTTTTATTATACTTTGGAAATGTACATCCAGTTTTTTTTTCCTTTAAATTTTTTGGGGGCCCCCAAGAGAGTGGGGCCCTAAACTATAGCTTGTTTAGCTTATACGTAAATCCAGCACTGGCTCTCGTGGCCCTTTCTTACATGCCCAAGGTGATGCCAATCACCACTTTGGGGTCAGGAAGCAACTTTCCTCCAGGCCAGATTGGCCAGGGATCCTGGAGGGTTGGGGGTTTTTTTTGGCCATATTCTAGGCATGGAGCAGGGGCCACTGGGGGTGTGGGGTTAAGGTGCATTGTGCAGGGGGTTGGGCTAGATGACCCCTGGAGGTCCAACTCTATGATTCTATGCTGCCTTGTGCTCTGTAGAATAAAGGATTTTAAAAGTGAGGTTTTAGGTTCTGGGTTCGAGTCTCCACTCTGCCATGGAAGCTTGCTGGTTGACCCGGGGCCAGCCACACTCTCTCAGCCCAACCGGCAGAGTTGTTGCAAGGATAAAAAAGGAGAAAGAGAGAGGCAGTGTAGTATAACGGTTAGTGGGTCAGACTAGGATCTGGGATGTCCAGGTTCGAATCCTCACAGTATGGCCGCTCGCTGGGCCCATGGCCCAGACACTTTCAGCACAACCTACCTCGCAGGGTTGTTGTGATGGCACAATGGGATAGAAATCATAGTTACCAGCCACTTAGGGCCATAGAATCATAATAAAGTTGGAAGGCACCTCCAGGGGTCATCTAGTCAAACCCAATGACCAATGCAGGGAATTCGCCACTACCTCCCCCCCCACACCCCCAGTGACCCCCACCCCCCTACTCCACGCCCAGATGGCCAAAAAAAAAACCCCTCCAGGGTCAATGGCCAATCTGGGTCGTGCAGCTCTGCCCCCTCGTTTTTTGACCCTCACAACACCCCTGTGAGGTAGGTTAGCCCGTGGAGGGGGAAAAAAAAAAGCAGAGTAGAAATAGCTAAGCCAATAACAAAACGGCGCTCTGCACATTTCGGGGCGGCTGAGAGTGCGGCCCGGGGAGCCCCCGGGCTGAGTCCCCAACACGCGTGTCCGGGCGCTCGTGTGAAAGAAGCACCCGCAACTCTCTGGCGGGGAGGAGGGGGGCAGGAGGGCCGCTCACCGTGGCAGAAGCTGACTGAAAACGCCCCGACCCCGGTCCCGGGCTGCCCGCCGAGGCTCCCTTGCGGGGCCGGCCTTCCCGGGTTGAGCGCCGCCGGGCGCGACCGCAGGTGTCTTGGCCGCGGGCGGCTGCCGTCGCCGCGGCCGGCCGCGATCGCAGGGGTCTTGGCCGTTGCCGGCTGCCGTCGCAGCCGGCAACGGCCAAGACCCCTGCGATCGCGGCCGCCCGCGGCGACGGCAGCCGCCCGCGGCCAAAACACCTGCGGTGGCGCCCAGCCGCGGCTACGGCAGCCGGCAACGGCCAAGACCCCTGCGATCGCGGCCGCCCGCGGCCAAAACACCTGCGGTGGCGCCCAGCCGCGGCTACGGCAGCCGGCAATGGCCAAGACACCTGCGATCGCGCCCGGTTTTACGGTGGAAGAACGGGGGACCGCCAACCCCCCCCCATGCAAGCAGTGGCCCCAGGCCAGCCCGCAAGTGGGAATTGAACCCCCCCACCCCAGAATCACGACTGATCTTAGGGTTGCCAACCTCCAGGTGGAGGCTGGAGACCTCCCGCTATTGCAACTGATCTCCAGGGGGCAGAAATCCGTTCCCCTGGAGGAAACAGCCGCTCTGGCGATTGGACTCTTATGGCATTGAAGCCCCTCCCCAAGCCCCTCCCTCTTCAGGCCCCGCCCCAAAACCTCCAGGTAGTTCCCAACCCGGGAGCTGGCAACCCTATCTGATCTCCAGGGCACCATTTCCCTGGAGAAAAGGGCAGTTTCAGAGGACTTCCATGGCAGTCTCCCAACATGCAAACTCTATGGTATACCATAGACTCCGGGCAAAACCCCTCCTCGACCCCCCAATAGACCAGTTTTTCCCCACCTGCAGCTGCCAAGTCTGAGGTTTTGCACCTCCTGCAGAAGCTTCTCCCCGGGGAAAGATTCCCAGAGGAGCTGGGTGGCTGTGGCAGCAGCAGCAGGCCATAGGGTCACCCCACATACACATGCATTAGGTCCTTTTTAAAAAGCTCCCCTAGAGCGGGGGGGGGGCATACCTGGCTCTCCCTTCTTCTGCTCACAATAGTCACCCAGCGAGGTTGTGGTGAAAAGGCCAGATTGCAGCCATCTTAAAAGCTAAATTATTACTATATTTCTAACCCACCCTCCCCAGCTGAAACCTCCCCACTTTACCTTCTGTTTTTTCATTTCAAGGAAAAGAACATGCTGGATTGTCAAAGTCTAGCAAGCCCCGAAGAATGTGGTTACCTTGAGAAGGCACAGCACTTTCGCACATGCCGAATAATGCACTTTCAACCTGGATTTTACTGTGTGAAACGGCAAAATCCACTTGCAAACAATCATTAAAATCCATTGAAAGTGCAAGCATGATAATGTATTAGCAACTCGTTGGAGCTGGCTGAAGGGGGTGCGAACTGCACTCGAACAGCATAACTGCTTTATTGTTGGACCAAAATCATCTGGACAACCCATGATCTCTGCCCCTGGACATAAGGATGTGTGTGCGCGTGCGTACCTGTAATTGATAAGCAAATAAGGAAGGTGGACTCGATAAACATGTGATCCTCACTGCAAACTGTTGTGTAAAAGACCAGAGAGGGTGTTGTGCGCGTTGGAATTCTGGGGTTTATAATCCCGACTCCATTTTTATTCAAATAAGGCAATTTTTTTTTAAATAAATCATTTTAATCTGGAGTCCAACTGGTTGTGAAAATTGGGAATACTCCACACGGCAAGCATAAGAGCTTATTTTGGTAACGAGGCCTTTGCTGAGGGAAGCCCGCACTACAAGAGCTAGATTTGTGTCCAGGAGCACTTTAGAGACCAACGAACGTTTTCGGGGTGTATGAACTTTTGAGAGACACAGCTTTCATATCTGACGAAGAGAACTTTGGCTCTCAAAAGTTTTTGCCCTGAAAATCTCGCTGGTCTCTAAGGTGCTACTGGGCTCGGATCTACCTGTGAGGTAGGTGAGGCTGTCCGACCGGCCCACGGTCACACACTGAGCTTCCGTGGCAGAGCAGGAGATTCGAAGCTGTAGAGGAGTCTGACTCTGCACCCAATACACCTCTCTAACTCTAACCATGATGACTCCTGGCTCTGTTATAGCCTATATAACTGTTTTGAGGGGAGTCAAAATGCTGCCTCTCTGCTGTCTTTCCCCCACCCCCAGTTTCCCTAGTGATGGGGAACACACCCCATTAAATAAAGACAGCACAAAAGAATCTTCCGTCAAATTTTTTCTTCATATTAGGCTCTTTTAAACAGCCAAGATAATAAAGCAGCAGTTGATTCTGCAGACAGAAGAAAAGCCACAGAGACAGGCAGCCCTCAGATCTCATAGTGCTTCACCTTTGGTGGCTCTTGGTTGGGATCGCCGCCGTTTTCCAGATACAAATTGTTGTAGGGAAACTGCTTTGGGCCCTGTAGAGGAGACACGTGAAGCAGCAAACCTGTAGAAACTCAGTCTTCAAGTCCCCGACCCCCAATTCCGACCCCCATACTTTTGAGTCTCCTGCTCAGACTGTCAGCCACCACTGAGTTTCAAAGAAAGGTGACTCGCTGTGGGTGAAAAGAACTTGATCCTCGAACATGGAGCTGCCTTCTACTGGATCAGACCCTTGGTCCATCAGAGTCAGTATCGTCTAAGACCGGCAGCGGCTCTCCAGGGTCTCAGACAGAGGTTTTTCACATCACCTACTTCCCTAGTCTCTTTAACTGGAGATGCCGGTGATTGAACCTGGGACCTTCTGCATGCCAAGCGGAGGCTCTACCACTGAGCCACGGCCCCTCCTTCTATGAGCAAGGGCAATTAAATTAAAGACAAAGAAAAGGTGCACAGAGAGGAAAGGTCGCACGGTGGCTGTTGCTGACTAGGCCCAGGGAAAGCAGCTCCGGTCACCCAGGCTGGCCTGACCTTGTCAGAGCTTAGAAGCTAAGCAGGATCGGCCACAGTCGGTACTTGGACAGGAGACCACCAAGGAAGACCAAGGCTGCTATGCCGAGGAAGGCAATGGAAAACCACCTCAGTTCGTCTCTTGGCTTGAAACCCCCCTGGTCCTAGGGTCACCAGGAGTCATTTGTGACTTGTTGGCTCACTGTTGTGCTTATGTTGTAATTATCAGGCCCAGTGAAAGCTGGGCTTACGTCCCCACTCTGCAAGGGTGAACATGGACCAGCCGGGCTCGCTCTCGCGCTCCCCTTCCTCACAGGATTGTCATGAAGATACAATTTGGAGGGGGGAAGAGACAAACCCATGTTTGCCACCCTTCCCTCCTTGGGTGAAGAAGAATTTTTTTTAATATGCTGACTTTCTCTACCACTTAAGGGAGAATCAAACCAGTTTACAATCCCCTTCCTTTCCCCTCTCCAAAACAGACACCCTGCGAGGTAGGTGGGGCTGAGAGAGTTGCAACTAGCCCAAGGTCACCCAGCTGGCTTCATGCGGAGGAGCGGGGAATCAAACCCGGTTCACCAGATTAGCGTCCGCCGCTCATGTGGAGGAGTGAGGAATCAAATCTGGTGCTCCAGATTAAAGTCCACCGCTCCAAACCACCGCTCTTAACCGCTACACCACGCTGGCTCTCACACCGCCCTGGTTGAAGGGTGGGATAAAAATATTATGAACTTTTTTTCCGTATTATACAACCTCTTGGAGGTGCACTCTCTGGAGCGTCAAAACAGTCCCCGAAATTGAGGAGACTGGGGTCCAATCAAAGACCAGACTCACCACAGGTTGATACGATGGATACATCTCCCCAAGGCCAAACATGAGGACCATGAAGCCAACAAAGCCCAAGAGAATGTTGCGCATCGTATGCCACGGAAGCAGCGTAGGGGTGGTGTCGACCCGTGTCCGGAGGAACATGTCAAAATCCCAGTGCAACTACTCACAAGACAAGGAGAAACAGGGTTATCTAAGGTTCTACCTGGACGATTACAGAGCTGTAAGGAAATAAGCAAGAATAGAAATGGAGGGGGTTTAATATGTTTATATTATTTTATTTGCCCTGACCTGGATGGCCCAGGCTAGCCTGATCTCGTCAGATCTAGAAGCTAAGCAGGGTCAGCCCTGGTTATTATTTGGATGGGAGACCACCAAGGAATACCAGGGTTGCTGTGCAGAGGAAGGCACTGGCAAACCACCTCTGTTAGTCTCTTGCCATGAAAACCCCAAAAGGGGTCGCCATAAGTCGGCTGCCACTTGACGGCATTTCACACACACATTATTTTATTTATTTATTCGATTTATAACCCGCCCTCCCCGGCCAAGGCCAGAGCGGGTAACATCACTTAAAATATATCAAAGAATTAACAGCAAAATTAATAATTCTAAAATTAAACAATAAAATCCCAATTAAAAGCCTTAAAAAAACCCATATGGCGCCTAAGTTAACCCATAATGCCTGGACTAAACAGTAGCCCCCCCCCCCAATTAACAAAAATAACATACAAATGAGGGGGGGAGTGATATTATTATCACTATTGGAGTTTCTTGATAGAAAAACTCAGATGTGGGCAAGTTTTCCTTGGTAGAAATAAATCTCACGCAGAGGAAAATATAAAAAAATGCCTAGGAATGTTATATAATTCAGACTTAGGACCTCTTCAAATGGTTAGTCGTATTAGTCCCGGTGGATAAGGGACAACACATGAAGCTGCCTTATACTGAATGAGACCCTTAGTCCATCGAAGTCAGTACTGTCTGCTCAGACCGGCAGCAGCTCTCCACTGTCTCAGGCTGGGGTCTTTCACATCACCTGCTTGCCTAGTCCCTTTAACTGGAGATGCCGGGGATTGAACTAGGACCTTCTGCACGCCAAGCAGATGCTCTACCACAGGCAAGGTCACGATGGGTAGCCGTGTTAGTCTGTCAGTAGGAGTAGAAAAGAGCGAGAGTCCAGTAGCACCTTAAAGACGAACAAAATTTTTGAGCTTTCATGAGCTGCAGCTCACTTCTTCAGATATCTGTAGCTGAAGAAGTGAGCTGTGACTCACGAAAGCTCACACCCTACCAGAAATTTTGTTAGTCTTTAAGGTGCTACTGGACTCTTGCTCTTTTCTACTGCAACAGGCAAGGTAACATTCAAGTACATAAATCACCACCACATGCAGGCCTTTAAACTATGCGGGTTTTCAAATGACGCTGTGACTTGCCACTTATTCTGGGCTGCCTGCATTTCCCTTAGTTGCATCGAGCCAGACTTTAGCACTCTGACATCAGCTTCTTTCCCAACGTACCTTCTCACGAATAAGCCTCACCGGAAGTCAAAGAGTATTGCCCTCCTTCCCTAGAGCCAAGCTAAGAGGAGACCCTTCCACCCAACCACCGCCCAGCAGTCTTTTACATGCTTGTCGGATGCCAGCGTCTGCATTTAGAAGAGGCGCCAATTGGCAGCTCTCGAGATCAGAACACTCTCACAGTTACATCCATTCTTACCAATTCTGCCATATATATTTATTACACCCATATTCCCAAAACAAAAAAGCAGGAAGATTGGAGGGATGGTATATCTCCTTCCTTCTGGCTGACCTTGGGCAGAGATGCCAGATTCCAGGCAGCTGCCAGTGTACCAAGAGGAGATTTGGCAGGTGGAGCCTGAGGAGGGTGGGGTTTGGAGAGGGGAGGGCATTCAATGGGGTATAATGCCATAGAGTCCACCTTCCAAAGCAGCCATTTCCTCCAGGGAAACTGATCTCTGTTGCCTGGAGATCAGTTGTAATAGCGGGAGTTCTCCAGGCACCACCTGGAGGTTGGCAACTCTATGAATAAATTATTGTATCCGACACTGAAGGAAACAAACCCCATGTCAGGTATCAACTAAGAACAGAAAGCTTTATGTGGCAGCTTATGGAAGCCTGTTGGTTTATAGCAGGAGACAGTTTTCCAGATGCCCAGAGGATCATCACGGCTTAAAACGTATTTGGATTTCCAAGGACAGCAACTCTCCCATTTGTGTTGACTTCCGAAGTTCACTGAGTAAAACCACATTTTAAATGCCGACGCAGGTGTAAATAATGCATGGAGGAAGGGGAAAGCAGGGGCCCACAGAATGTTTTGAGTTGGGTGTCATCCAAATTCCTGTCCGGTGGAATGTCACAAATCCAGAGATCCCTCCTGCGCTCTTGGGATACCTCTTGTGCCCCAGGCTGCCGTTTTTAGATCATCCACTTCAGGACTGTGAACTGATGCCACAGATTAAAACCTCATTATCCTTACCGGCTCTCCATGGTTCCTTCGCAGATCACTATAGTCCCAGTTGTAATAAGGATCTCTTTCTTGCTGGGATCGGTCTGGGAACTTGGGATAATCGCCGTAACTACGGAAAACACGAGACGAAACAGCAACGTCAGCTGCCACCCCAGACAGCCTGAATCATCCTCAGGGACTGTATAGATTACGTTGGTACCCTGCCTTCCTTCCATCATGGAAGTCAAGACCTGGTGTTCCCCGACAGTCTCCCACACAAGCGCTGACCAGGCCCAGAATTGCAAGGTTGCGATGCTGGGTGCCGCCCACGTACACCCCAACACAGGAACAGAGGAGACACCTGCTTAAACAGAACGCAGGTCCTGACCCTCTTTTATCTACATACTTTTTAAAAGAGAGCCAAATGTCAACGCTATGGTAGAGGACCGTCTACAAATCAGGCCATGATTTCCCCATAAGTGGGACTTGGACTGCTTCCCAAACTGGGTCCTGTTCAAGTCCTCAGACTTCCATGGCGGAGTAGGAGATTCAATCCTGGGTCTCCCAGACCCTAGTCCGACACTCTAACCACTATAAAACGCTTCCCAAACTGGGTCCTGTTCAAGTCCTCAGACTTCCATGGCGGAGTAGGAGATTCAATCCTGGGTCTCCCAGACCCTAGTCCGACACTCTAACCACTATAAAACACTTCTGTTGCTGGCTTTGCAAAACCCCCTCCTTCTCATCAGACATTCCCAAGACATAAGAACATAAGGAAAGGCCCTGCTGGATCAGACCCAGGCCCATCAAGTCCAGCAGTCTGTTCACACAGGGGCCAACCAGGGGCCTCTAGGAAGCCACAAACAAGTCGAGTACAGCAGCAGCATCCTGCCTGTGTTCCACAGCACCTGATATAATAGGCATGCTCCTCTGATACTAGAGAGACGTTGGACTTCTGTATCCACATAAGTGGTGGTGGGAAGTATCACATTGCAACTGACTTTCAGCAACCCTGGTAGGGCTTTTGAGGCAACAGACGTTCAGAGGTGGTTTGTCCATCGCCTGCCTCTGCGTAGCGACCCTGGACTTCCTTGGCAGTCACCCATCCAAGTACCAACCAGGGCTGACCCTGCTTACCCTATGAGATCAGGCTAGCCTGGGCTATCTGGGTCAGGGCAAAAGCCGTGCAGAGGTGGTTTACCATTGCCTGCCTCTGCATACCAACCCTGGACTTCCTTGGTGGTCTCCCATCCAAGTACCAACCAGAGCAGACCCTGCTTAGCTTCCGAGATCTGAGGAGATTGGGCTAGCCTGGGCCATCCGGGTCAGGCCATCCATTTAACTACGTTTTCTTTTTTACCACCTGAACCAGGAGGTGCCTCCGGAGGGCCTGGTTCGACAACCACACCACACCCATGTTGTCCTTCACCCCAGCTACTGCACCCTCCCTTCCCTTCCCCGCCGCTCACCCCATGCCATCGTCCGGGTACGGCTCGTAGTCTTCCACCCTCAAATTGTACTTCTTTGCAGCAGCCGCCCGTTCCTCCGGCGTCCTGGGATAGGGCCCCGGCAGGAGGTCCTTGGGCAAGCCCGAAGCTGGAGACAGAAACGCCGTTGAAGCCAAGAGGGGATTACAGGGGGACGGGCCAAGGACGGGCCGCAAACTGGCAGAGGCGCTCGATGCAACCGAGTCAGTGAGGGGACGGCAGCCCTGAACCCTCTCTCCCCTGCCCACGCTACACCTAGGTAGGATGTTCCCAGTCCAGCACCCCTCTTTCCCACCAGGCTACCACTCGAGCAGGCCCAGAAGCCAAAGCCGGCTCCGCTCATGGCCCACTGGCAATCCAAAGCGGCGCACTGCCTCTGAACATGGAGGTTCCATTTCGCCAACATGCCTAGCGGCTCTGGTCTACCAGAAATCCTCTTCCAACTCCAGCTCACGTTGCCATCCCGGGGCGCCCTGCAGACGTACAGGAAGCAACCTTGGCCCTGGACCCCCCCCACCCAGGTTGCCAACCTCCAGGTTCTCCCGCCTTGACAACTGACCTGCAGGCGGCAGAGAGCAGCCCCCCCCCCCGGAGGAAAGGGCTGCTTTGGCCATTGGACTCTACGGCATTATACCCCGTTCAAGCCCCCTCCCCTTCCTCAGGCTCCAACCTGGAGCTGGCCCCCCTACCTGGGCCGCCCCCCGCCCCCCCCAGGCCACTGAGCTCCGCAGGAGGGGGGGCCTCTCCCAAGGAGGCCCTGCAGCCCGCCCCCCCCTCGCCCCCTCCCTCGCCAGCCCTGCCGGGGGGCTCCAGGCGACTCACGCACCGGCCCTCCACCCGGGGGGCGCCCCCAGCCGCCCGCGGGCCAGCAGCCCCCAGCAGCGCCCCGCAACCGCAGCCGCCGCCATGCCCCGCCCCTCGCGCAACGCGCATGCGCGGCCGGGGGAAACGGAGGGAGGGGGCGGGGCGAGGGGGCGGGGCTCGCCCCTCCCCCCCGTGGCGCCCTTGAAAGCCCTCTGCGTGGGTGGGGGGGAGGTAGTGGGGAATGTCCTGCATTTTTTTTTAATATATATATATATTTTATTTTCTTCATTTAATATATCAACATAAAAACAATATCCCATACTAAATAGTAATAATAAAAACAAAAACCAGATACTATCCCTAATTTAACAGTAAAACGACTTCCCCCTCTCCCTCTCCCACCTAAAAATAAATTGTATAAACTTTTGCTATCGGAACTAATCCCAATATTATTTTTAACCTGTTCTTATCCTACCCAACATTATTAAATCAATGCCTAATATAAAATTAATACAAAGTATAGATAATCGGAACTAATCCCAATATTATTTTTAACCTGTTCTTATCCTATCCAACATTATTAAATCAATGCCTAATATAAAATTAATACAAAGTATAGATAAGGGATTAGATCAAAGAGCATCCTTTAAATGATCCCATTAAAAAAAGATTTTCACAGTAAGTTCTCCAAGCCTCCCATTCCCCCCAAAGTTGTACATTAGCATTCTGGTTTATCAAAGCTGTCAGCTTCGCCATCTCGGTCAATTCCAGCATCTTTTTTATCCAGTCTTTTTTGACTGGTATCTCAACTGTCTTCCATTTAGCCGCATATATCAATCGTGCAGAGTATGTGCCGCATATGTCATGTCGTGAATGTCCTGCATTGTGCACGGGGTTGGACTAGATGACCCTGGGGGTCCCTTCCGACTCTGTGATTCTATGATTTTAAGTGCAGGGCGGCAGCCGCCCTGCACTTAAAATCATAGAATCACAGAGTCGGAAGGGACCCCCAGGGTCATCTAGACCAGCAGCAGCAGCAGAGGGGCCGTGGCTCAGTGGCAGAGCCTCTGCTTGGCATGCAGAAGGTCCCAGGTTCAATCTCCGGCATCTCCAGTTAAAGGCACCAGGCCAGTAGGTGATGGGAAAGACCTTTCTCTGCCGGGAGACCCTGGAGAGCTGCTGCCAGTCTGCCCATCGTGACGTAGCCTTAAAGGATGAAGGGTTAGGTCAGGGGTTTTCGGACTCATTTGTTACCAGCGCTATCCAGGTCAGGATGTAATGTAGTGTAATACAATATTGACAAAGGGGGCTTTGACTCTTGCAAGCTTATACCTCCAAAATCTTGTTGGTCCCTAAGATGCTATTGGACTCGAGTCCACTCACCCGGGGCTTCTTAAACGTTTCACCCAATAAATGTTTACTCGACCCCGGGTATATAGGTATGCCCTGACCTGGATGGCCAGGCTAGCCTGATCTCGTCAGATCTCAGAAGCTAAGCAGGGTCAGCCCAGGTTAGTATTTGGATGGGAGACCGCCAAGGAATACCAGGGTTGCTGTGCAGAGGAAGGCACTGGCAAACCACCTCTGCTAGTCTCTTGCCATGAAAACCCCAAAAAGGGGTCACCATAAGTCGGCTGAGACTTGAAGGCACTTTAGACACACACACATATAGGTATATAAAATAGGTACACAAATCAAACATTTACTGATAAGAAATCATAAAGACATTTATTTTAAAACAATTCTTTGGTATAGGTATAATTTTACCATTTATTAAAGATGCTCAAAAACCTTTTACTGTTGCCAAATTTTTCGCGACCCCCACATTCAGCTACACGACCCCATGTGGGGCCACAACCCACAGTTTAAGAAGCTTTTGCACTAGCCCATACTGGTATTGTATTGCAGAGGAAGAACTGGTTCTGCTCCCCTTGAATTATAATGCAGGGACGTAAAGGTTTTGAATCACAAATAGCCGTAAAGGTAGTATGTGAACACGACCAAGGGCTCCTGGTTAGAGTGCGAATCTCTGCTGTGGGCCCATTTCCCTTTATGAAGATGGATTCCAGCCCTGACCAAGAACAAAGGGAGAGCTTTTCTCTTGTCAAGACACACAGGCAAGCTGGAAATAGCGTGTGGCCATCAGGCATGAGTGCGTCAGCCCCACACACAGCGCAGTAGGGCAGAGGTATATCACTGTCTCCGATAAACGAGTGTGTTTATAACTAATGCCATTAGACTGAATGGGTTTAGTGATAAATAATCTGGAATGGTTTTTGATCTGCAAAGGTTTATAATAGAGATCGTTACAGAGACATTCCCCATTACGGCTGATGTGAATAACAGAGGAAAAATGAGAGACAGCACCCCAGAGCTGATATAATGAAGTAAAATGCAGAATTCATTAATGCTAATATTGATCTTATCGAAGATAATGTATCAGTTGTGTTAAAAATAACGTCAGAAAATAAGCATGCTGTTTCAACTGTTTATATTCCCCTAGCTCTACCAAGACAAGGCAATTAGATTTGGATATTAACTTTAATAATATTGATACCAGTCCAAAAATAAAGAGAGAGAGCGGCCATTTGCATAATGAGCTGAAATGCAAAATTGATCTTATTTGGAATTGATCCCTGTCTCCATAAAACTCTGCCCCGCACATATAAGATGATCTCCAGAATAAATTCTCATTAATTTCCACTAGAACGTGCCACCTGGAGTGAATGAGCAGTTTCATATCCAAGTTTTAAAGTCAATATTATCATAACAATGGCTGATTAAATCATATATATTTTAGCAGGGAGATTGGGGGGGAGGGAAAGAGAAATTGAGCAAGCTGTTGTTGTTATTTTCAAGCCAAAGGAACAGCAAGTGCATAAAACACACCCTTGAAAATGTAGCTGGACTTAGTTCTCTAATAGATTAGGTGATTTTTTAAAACTTCAGTATCTGAAACTTCAAGAACACAGTGTAGGAGAAAACGTTCAGAAGGGGTAGTTTTCTCCCTTATGGGTGGGATTGACTAGATCAGCCCTGATGCATCAGTAGATATTATTTATTTCTTAAAACATTTTAATCCCACTCTGGAGAGTGATGTAGAAACAAGACACTAACATCGACAGTTTTGAACAGTTTATCGACTGTCTCCTCCCAATTTCCACACCTAAAATCTGTCCCCCATCTGGGTTCGCCAACCTCCAGGCAGGGTCTGGAGATCTCCTGGAATTACAACTGATTTTCAGACAACAGAGATCAGTTCCCCTGGAGGAAACATCTGCTATGGGACTATCCTAGGGTTGCCAGCTCCGGGTTGGGAAATACCTGGAGATTTTGGGGGTGGAGCCTGAGGTGGGTGGAGTTTGGGGAGGGGAGGGACTTCAATGGCATAGAGTCCAATTGCCAAAGCGGCCATTTTCTCCAGGTGAACTGATCTCTATCGGCTGGTGATCAGTTGTAATAGCAGATCTCCAGCTACCACCTGGAGGTTGGCAACCCTAGACTACCCCCTCCCTATGGCATTAGGGGTTCTTATGGAATAGGGGTCCCTGCCTTCCCCACACCCCATCCTCCCAGGCTCCACCCCTAAATCTCCAGGAATTTCCTAACCCAGAGTTGCCAACCTCCAGGTGGTGGCTGGAGATCTCCCACTATTCCAACTGATCTCCAGGTGACAGAGATCAGTTCCCCTGGAGTAAATGGAAGCTTTGGGAGGTGGACTGTATGGCATGATACCCCCATTGAAGCCCCTCCCCTCCCCAAACCCCGCCCTCCTCAGCTTCCACCCCCAAAATCTCCACGTGTTTCCCAACCCGGAGCGGGCTACCCTACCTGCAACTAATGCCAAGGGCATCAAAGGCCTGCCTCAAAGACCTGGCTCTCCTTCCACCAAACTCTTCCCCAGAGTGGAAGCTGCTCCCGCAAAGGAGCAAACCCAGGAAGCGTCCGTACAGATTTTAAAGAGGGCTCTGATCACGGGAGAGATGGAGAGGGCTGCAGGTGGTGCTATCAGAAAAGGTGGTCCTTCGAGTAGGCAGGCCCCAGGCCGTGGACGGCTCCAATCGGGCTGGGGAGCAAATTTCATTTTTATTTTATTTACATCACTTTATATTCCGCCTTTCTCACATGGACTCAAGGCAGATTACACAGAGTGAGTCAGTTCAATAGACAGGATGGAGTATTCAGTAAACAATACAATGGGATTAGGGTTGTGGGACCCATCAGAAATCTAAAAGCAGAACTGAAGCAAAGCATAAAAGTCTTTAATAGGACACATTCAATGACACAAAAATGACGTAGTAGGATCCTAGTTTCAGCAAACTAAACCCACTTGGCACAGGACCACAGTCCGCAACAACTTATCTAAGTAGGTGACTAATTTAGTACAGTGCCGCTCGCTGGATAGACAGACAGTAAGCAGAAAACAGCGTGGAGTCCAGCAGCACCTTAAAGACTAACAAAATGTCTGGCAGGGGTATGAGCTTCTGTGAGCCACAGCGCCCTTCTTCAGATACAGCTAGATATAGAGAGATGGATGTAGATAGTGATGGACAGAGACAGAGAGCTGTGGGTAGCTGAGTTTGTCTGCAGCCGCCGCAGCCCCCCTCTTCCTCGCCTTCCCGCCCTTCCTCCCTCCCGCCGCTAGGGGTCGCGCGCCTCCCTCCCGGCCCGCAGGGGAGCGGCCCGCCTCTGTCCCCCCGGAAGTTCCCGGCCGGCCACTTCCGGTTTCTGGCCGCGGCGCTTCCGGTCCCGGGCTGTCCGGCGGCGATGGCGGAGGCCTCCCCGTCCTGCTCCTCCTCCGCCTCCCCGTCGCCGCCGCCTCCCGGGGCTCCGGCGGCGGGCGGCGAGGGCGGCTGGAGCGAGGCCCAGTTCCGGCGCTACAGCTTCGAGACGCGGCCCATCCCCCGCCTGCCCCACGGCGACCCCCGCGCGGAGGAGCTCCTGGAGAACGAGGTGGGGCCCCGGCCAGGCCGGAGGGCTTTGTGGGGGGGGGGAAGCCTGTGGTCAGCCCGGGTGGCCGGAACCCCCCCTGCCCCCCCACCTCCATCATGCACTGCCCTGGGTTGCCAGCCTCCAGGTGGGGCCTGGAGATCTGCAATGAGAGGAGAGCAGAGTCGTAAGGCTGCCAACCTCCAGGCAGTGGCTGGAGACACCCCCCCCCCCCCGCTATTGCAACGGATCTCCAGGTGACCGAGATTGGTCCCCCTGGAGGAAGTGGCCGCTCTGGCAATTGGACTCTATGGCATTGAAGCCCCTCTCCTCTCCAAACCCCGCCCTCCTCAGGCCCCGCCCCCAAAATCTCCAGGTGTTTCCCAGTTGGCAACCCTAAAAACCCATGAAGGGTGGCAATCCTACCAGATCCCCTGGACAAAAGGGCTCCTCTGGAGGGTAACATTAGACCCCACTGAGGACCCGCCCCCCCCCAAAAAACCTCCAGGGATTTCCCAGCCAATGCTGGGCAATTCTACCCTGTCCTTTCCTTAAGCAGTAGAAAAAGAGCAAGAGTCCAGTAGCTCCTTCAAGACTAACACAATTCCTGGCTTTCGTGCTGAATTGTAACTAATAATAAAGCTCAGGATAATGCATTCTCCTGGATTGGATAGAGACTTGGGATTCCTGTCTCATCGCCAGTGCTGATTTCTCCACGCCTACCACCCCTCTGCATATCAAGCCTAATCTGATCACGCCTGCTGATGTCATTTACCTACTATTGACCTTTACATGCTATTGCGATTGGGTGTCTGAATTCACTCTTCGCTCCTTAAGGACAGATGGACTCACATTCTAGCCGTATCTGAAGAAGTGAGCTGCAACTCACGAAAGCTCACTCCCTGCCAGAAATTTTGTAGCCTCAGATGCTGCTGGACTCTGCTCTTTTTTACTTTCCTTAAGAAGCTCTGGGAGGAATTACTGCACACACACCCCTATGTTCCTCCTGTTTTTTTGGATTTCACTGTGGATCTGTGTGGCTACTTGAAGAACGTAGAGGCAAAATTGTGTTTCATTCTAACGTCTTAAGGAGCACCCTTAGGGGACTGTATGTCACAACAAGCACAGCTTGACCATTAAACAGGACAATATTTTCTTTTTGGTTTTCTGGAATCCTGTGTTCTCCAGACCCTGCTGACGTCGGTGCTGTTGGGAGTCAGGGCTCTGAAAAGTTGCTTGGTTGTTCTGTACTGTGGATGTCTGTTGAATTCCTTTTGCTTGTTCATCCCCATTTTCCTTCTGTGGAATAAACAAACCGGGGTGTTTGCACGTGAGAGTCAAATCCCCCCCCCCCCCGCTGTCTCAGGATCTTGAATTGCCTTCTGTTTTTCCCACAGGAGCCCGTGGTGCTGACAGGTACAAATCTGGTGTATCCTGCCCTGAAATGGGATCTGGACTACCTCCAGGAGAACATCGGCAGTGGAGACTTCTCCGTCTACAGGGCCAGCACTCACAAGTTCTTGTATTACGATGAGAAAAAGATGGCCAATTTTAAGAACTTCAAGCCCAAGTCAAGCAGGGAAGAGATGAAATTCAGCGAGTTTGTGGAGCAGCTCCAGGAAATTCAGCAGCGGGGAAGCGGAGAACGGTAGTGCACCGGGGGTGGGGAGGGTGATATGTGTGGCCCTCTCTGTGCAGATTTGTAAAATGCAAATATGCACTGGAAAACTCAGTTATGGATCTTTTGCTTTCTTGCTCAAGTGTAAACCACTTTAAGAAGCTGATGCCCTAAACAGTCTGGGACCATTGTATCTGCGGGACCACCTCTCCCGATCCACCCCCGCCCCCCCGAGAGCATTACGCTCATCTGAAAATAGCTATCTGGTAGTTTCTGGCCCCAGAACCATCTGGCTGTCCAGGGCCAGGGCTTGTTGGGTCTTGGCCCCAGCCTGGTGGAACTCTCAAATGAGACTTGTGCCATGCGGGACTTGGCTCAGTTCTGCAGGGTGTGTAAGACAGAGATGTTCCGCCAGGCATACGGTTGAGGTCAGTGATGGTTATGGCGACTAGCTGGCCTTCCGCCCCTTCTTTCCCTTCTTTTTCCTTCCCTTCCTTTCCCATGCTTTAGGTCTCCCCATCCCTCATTGCCCTCTGGGCCTTGGGCCTGTAAGTCTCCTGGGTGGTTATTGGCCTTTTTTGAGTGTCATCCTTGGGCCAGAGTCCCTGTTGAGGACAACTGGGTGGGCCGGAAAGAACACAGATGAAGCTGCCTTATGCTGAACCAGACCCCCCCCCTCAGTCCATTGAAATCAGTATTGTCCGCTCAGACCGGCAGCAGCTCTCCAGGGTCTCAGATAGAGATCTTTCACATCACATTCTTGCCTAGTCTCTTTAACTCAGGGATGGGGAACGTCTGGCCCGGGGGCCATAAATGGCTCCCGGGGACATTTTCAGTGGCCCTCGGGAGCTCCAGGGCCCTGCCATAGAAACAAGGCGCAGCAGGGCGGCTTCAGGAACAGTTTTGGGGAGGGCCCTGGAGCTCTCGAGGGCCACTGAAAATGTTAATCGAGTGGAGGGGGGAGGGAGAAAGACGATTCCCCCAAGGCTGCCCCTTCAGCCGCGGTGTGCAGGAACCCCGCGGCACACTTAAAAAACCCTTCTCACCGCCTCAGCTCCTGAGCAGCAAGAGGGTTTTTAAAGTGTGCCGTGGTGTTCCTGCACGCTGCGGTGGCGCGCGCAACCCCACGCAACCGGGCTTCAATCTTCCCGCCTCCCCGCCCCCAGAGTCGCCTAATCGGCTCCTGTGCGGATGCTCCGTCGCCGGGACTGGCTGGCTTCTTCTTCTCTTCTCCCCCCTCCCTCTCACCACTCAACAGCTGACAGGTGGCGAGAGGCGGGGGAGAAGAAGCCAGCCATTCCTGGGGCAGAGCATCCGCACGGGACCGATTAGGAAACTCTGGGGGCGGGGTGGGGAAGCGGGAAGGTTGAAGCCCGGTTGCGCGCGCCACTGTGTGTGTGGGGGGGGAGGCTTTTCTCTCTCCCTCTTTTTCTGTCACTCCTTTCTCTCCCTCTCTTTCTCCCCTTTTCTGTCTCTTTCTTTGTCTGTCTCCCTCCGTCCTTTTCTTTTTCTCTGTCATTTTCTTTCTCCCCCCACTCCATTTTTCTTTCTTTCTCTCTCTCCCTCCCCCTCCCTCCCTCCATTTATGCATGGGAGGTTTTGCCTTAGATTTGCCACTCTCTAGACTAGATGCACATTTTCCCGATCTGAATTCTCAAAACTCAACAATAAGCCCCCATGCAGAGTTTTGCATCCAGAGAGCAGCAAATTCAAGGCAAAACCTCCCATGCATAAATGGCCTTTCTTTCTTTCACCCCAAAAACCTCCCTACCCTCTCCACCCCGCCCCCCGCCGGGAGATCTACAACCGGTATGGCCCCCGAATGATGTGATAAATATGCAAATGGCCCTTGGCAGAAAAAAGGTTCCCCATCCCTGCTTTAACTGGAGATGCCGGGGATTGAACCTGGGACCTTCTGCATGCTAAGCAGATGCTCTGCTACTGAGCCATGGCCCCTCCCTTTTCTGTGAAGGAGGGATAGAGAGCAGGGTAGAAGTTTAATAAATAATAATTATTATTGTTATAGGAGCTGGGTGTGGAGTTGAGGGGCCATCTGTGTTTTAGAATAGGTGTATAGTTTTTAAAGTTCTCACCTATATGTTTTGTTATATATGGTATATTCTATTTGTTATGTTGGAAGCCGCCCTGAGCCCAGCTGTGCTGGGGAGGATGGGGTATAAATCGAATGAATGAATGAACACATGAATGGTGTTTCCAAGGTTTTAGATGTATGTGCAAGAGGGTGTGTTAATTTTGATTGAAAGCATTTGTGCTCTACCTCATTTGATGCAGCTTCCAACAAAATATGTTGACAGTGACACAAAAAGAAATAACAAGAAAACACAAATTAAAAGATGACAGCGTCACAGACATCCTCTAAAAGGGTTTAATAAAGCAGCAGAATTGCACGGTCCCCCTCGTCGGCCAGCAGCTGTTCGAATGTTTTTGCATCCTTTCTGATTAGGCTGCAAGAATGGGCCTACTTCACACTGTGTTGTGGTGGTTGCTCCTTAACTTTGAATCAATCGCAAGAGCAGTTCTGCTCCTTCCACAGATGTCCTTCCCTTACATGGGGCGGGCATATGGGGCAGAGTCTGCTCTGCAGCACGGAGGCAGTGCCTGGGCTGATTTGGGAAAGCAGGCTCTGTAAAGGCCCAAACCTGGTGTGGAGGTCATAAGAACATAAGGAAAGCCCTGCTGGATCAGACCCAGGCCCATCAAGTCCAGCAGTCTGTTCACACCAGGTGCCTCTAGGAAGCCCACAAACAGGATGGCTGAAGCAGCATTATCCTGCCTGTGTTCCACAGCACCTAATAGAATAGGCATTCTCCTCTGATTCTGGAGAGAATAGGGATGCATCATGACTAGCATCCATTTTAACTAGTAGCCATAAATACCCCTCTCCTCCATGAGGACATGGTCCACTCCCCTCTTAAAGCCTTCCAAGTTGGCAGCCATCACCACCTCCTGGGGCAGGGAGTTCCACAATTCAACTATGCGTCGTATGTGGTGGTCTGTGTGTGTCAGTGCCCAAGTATCATATGCACATTTGTGGTGTTTGGTTTTCTGTAAAGACTGCTTGTCAATTTAAACTGACCGTGTTGCTCCCAGGATAATCCTTTTTCTGGACTCTGCAATGCCAACCTCCTGCCGAACCGTTCCGTGCTTCTCACGTTTGTACAAAAGACCATGTCCTCCATGCAGAGGTCAACATGGTGAATGAGATCTTTCTAAGCAAGGGATGTTTATTTTTCCCCTTCCCCCCCCCCCCCCCGGGATATGCAGCCTGTATCTGCAGCAGACGCTCAACGACACAGTCGGGAGGAAGATCGTAGTGGATTTCCTGGGCTTCAACTGGAATTGGATTAACAGGCAACAGGTGAAGCGTGGCTGGGGCCAGCTGACATCCAACTTGCTTCTGATAGGCATGGAAGGTAAAAAAAAACTTTGCTTATATATGGACAATTGACTTTGGCCAACTTACAGTGCATTTCTAAGGAGAGTTACTCCAGTCTAATGACTCCCACTGAAATGAATGGGCTTAGACTGGAGTAACTCTCCTTAGGAATGCACTGTTACTGTGCTTTTATTTTGACATCCTTTTGGAACTAGCAGTGTAGATCCGGGGTGTCAAACGTAAGGCCCAGGGGCCAGATCAATACCAGCATCTTTTAAAAAGTAATCTGCTGAACATGCTGTGCAGTTGGGAAAATGTGATCCAGAACCTCTTCAGCCATGGAATAGGCAGCCTGTGGAAGCTGTAGATGATGTCTTCAGCCTTCTCCTCCTGTGAAGAAAGGCAGGCAGTTTATGTGGGAGAAAGGTCTTTTAATTCTCCACACACACACCCCGCCCCTATGAACCGGGAAGGAACAGGAACATTTTCACCTCAGAAGTAGGGGCCAGAGGAAGCGCATCATGGTGGGAGGACACCAGGCTGACTGTAATGGCCAGGCTGATGAGACACTGGCCAGGTGGTGCCCGGCCAGCAAAAGGCCTCTACCGTGGCTGGCCCAGTTGCATGACAAGCCCCATGAAGGCTTCTTGCCAACAAGCCCACCGTAGAAAAGAAAAGCCCAGTCCCAGATTCAAATTATTTATTTATGTATTGGTTTTGTATCCCACCCTTGTCCCTGACCTAAGCCTGGCTCAGGGCGGCTACCAACAAATATTATATACAATAGCATAAACAATAAAATGCAGTACCACAGCATGCATTAAAGTCTAAAAGCAGCAACAATTAAAATGTCAGCAAAATCAAGATGGCAGATTATTGCTGCGGAGTACCACCAGCACATCGTGTCACCAGGTCACCCAGGCCCTCCTCCATATGAAGTTGGTGGTCAGCAACCAAAAAGGAAGGGGAGGTAGGGAGGCCAGCTCTGATGGAAACCGTGGCTGTCCTCAACTATGGGCCTGGCGGAACAACTCCGTTTTGCAGGCCCTGTGGAACTCTCTAAGGTCCTGCAGGGCCCTGATCTCATTTGAGAGGGTGTTCCACCAGGCTGGGGCCAGGGTTGAAAAGCCCTGGCCCTAGTTGAGGACAGCCGAACACTCTTTGGGCCAGGGACCACTAGCAAGTTGTTATTTGAGGAGCGTAATGTCCTCTGGGGTGGGGCGTAAAGTAGTTGTGGCTCAGTGGTAGAGCATCTGTTTGGCATGCAGAAGGTCCTAGGTTCAATCGCCGGCATCTCCAGTTAAAAGGAACTAGGCAAGTAGGTGATGTGAAAGACCCCTGCCTGAGACCCGGGAGAGCCACTGCAGGTCTGAGTAGACAATACTGACTTTGATGGACCTTGATAGTCTGATTCAGTATAAGGCAGCTTCATGTGTTCAAGATGCCTGGCTAATTCATTTGTCAAAGCGGGCAAGGGGGCCGTCCCATGAACTGTTCCGGTGAGAGAGGCCAGTTTTCTGATGCCCTCCTATGGGTTATAGCTTCCCTGTCTCCTTATTCGTTCTGCAGGAACCCAGATGTTGCAGAGACAATGAATAACTGAGTGCCTTATTCAGGTTTTCTCGGGGTGGAACTTGCTGGGAGATTCTGTCACGATAATATGCGCCCTTTAAGTGCAGTGGGGCTTCCATCTTTTGTAGAGATGTGCGTGCGTCATGGTGACTTATAGCACATCTGTGCTGTAGCCTTTATGGTGGTTTGAATTGCTTTAACAATTTAGAGAATGGGGGGCAGGGGGCTGTTGCCTCATGAGGGTGCTAGAAATTCTGGTGGTCCCCCAACACTCTTTCAGTACTTCGACAGGTCCTCCCTAACTGGCCCATTTGGAGCCAGCGTGCTTCTTGTGCCCTCCATATTAATGCAGAGGACGGCCTCTTCAGCAGATTGGACGGCTGTCGCGTGATGACCATCTCCTTTTTTTTCTCCTTGGGCAGGGAATGTGACTCCTGCTCACTATGACGAACAGCAGAACTTCTTTGCCCAGATTAAAGGTTACAAGCGGTGCATCCTCTTTCCACCGGACCAGTTTGAGTGCCTATATCCCTTTCCCGTGCATCACCCGTGCGACAGGCAGAGTCAGGTGAGATGCCTTTGGGCCAAATGGCCTCCACTGCGCAAACAGTTGGAGGAGATGATCTTGGTGCTGGTCATATGGAGGAATCCTCGTATGCCTCACTGTTCTGCCGCTTACGGTGGACTACAGTAGACCCAAAGAAGGGCCACAAGCAAAGCAGGGTCTATTGAGTCCTTATCTTGTGTTATCCTTTACTCTTAGAGGAATCTGGGCTCTAAATGTGGGGGTTGCGTGTTGACGTGCAGCTGTCGTTTAATCCATTTTTAGAATTGTTTGTTGGCTTGTTTAAGAGAGCCAGCATGGTGTAGTGGTTAAGAGCAGTGGATTCTAATCTAGAGAACCGGGTTTGATTCCCCGCTCCTCCACATGAGCGGCAGACTCTATAACCTGGAGAACTGGGTTGATTTCCCCACTCCTCCACGTGAGCGGTAGACTCTAATGTGGAGAACTGGGTTTGATTCCCCACTCCTCCTCATAAACGGCAGACTCTAATCTGGAGAACCGGGTTTGATTCCCCACTCCTCCTCATGAATGGCAGACTCTAATGTGGAGAACCGGGTTCGATTTCCCAGTCCTCCACATGAAGCCTGCTGGGTGACCTTGGCCTAGTCACAGTTCTCTTTGAACTCTCTCAGCCCCACTTACCTCACAAGGTGTCTTGTGGGGAGAGGAAGGAAAGGAGATTGTAAGCTGGTTTGATTCTCCTTAAAAAGTAGAGAAATTCGGCCTATAGAAACAATTTCTTCTCCTCCTTAATGATAGTTACCTATTGACATGAAATATGCTTTTTCCTAAGGTATGGTATTCTCCACCAGGTTCCTGGATGTTTTCCCCTTTCACTTGTAGAAGCCAACTTCTAGCTCTCATGATTAAATATAGAAACTTAGAAACACCAAGGGTCAGAGTGGGACTTGGAGGGGTCAAGAAGGGACCCCCAGTTGCTCATCACAACTTAGCCACAAGTCTTTCTCCCCACTTCTACTAATCAATTGAATTTGTGTTTTAGCACTCAAAATAGGATTATTTGGTCTTGAGAGCTTGAGAAGGTGCAGAAAAGAGCAGTTGGGGCTAGAACAACTGACCTATGAGGAGCAGTTAAAATGCTTAGGCCTGTTCACCTTATAAAGAAGGCGGTTAAGGGGAGACATGATAGAGGTCTATAAAATGCATGGTGTGGCGAGAGTGGACAGGGAGAAGCTTTTCTTCCTCTCATAATACCAGAATGTGGGGTCATCTGCTGATGCGGGAGGGTGACACATTCAGAACAGACGGAAGGAAGTATTTCTTCACACAACGCATAGTTAAATTGTGGAACTCCCTGCCCCAGGATGTGGGGATGGCTGACAACTTGGAAGGCTTTAAGAGGGGAGTGGACACGTTCATGGAGGAGAGGGCTATCCATGGCTGCTAGTCCAAATGGAAACTAGTCGTGCTTCATACCTATTCTCTCTAGTATCAGAGGAGCATGCCTATTATATTAGGTGCTGTGGGACACAGGCAGGATAATGCTGCTGCAGCCGTCTTGTTTGTGGGCTTCCTGGAGGCACCTGGTCGGCTCCTGTGTGAACAGACTGCTGGACTTGATGGACCTTAGTCTGATCCAGCAGGGCTTTTCTTAGGTTCTTATGTTCTTAACTGCCAAACGAAGAACCATTTCCATATTCCATTCTCTGCTTAGTCCATATTGGCTGCTTGACTGCTTTGCCTCTCGCATACAGCAAACCCTGCTGGTTAGGGGCTGGGGCAGGCGTTTCAGTTTCGTTGGAGAATTTGTGGGGGGTGGGTGGGAAGGAGAACGTTCAGGAGAATCCCTGTGGCTTTTTTTTCTCCAGTGACGCCCTCTTCTCTTTTCTCTACTAGGTTGACTTCGATCATCCTGACTATGAGAAATTCCCCAATTTCCAAAACGTGGTGGGCTATGAGACGGTGGTGGGCCCCGGAGATGTTCTGTACATCCCCATGTACTGGTAATCACTGCATACTGAGGAGGGATTAAGTGGTATGGGGAATGGCCTGGTGGCTGCAGGCAGAATCCTGGGCCAGCTTCAGAAAGTGAGATTCTGGGCCGCAGATATTCTCTAAGGTCCAAGTGCTGTTACCATGCATACCTGTGTCCTCCAGGATCAGAGGAGAATGCCTATTATCTTAGGTGCTGTGGAAGGCAGGCAGGATCCTGCTGCAGTTGTCTTGCTTGTGGGCTTCCTGGAGGCACCTGGTTGGCCACTGTGTGAACAGACTGCTGGACTTGATGGGCCTGGGTCTGATCCAGCAGGGCTTCTCTTACGTTCTTAACTTCTCCATGTATTCTCTTATCCTTAAAAGGAAGAGTCGGTGCTTCCTTTCCCCCCAGAGTGTTGTATGCGCAAGGCGCTCTCTGTCCAGAAGAGATCAAACCCAGACATAACTCTTGATGCGTGCTGGACATGGTGGGAGTCTGGCTGGTGTGACGAAGTACATATTGTGGCCCTTTGGGGCTGTGAGGCGAGGGCTTGTCCTTCTGTATCTCATCCTGGCTGTTTGCCACAGGGTATACAGGGAGAGTATCCCTTATCTGGACATCCCATAACTGGACTGATCCGAAAGCCAGACCCTTCAATCCGGCATGCAGGCAGATCTGTGCAGCCTGCTTTCAATGTTTCCTCTCACAAAAATAAAATGTGGTATACAGACTGCATCGTAGGTGGAGACTGAAAGCCGGCCGTTGTTAGTTTGTTTGTTGTTGCTCTTGTTTAACAGCTGATACAGGTATTCTGGCGAGACAGCTACCCCTTTGCTTTCTGAGGGTTCAGTGTACACAAAACTATTAAAAAATATTGCTTAAAATTACAATCAGGCTATGTGTATAAAATGTATATAAAAGATAAATGAATTTGGGTCCCATCCCCGAGCTATCTCATTACGTACCGTATTTTTTGCTCCATAGCACGCATCTGACCATAACACGCCCCCCCCCCCCAGCTGGCCGTCGGGGTGGGGAAAGTTGGCTGGGCGCGCTGGAACGACGCGAGCCGGCTCTGTGCGTCCCACCTGCCTCCCAGCTGGGAGGCGGGCGGGGAAAGCCAGCTCAAGTCGTTCCAGCACGCCCAGCCGGCTCTGCTGGGAGGCGGGCGGGGCGCACAGAGCCGGCTGGGCGCGCTGGAACGGGGCGCACAGAGCCGGCTCGCGTCGTTCCAGCGCGCCCAGCCGGCTCTGTGCGCACATTCGCTCCATAACACACACAGACATTTCCCCTCACTTTTGAGGAGGAAAAAAGTGCGTGTTATGGAGCGAAAAATACGGTATATGCAAAAATTCCAAAATACTTCTGGTCCGGAGCAGTCCAGATAAGGGATACCCACCCTGTAATATAAAACTGGCTACAACTGTTGTAGAATTTTCTTATTCGTTCATACACCGGATGATGATCTAGCTTGAGTAGCCAGCCATCATAAAGTATTTCCCTATTCATCCAAGCTGGTGGAAGGAAGGAGGTTGGAGAGTCAGCATGGTGTAGTGGTTAAGAGTGTTGGGCTGTAATCTGGAGAACCGGGTTTGATTCCCCAGCCTCCACACGAGTGATGGACTCTAATCTGGAGAACTGGGTTGGTTTCCCCTCTCCTACACATGAAGCCAGCTGGACGACCTTGGGCCAGTCACAGCTCTCCTAGAGCTCTCTCAGCCCCACCTACCTCACAGGCTGCCTGTTGGGGGGAGGGGAAGAGAAGGTGATTGAAAGCTGGTTTGAGTCTCCCTTAAGTGGTAGAGAAAGTCGGCATATAAAAACCAGCTCTTCTTCTTCCTTGTGTCCTGTGGCAGAGGAAGTGGAACATGGACTCGCAGATCAGAGTCTGCCACTGCTCCAACACTTACATCGTGGTTCATGTTGAGATTACTTTGGAACTAGAATTGCCAATTTTTGTAAAAAATCAGCAAATAGGAACATAGTCAGCTGTCTCTCCTTTTTTATGTGTCTGTGGAGGTGGCATCACATAGAATCTTTGCTGAACGGAGGAACTACCATTACTGTGAATTTTTGGTACAAGGTAAGCATTTCCTTTGCTTCTGCTTCTGACAGAATAAAGTTTTATGCATGAATTAAATGGGAAGAGGGGGGTGCCCAGCTGCTGGAAGGGGCGCCACTTACATGGGGCGATCTGGCTTCAGCACCCCTGGACCAAAAATACTGCCCCTTCCCTCCCTGCTGAAAGATGTTGCAGGAACCCTAGAGTCAACGTTTGTTCTTTAATCCTGGTTGGGATTAATACTTCTTCTTTTTTTTCCCCCCAGTGTGTTGCTTACATCAGAGAAAATAATACATAGAATCATAGAGTTGGAAGGGACCACCGGGGTCATCTAGTGCAACCCTCTGCACAATGCAGGACATTCACAACTACTTCCCCCCACACCCCCAGTGACCCCCTACTCCATGGCCAAGATGGCCTCTCATATGGCTGTACGTTATCTGTAAATTTCATATTCCAATATTCAGTGAAGAATATCCCAATTCTTTAAAAATCTGTTGGCTGGATTACTCTTTCTTGCTTTCTTAGAATGTTAACTATGTTAATCATAGAATCACAGAGTTGGAAGAAGCCACACAGGCCATCTAGTCCCACCCCCTGCTCAATGCAGGATCAGCCCAAGAGCATCCCTGAGCAGCGTTCGTCCAGCTGCCGCTCATCCCCTTAGTTTTTTTTTTTTTTTGCCTTCCTGTTGTCCCTGAGCTGGGGACGTGAACAGATTGTTATCAAGTGAGTCCTGCCTTTATGCTTAATTAACAAGTTTTTCTTTACCTTGGAAGCATCCTAAAGGTTGAGACCCCCTTTTTTGAGAGTAGGGCCAGTGTGAGCTCTAGCCCTGCGGCAAACCCATAAACAGATTCCAGCAGACGGCAAGTCCACGAAAGCAGTTTTATTGGTTAGAATCGACAGGTTTCAGAAGCCATATTCAAAAGGACACTAGGAAGGGGCAAAGGCAGGGTACATGGCATATATGGAAAAGCAAAAGGAGATAACTGGTAACCCAGGCAACCCCCCTTCCAGAGGCAGGAAGGAGTACTTGGCGATTCCCACAGTATGGGAATCTATGAAGACTAAACACGGGGCATAGACTGGCCTTGGACAGAATAGCACAACAGCACCTGGAAGCAGCACAATCGCACTACCGCATACCATCCTCATGGCCTGCTCCTGACAGCCAGGCATATCCCAGAGAACTGCCAACACCTGTGTTTTTGTTTCCAGGGCGCCCCGACCCCCAAAAGGATTGAGTATCCCCTCAAGGCTCACCAGAAAGTGGCGATAATGAGGAACATCGAGAAGATGCTGGGCGAGGCCCTCGGGAGCCCCCAAGAGGTACAAACCCGGGAGGGGCTGAGAGTCCAGTCTGGGGGCCCTTTCCTGGTTCCTGGGGTGTGTGGGGAGGCTGGGCACTGTGTCAGGGGTGGGGTGGGCGGTTTGGAAATTATGCCGCCACAAAGCGCAGACTGTCGCTTTTAACAAAGTAGAATAAGGCTCTAAGGGTATATTCAGCATTTTGGCCAAGTGGAGAGAGACCCTTTTTGGGCTGTGAAATTTGGTTATCTCCCTTAAAACATCTAAATAGATTAACGGAGCTTGGTGTGAACATCTCCACATCGCGACTTTGAAAACCGGTTCAACTCTTGCTTTGTGGGAAGTGGGAAGGATGCAAAAACCATTAATTGTAAACAGGCAAGTTGCTCTACTTTGAGGAAAGAAAAGAACAAAAAACCAGGAGAGAGAGGTAGCTAGGCTGCCTGTCTTTAAAGGAAGATAAAAAGAACCTGATCGACCCGTGAGACATTAAAACCTACGGGACCGCTTCTCCTGTTATGCCACGCTCCCTTCAGTCATCCTCTGTGGGCCTCTTGCAGGTGTCTGGCCCCAAGATGGCTCAGTTAGCTGCCACCAGGAGAAGGTCCTTCTCAGTTGTGGCCCCTACACCGTGGAGTGCTCCCCCAGGTGACACTTGTGCCCTGCTGGCATGCGAGACCCCAAACAAATAAATCAGAAGTCTGTACCCGAGGTTGTCGCAACAGGCAGGGAACATAAGAACATAAGAAAGGCCTTCTGGATCAGACCGAGGTCTGTCAAATCCAGCAGTCTCTTCACACTGTGGCCAACCAGGAGCCTCCAGGAAGCCCACAAGCAAGACGACTGCAGCAGCAGCATCCTGCCTGTGTTCTAGGGCACCTCAAATAATGGGCATGCTCATAAGAACATAAAGGCCATGCTGGATCAGACCAAGGCCCATCAAGTCCAGCAGTCTGTTCCCACAGTGGTAAACCAGGTGCCTCCAGGAAGCCCACAAGCAAGACGACTGCAGCAGCATTGTCCTGCCTGTGTTCCATAGCACCTCATAGAATAGGCATTCTCCTCTGATCCTGGAGAGAATAGGGATGCATCATGACTAGTATCCATTTTGACTAGTAGCTGTGGATAGTCCCATCCTCCATAAGAACATAAGGAAAGCCCTGCTGGATAAGGCCAAGGCCCATCAAGACCAGCAGTCTGTTCACACAGTGACCAACCAGGTGCCTCCAGGAAGCCCACAAGCAAGACGGCTGCAGCAGTATTATCCTGCCTGCCTACCACAGCACCTCATATAATAGGCCTGCTCCTCTGATCCTAGAAAGAATAGGGATGCATCATGACTAGTATTCATTTTGACCAGTAGCCATGGATAGCCTTCTCCTCCATGAACATATCCACTCCCCTCTTAAAGTCTTCCTAGTCGGCAGCCATCACCATGTCCTGGGGCATGGAGTTCCACAAGTGCTCTAGGCGGGCGTGGTTTTTAATGGTGGTTGTCTCACAACCACTCTGGGGAAGGTGGGATCTCGGTTCCTTGGCCTCTGTAGAGGGGGAGGCGGCCTGAGAAGTGCCATAGCCCTCTGCTTCACGGACAGAACGTGGCTGTGGAGGTTCGCTTGTGGCGTTATGGCCGGCCTGGTCAACACTTGCAGGGATAACAGCCTCAGATGCCGCTTCATCCAAGCGCATTCTACAGCTCGTCTTCAGGGGCTTCTTACAGACTCAGCTAGATTCAACTCAGGATGTGTTCCCTTTCCCTTCCTTCATTTGTAACTCCATGTGCCCTGAGCAAATTTAGCAAATGGGCAGACACATTCTGGACATAACGTTCCACACTGGGTTCCCCTGTTTTCTGATTCAGATACTTGTTTGGGAGAAGGAAAGAAACATTCATCCCTTGTCATTAGAGAACTGTTCAGCTTGCAGGTTTCAGGAAAGCTGAAAATGATTTATTGTTCATCTTACTTTAGGAAGAAGAAGAAGAGTTGGTTTTTATATGCCGACTTTCTCTACCTTTTAAGGAAGAATCAAAGTGGCTTACACTCGCCTTCCCTCCCCCACCCCCAAAAAAGACACCCTGTGAGGCAGGTGGGGCTGAGAGAGCTTGGAGAGAACTGTGACTAGCCCAAGGTCACCCAGCTGGCTTCATGTGGAGGAGTGGGGAAACCAACCCGGTTCTCCAGATTAGAGTCTGCTGCTCTTAACCACGACACCACGCTGGCTCTGTTTGGAAAAGAGACCGCTTGTGCCTGTTGACAGATGAAGCTTATGTATGGTTGGCGAGAGAAGCGTGGAAGCATTCTGTCCGTCCACAGGACACAGGCAGATTAGATATGGGTGATAGGGGAATTGGTGGGGCCGTTAAGCAGGGCTGTTATATTTTAGGTGAAGAGCCTTGGCCAGAATGCCGAATTCTGAATCCCAAACTTATTTTCCTTGATCGGGTTATGACTGTGGAAATGTTCAGCCCGGAGCCTACGGTTTGCAGGCTTTGTCGAGGCATCGTTTCTCCTGTTTGTAACGGGCGCGTGTTTGTGTTTCCTTTCTGGCTTTCATACAGGTGGGTCCCTTGCTGAACATGATGCTTAAGGGCCGATACGACTAGTCCTCAGCTGCTGCGTTGGCGGATGTTGGAGCTGCTTGATGGACACGTTGTGGAAAATCTGAGCGCTAGAATTGCACGCAGCACTTAAAAACTACCAGGGCCCTGTCCCGGCTCTGCCACACTCCACACCAGTACAGGGAAAAACCAGCACCCCAAAACCATAGCACTCCCCCCCCGGCTTCAACAGGCCTCCTGGGAGAAATCCCGACTCAATAACTCTGCGTCCCCTGCCTGCCTGATATACAGAGCTTGGCTCCTGGCACTTGACTAACTTTGAAAGCATTATAAAACAGTCTGGGGAGGAGGCGAAGTCCCGGCTGCTCTTTGTCAGGCTCTGGAATCCATGCTGCTGTTTGAGAGCGCCACGTTCCCTCAGGGCGGTCGCGCTGCTTCCCAGCTTGGAACCAAAAACCATTCAAAGCAGGAGGGAGCCCTCGGCCATGTCGTCCTCTGGTATCGATGGCTTTCTTGTTCTCTGGGTGGCAGAAACAAACGTGTGACGGCACTCGCGTGTGAGGAGCAGCTGGACAGGGCGATTGGCTCTTCCTTCCACACCTCAGCATCGGACATCTTCCTGAAAAGCTGCCACCCTCCCCCCCCCGCCGGTTGTTTCTTCACTCCGATTCTGCCTTTCTGTTTGTGACCGAAGTGAGCTTCTCATTGATGGCGCAGCCTCCACGTTGGGTTAACCTTGGAAACAATCTTTGCAGGGCCCCGCCAGGCCAAGGCGCATGCAGGTAGCTTCCCTTTCTGGAGCCAGGAGGCCTTTCCTTCGGGTGAGCTGTGGCGTGGTAGTACGGCCCTGTGTTTCTGCAGTAATACCTGCTTCCTTGCAGTCCCATGGAAGCGTTAGTTTGGTTGAACCATCAAACTTCTGTGTGTTGGATGAAGCGAGGGATAGGTTGGGGTGGAAAAAGGAGAGTGACGAAGCTGCAGTTTGTGGGGGAATCCTGCCTCCCTCCCTCTCGCGTGCTCCCTTGCCTCGAGGTGGAAATGGGCATGTGGATGTCGCTTCTTCAGGTGTCTTCTCCGGAGTAGGGTGCTGGGTCTCCCAGTGGGCCAGCCTGAATGGCTTTGTTCTTTGGCATCTTTGGTGGCATGGAGAGTTTTGAGGAGCTGTCACTGGAGAACTTCTGTCCACCCCTGTCCGCGATCTCTCTTGTGCTGGGGCAGGCCGTTCTATGCATTGCGCATGAAGAAGCCAAAGAACTGCTGAGGGAAGCCGGGGTGGGTGGGTATCGTTTTGGATTCTGCTCGGGCCGGGGGAGTGTCTCGCAGTGTGAACCCCGAGAGCCGTGGAGTTTTGTTACAAGCCGGGATTGCTGGTTGAGTTCACCCCACAGTCCGCAGGGAGACACCGGTCGCTCTGCATTCTTGCCCTCGGGGAGGAAAAGGGGGGCAGCTTCCGAAGAGCGAAGAGCGACCTCGGAGCAGGAGAAAACTGCCTGCCTTGGGCCGGAAGCAGAAGTGTGCTGTCCGGGACTGGGGGTGTTGGGGGGCTGCACGGAAGAAAGAGGGGAGGACTTACGTGCGACCTTCAAATCCCTTTTGTTTCTTTTTTTGCCAAAGGTGTAACTTGAACGTTTCTAAAGAGGTGTTTTTGTTTTTAATTATTGTTTTGTTGCACTTGACCGGCCGACGCAGGAGCCTCTCTTCGATGCACTGACGGACTGATTGCGTTCCTGTCTCCATTTTTTGGTTTTTGTTTTGTGTGTGTGTGTTTTCTCCCGGTGCTTTCAATGCCTTGCTGTGGTGTTGAGGGAAACCGTGTGTGTTTACTCCGTGATGAGAATGTGTGTGAACATGCGGGAAATGCAGAGTACCTTTTGAAGTGTAGTTCTTGAAATACAGCCATTGTTGAACAACAGAAGTCTGACCTTTCTTTCTCCCCCCACCCTGTTACTTCTCTTCCTCTAATAGAGAATTTGGATCTGGGCCACCTGCAGGAAAGGAATTCAGCAGGAAGGCCCCAGTGGAGGCCTGCCCTGTAGTGTAGTGCCAGCGAGATGCAGCGTGATATAGTGGTTAAGAGTGGCAGACTCCAATCTGAAGAACTGGGTTCGATTCCCCACTCCTCCACATGAAACCTGCTGGGTGACCTGGGAGTAGTCACAGTCCTCTCTGAACTTTCTCAGCCCCACCCACCTCACAAGGTGTCTGTTGTGGGAAGGGGAAGGGAAGGCGATTGTAAGCCGCTTTGAGACTCCTTGAAAGTAGAGAAAAGCAGGGTATGAAATGCTTTCGACTAATCATTAAGAAGAACTTCCTGACAGAGCGGTTCCTCAGTGGAACAGGCTTCCTCGGGAGGTGGCGAGCTCTCCTTTGGAGGTTTTGAAGCAGAGGCTAGATAGCAGCAATGCTGATTCCGTGACCTGAGAGGGAGGGCAGGAAGGGTTGCGTCACAGTGCTCAACTATCGGGGGGGGGGCCTTTCTTGCATGCCCAGGGGACTGCCGATCGCCACTTTGGGGTCAGGAAACAATTTTCCTCCAGGCCAGATTGGTCAGGGATCCTGGAGGGTTTTTCCCCCATCTTCTGGGCATAGAATGGGGGGGGGGTGTCACTGGGGGTGTGGAGGGAGAGGTGGTTTTGAATTTCATACATTGTGCAAGGGGTTGGACTAGATGATCCGGCGGTCCCTTCCAACTCTGTGATTCTAAGGACTACTTGTAGAGAACATTCATCGGAGTCCCTCCTGGGATGGAGCGAGAGACAGTCCGTAGCAGTCGTCTCTCTTAAGCAGCGGCCCCAGAGCCACCGAAGAAGAGAACTCGTCCAGAGAAGATTGAAGAGCCAGGCAATTGAATTTCCCCCCTCTTTTTCCACAGAGGAATCATACCTGACTCCTAGTGCCTCGTGCTGGAAATTTGGGCTCAGCTCGGAGTTGACGGTGTCCAGACCTGGAGGCCCTGCTGTGTTGAGACCCGCTCCTAGGGGGGCAGGTCCCTGCGTGAGAGGGGTGGAGGAGGGAGAGCGGAAGCTCTCAGACCTCCAAGCCCTACGTTGAAGCCAAAGCTCTAGTTACTGCCTCCCAAAGTCAAATATTTGTTGCGAGCAGAGGATTAATTGGCGGGGGTGGGGGGAGCCGTCGCCAGCTCTCAGAGAATAACAGGAACAGATGCCCGTACGCCTTGGGGAGAAACAGCTTTCTTCTACAAATCAGGGCTTTAAATTACGAGGCTTTTACTGATGCCAACAGTTGTGGGAAGTCATCTGCGCTCATTTGCGTAATGGCTTCCTGTCACTGCTGATTAGACAGAGGATGAAAGAAAAGAAATTTGACAATGGGGAATGAGTGATCATTAATCAGAAACTTGGTTAGGGGAAAGAATAGCCCCACAGACAACGGAGAATGGCCACCCTCGCGCCCCCAACTAGTCAATGCCAGCTTTTGAGAGTGGAGAGGGTCTACTCGACAACCTATTCAGGATTGCTTGACCGAGAGCACTGCAGACCGAGGTGGGCTTCAGGGAGTTTCCTTGCTAGCCTCTGAAAATTCAAGGAAAGGTGGATTCCGTCTGTTCCCGGCAAACCTTCCTCAAATGAAAGCCATCGCCTGGGCTCCAAAGAAGCATGGAGGCTCTTGCAGGGCGGCTCTTCTCACACTTTCTATCCTGCACTTTCCCCTCCCTCCAAAAGGTCACATCATAAAATGCTTTTGAAACCTGCCTAAATCTCAGGTCGCTATAAGTTAAGATGGTTGGGGTGGCTGCTTGAGAGAAACTATCCACCTTGGGCAGACGGCAAAGGTTCTCCAGACCCTTTGCAATAAAAGGTGGATTGATATTCCAGTATTCGGATTCATTCAGGGACATTTCCTGAGTGCCAAGAGCACTGGAAAGCTATAACCAAACATGACAGGTTTTTACAAAGTGTAAGGCTAAGTCAGTTGTACAGTCACCGGTGGTACCCAGACTTGCCTTCCATGGAAGGGGCCTACAGGAATGTGGAAAAACAAGAGGCTGCTCAAAGAATGAATTGCTCCTATGTTCTCTGGTTTTTTGCTCGCACCTGCTTACCGTGTGTCCTGACATTTTAACTCTCCTCCGTGGACATGTCCACTCCCTTCTTCAAGCCTTCCAAGTTGGCAGCCATCCCCTCATCCTTGGGCAGGGAGTTCCACAATTTAACTATGTGTTGAATAGATTTAGATGGATATATTTTGTGCACGGATATCAGCTTCTCAACATCAGGCTGAAAAGTACTAAGAAGTCTCCATGTTCAGTAATGTGCAGTCTGTTTCTTTGTTTGGAAAGAAGCTGGGGGACCGTGCTGAAGCCTCGCTCTACTAAGTAGGATGTTGGGAAGGCAATAATGCACGTCTGCGCTATGTTGTACAATGCAGGGTACCGTTCAGAAACAGTTTTCTGTAACCAGAAGCCTTGATATGGTTTTTTGAACTTTGGCCATAGCTCAGTGTCATTTTGGAGTGAAATCAGTTCTTCCTCCAGGGTTCCTGTTCCCCCATTGCTGAAATGTAGGAATGGATTGATCAGCCAATCTGGTATTTGAAGCAACAGAAAAGATCCTGAAATCTGTCAGACGTGTCTCTATGCAGCTCATCCAGGCGAGCACAAGACAATTGAAGGTACTGCGACTAACACGAAGATAGTACGGATCACAGACATGACACACCAACATGGACACACCCTTGAATGTCCATTCACCAATACCACTATGGTTGCCAACCTCCAGGTGGTGGCTGGAGATCTCCCACTATTACAGCTGATCTCCAGGTGACAGAGATCAGTCCCCCCAGAGAAAATGGCTGCTTTGGAAGGTGTAATCTGTGGCATTGAAGTCCCTTCCCCAAACTCTGCCCTCCTCAGGCTCCACCCCCAAAATCTCCAGGTATTTCCCAACCTGGAGCTTCCAACCCTAACTCCAGCAGATTACATACTTCAACCTTTTATGCATGGCTGTTTCCCTCGTGGTCACCCCTCCGATGACTTCAAGTCTGTGTTTTGGTTATGCCTGCCATTTCCAACCGTCAGAGTCTCCCTGCTCATTTCTGTTTGTTTTGTCCGCATTTTCAAATTCATGATAAAACAGGTCCCTGAAAATGTGGGCAAAACGTGGGGAAACGGGCAGGGAGACTGACGGTGGGAAACGGCATGAATAATCAGAAGTCAGAGGGGAGACAGCGAGGGAAACAGCCATGCATAAAAGGCCTTCTTGTAATGCACGACACAGTCTTTGAACATGTGTGGCTAAGGTTGCCAGCTCCTGGTTGGGAAATTCCTGGAGATTTTTGGGGCGGAGCCTGAGGAGGGAGGGGCTTGGGGAGGGACTTCAATGCCATAGAGTGCAATTGCCAAAACGGCCATTTTCTCCAGGTGAACTGATCTCTGCCGTCGGGAGATCAGCTGTAATAGCTGGAGAATAGCTACTACCTGGAGTTTGGCAACCCTGTGTGCAGCCTTCTTGCCTTTGGAGTTCTTTTTGGAAATGCTGCCCTTCCTCTGAGAGAACCCATTCCTCCTGTGGTAATTCTTAGGGGCAGGGTTGGTAGGGGAGAGAGATACAGGTTGGACTATTTGTAGATATGGTTATAGTAGGTTGGACTTCCATGGATCTGTTCTGCTGGCTCAGCTGCATGAGCATTGACACACAAGTTTGCCAGATGAAAACATATACTTATGACGAGTGCTGGTGATGCCTCGCCAGCTCTGTTTCTGTGTTTGGGTAGGTTGCAGCTCGCATGCTGTGGGACACTAGCTCAGTGGCAGAGCATCTGCTTGGCATGCAGAAGGTCCCAGGTTCAATCCCCTGGAGAGCCACTGCTGGTCTGAGTAGACAGTACTGACTTTGATGGGCCAAGGGTTGATTCAGTATAAGGCAGCTTCATGTGTTCATAGTGTGCCTGGTAGAAGGGACTACCTCCCTACGTTCTGTTAAAAGATTAGCAACTCTGCTCCACACACCCTGCAGCATCAGTCCAGAAATATACAAATTAAATTCCATTAAAACAGGGCTTGATCACCACCTTGGGGTCAGGAAGCAATATGGCTCCAGGCCAGATTGGCCAGGGATCCTGGAGAAGTTTCCCTCCCCATCTTGGAGGTCACAGGGTGCATGTGATGGGGGGGGGAGTTGTGATATTTCCTGCATTGTGCAGGGAGTTGGACTAGATGGCCCTGGTGGTCCCTTCCAACTCTGTGATTCTACGATTCTATGAAATCCCAGGCTCCAGGTCTCCAAGACACCTAGAAAATTCATTGTGATGCCTGCTATATTTATCAATTATTTCTTTGTAGTGCCTCTCAGTGACCGGCAAGAGAAGTACCAACTTAAAATTTCACATCAGAATATATTGTTTTGCTGCATGGCGAGTTAGAAACAGCACGGGCACAAAGGTCTTTCTCAACGTTTGTCCGCATGTTAACTTTACACCATTCAGTTGTGGTAGATGGATTCATTTCTCAACCAGTTGATTTCCTAGACAGGCTCAAATATTCAATATTCAATTAAGCAGAGTTTTAAAAGTAATAAGTGATGAGAAACTGGGGAGAAGTTGGGTTAGGGTTAGATGTTATTTTAGTTATGGTGATGACAACCAGGGTACCTTGGGTTGCCAACTCTGGGTTGAGAAATTCCTGGAGATTTTGGGAGTGGAGTCTGGAGATTGGTGGGGTTTGGGAAAGGGAGGGACCTCAGCAGGTACACTTCCACAGAGCGGCTGTTTTCTCCCGGGGAACTGATCTCTGTAGTCTGGAGATCTCTTGTAATTCCAGGAGATCTCCAGGCCCCACCTGGAGGCTGGCAACCATAAGGGTAACCTATATTTATTTATATATTACAACTATTTTATTATAGCTTTATTGAAATTATGAGAACTTGTAAAGAGTTTAGGATTAGGTTTTGTGGCAGCAGTAAGTAGAAAACATGGTAATTAAAATACAAAACCTTGAAGGCTGGAAAATTGAGTCTGGCTCCTGAATTTTTGGGCTCCTGAGGACGGAACCATTTCTGGATGCAAGCTGTGAGGGGAAGAAAGAGACTCAGGAGGAAAGTGACTCTGGCCGTTGAAGTCAACAGCAACTTGACAGCGCTTTCCTCCACCACCGTGGTGCGGACAGACATTTCCCTAGGAGAAAAGAAGGTACTTGGCAGGTAGGGCTGCCAACTGCCAGGTGGTGGCTGGAGACCTGCTATCACAACTGATCTCCAGGTGACAGGGATCAGTTCACTTGGAGAAAATGGCTACTTTGGCAACTGGACTCTATGGCATTGAAGTCCCTCCCCTCCCCAAACCCTGCCCTCCTCAGGCTCTGCCCCCAAATCTGCCAGTCTTTCCCAACCCAGAGCTGGCAACCCTATTAGCAGGGGAGCAACGCATGGCATGTGATGCGGATTCCCCTGCAATAGCAACCGGCTCTGGCGGCAGCTGCCTTCTGCTCCTCGCAAAGAAACCAGCACCCCCCCCCCCCCAGGCCAGCAGAGAGCCCACACTGGCCTTCTGGAACTGAAGGGAGACGTGGATGTATGTGGCCTTGATAGAGACTGTGCAAAAGAGACAGTGCTAGTAATCGGAAGTTACTGTTTTTTGTTATTGTTATTAAAAATATGTATCATTTGCAAAATGCCTTCAAGACCAGATGGTGTAATTTACATAAACTACCCAGGGGTTTCCAATATAACGTATAACCCCAAATTATGTCTCTGTTCCCTTGTCCTTGGTCACTGCTTGTTCTTGGTCACTCTTAGGTCCCATGTCCACCTCAGGGGGGGTATGTAATGCCTTTACGCGTAGGGTTGCCAACCTCCAGGTCGTTAACAAAGCACTCCAGCCAAGAAACCAGAACTGTCTGATGTAAACGCTCCCCACAGAAAAAGTAAACGGAGTGTGCAATTTATAGAGACACTGCTATCACAACTGATCTCCAGGCGACAGAGACCAGTTCACCTGGAGAAAATGGCCGCTTTGGAAGGTGGGGTCTATGGCATTGTACCCCCACTGAAGCCCAACCCCTCCCCAAACTCCTCAGGCTCCACCCCCAAATTCCAGGCATTTCCCCACCTGCAGCTGGCAACCCTGCTTGCGCACCTTGAGCCAGCGCATCAGCTGCAACTGTCACCGGCACGATCAGGCCACAGCTATGCCTCTGCTGATCCCATGTAAGTTGGAGTGCTGCAGTGCACTGTACGCGGGGCTGCCTTTGAAGACTGTTCAGAACCCACGATCGATTCAGAGTGCAGTTAAGACTGTGGGCAGGGATGAATTACTGGGCATGAATCTCTCTTGTACTGGAAGAAATGTGCTTAACTACCGAGTAGCTTTATGGGACAGTTTCAAAGTGCCACTGATGTTACTTTTAAAGTCCTAAATGGTCAGGTATGGGATACTTCCATATATACCTGCCCTCAAATTCAGCCAACGGCTCACCCTCTTTGAAAGGAAGGTGGGAATCAAAGATACATCAAAGGCTTTATTAGTAGGGTTGCCAAACTCCAGATGGTTACTAGAAGAGAAAGGAACCTATGCTGAAATAGTAAGACTAGGGAGAGTAGCAGCACGTGGCTCGAATATTCTCAAAAATTGATAAACCAAAAAATCAAACAAGTTATGAAAACAAGGATATTATTTGTAATAACCAAAAACTCCCAAATATGTACATGAACAAGTGTTAAATTCACACTGTATGCCTCGCAGGGCTTAAGAGCACAAATTAAGTACAGCCTGTGTAGGCTAATATTAATAAGAAAATAAGAAATTCAATACAGCCTACAAGGGCTTATGTTTACATAGGAAAAATCATTCCTCATTTGTCACGAAGAAACGAATGGAAGAGAGGTCCGTGGCTGGGTCTGACGCAAGGACGCGTTTCGAAAATCTTCCTCAGCTTGCCGACCCAAAGGCGTTTAAAGGGACCACCATTAATACAATTCAATGTATTTGCAGGGAATTCTAAAGATAATAAACAAGAACCTGAATACCAAAGTGCTAAAGAGCAGGAATATATGTACAAAGTTCTTATGACAAGTTTAGCAAGTAATGAAACAAAGTAGCTTACCACTGCTTCAATGAAACAAACGATCACTACCGCGGAACATCGCAAGGATGAAAAGCGTTCCTAAAGTATAATAAAGTAAATTACTACATTGAAAACTGAACATGAGGATATGCCAATTCTGATGAGAAAGAATCTTACCCATGTAGCAGGAGCAAAAGAACAGAAATTCAATGTAATAAAAATTCAGAAGGAAAAATCACCAGTAAGGTAGTCAAGGCTTCTTCGGAGTGACAGGGGAAAACCACACTAAAATACACACAGCTGTGGACTTGATGCAAGATAGGGCAAGGTAGTTAAAGTAACATGGCTATTTACAAACAACAAGAGAGATCAAACTCTGTGTTTAGACCACTGGGGGCCAAGGTTTTAAAGAGAAAGATGAAGCGTCTCTCTTGACGGTTTAAAATGTTATTAACGTTCTGGGCTTGAAAAGCTTTGGGCTGATATTACCAAAGGACGAAAAATTTTAGATCTCGGTCACTGTGGCCATGGTAATGAAGTGGCTAACCACCGGTGCGTCCATTACGCGAGCCCTCCAGATGGTGGCTGGAGATCTCTCGCTGTTACAACTGATCTCCTGGAGACAGAGATCAGTTCCCCTGGAAAGAAAGGCCGCTTTGGCAATTGGACTCTATGGCATTACACCTAGGGTTGCCAACCTCCAGGTGGTTAGGGAGAATAGTGCAAAAAAGCGAATGTCATTTTCAGAATGACCGAGTTTAAGATAATGTTCAGTGAGCGGAGCCTCCATTATCTTAGAGCGGATCCTCGTACGGTGTTCATTAATACGTATTTTTAATTGGCGTGACTATGGCAGTATCGATCCAGACGATACTACCAGGAGAATATTATGAAAATATTACACCAGCAAGAATTAAGGTACATCTATCTCTTTAAGACGTTGTCCCCCTCAGGATTGAACAATGAGTTCGACCTATCTAGCTTTTTGTAAAGTATAAGATTCTCCTCAGCTGGCAGGGCTAGAATACCTTTTAAAACTAAGAAGCAGATTTACTGCTTTACCAGCCTTCAGAGTTAAGTGTGATACCCGTGAGGGTCGCTGGTCAGCTTATTGGTAAGCTAGAACTGATGCCATTTTTTGTATTTTAAGTACAAATGCTGAGCTCTTTCCGCCATTGTTGTTTCCTTCATGTAACGTTTTTCTTTCAGAGGTCTTTGCACCCGTGGAAATATTGTTCTTTAACAAACAAATGCACAACTGATGAAGCAAGTTTGCGAAACGTACACAGACTCCGGAAATGGCGTTTTGTTGTTCGTTACTCTTCACATTCATATTTATTTCATATGGACCTTCTATGATTGATTTTGGAGCCTTGGAATCTGATTATTTAGATTGAAGAACTGGAAAAGCAACTGTGTTGCCAGGAGGAACTGTTGGTGAATGTTAACCAGCTTTATTGGACAGTTATTTGGTGAATTTCAACCAGTTTTCTGTTGGACTCCTCAATTTATTTTAGGCTGATATTTACTTCAAGCCATATATATATTGTTTTTGCATTAAATTAGTTCTAGAACTTGTCTCTCTGCATTTGGTTGTTTATTAGTTTAATTCTAAAAACTGTAAGAATTGTATTGCATACTATTAATTATATGAGCTGTGGTGCTGTTTATTCTCCCTAACTAACGTTTTTCAGCATACGTAACAATTGTTTAGTATATCTATACTTTGGCTCTTTAATATGGAAATGTTTAGTTATTCAGATGCTGATAAAGATAGAATCTTTAAAATGTTACCTAAAAAAAGCATGGCACAAAAAACTGCAAATGTAGACATGACCAAAGTTTGGAATTCTTTGAAACGCAAAATCCGATCTGAATCACATGCTGTAACACTCTCTGAATATGTTGAAAATAAGATTATACCTAGAGGTTTAAGAGTTCAAAAATCACCGGCATTATACCGTGGGGATAAGGAGTTCAATAGTAAATGGATGGCAATTTTAAACAAATGTTCTTATGATCTAATGATGTTAATTATCGAAAGGTCTATTAAAGAAGCTGATATTGCTGGAATGGAGGCTGAGAAATTTAAAAACGAATTAAAGACCTCTGTCACTGAGGAGGTTTTTACTGAGCAAATAGAACAGATAGAAAAGGATTTGGGTAAATATAGTTCAGATATTGAAATGTACAAAAAACGGAAACTACTTAGGGACAAGGATGACTACTTGAAGGATAGGGTCTACTTTTGGACCAATAAGGAGAACAGACCCCGTCCCTTTAAGGGTGGGGTCCAGGATAGACATTCTGACTCAGAAGGTTCCTCTGGAGAAAGAGGCGGATCAAGTATTTCGAGTGGCGGATCCTTTGGCTCCTCCTCGTACCATTTAAGGTCTGGCCGACGGGATTTTTCTTATGCCCCGGGACCGCAACGGGGTCCGCGAAGGAAACAGCAAATAACTTCGTGATTAATCTATCTTCACGTGATTTTTCCACTGACGAAATGAAGATTCTCAATTTAGGGTTAGGGTTTGTCCCTACACCCATTTATTCAGGTTTTCAGACGCGGGTTGACCTATACAAATTATTTCGCAATATTAAGATTAGGGAATTTTTTAAGGGGCAAGACAGAGGTTCTAAGGAGTTCAGTTCATTTCGGAATAAGTCCACCTTTTTACCAAAAAATCCTGGCCATTTGGTTAACACCTTTCAGTCCCTTGTGCTGAGAGACGTCGATAAGCTTGAGAAAAGAAGGAGGTGGCATAATGAAAAATTGAATCTAACTGCACAGCAACTTAAAATATTGGAAACAATCTCTGTGGATCCTTCTATTGTTTATATGCCGGCTGATAAAGGCGGAGCCCTGGTGATTTTGGACTCGTCGTCCTATGACTTAGAAAATTTGAGACAATTGGGAGATAGTAATTTTTATAAACCTTTGCCTATGGATCCCTCCAGTAGGGTCATGAAGATAATAAAGACTGTGATCTTTGAGGGATTATCTCTTAATTACATTGACAAAGCTCTGGCCGATTTTCTTATAGTACAGTATCCCAGGGTTCCCATTTTTTATTCACTACCAAAAGTGCATAAGTCTTTGACTAACCCACCGGGTCGCCCAATTATTTCGGCAATTGGTAGTATGTTGGAACCTATCTCTAGATTTGTTGATTACTTCCTGCAACCCTTTAGCAAGGATACTAGTTCCTACATTAAGGATTCACGAGATTTTATCAATAAAATTGAACACAAAGAAATTCCAGCAGAAGCTATCTTTGCCACCTTTGATGTTACTTCTCTTTATACCCACATTCCCCTAGAGCAGGCTCGGAATATCATTGAGGAACTCCTCCACAAGAGACCGGACCAGAGTGTGCCCACACATTTTTTGTTAAGTTTAGTTGATATCATTTTTGAGAACAACTTTTTTAGATATCGTGATCAGTTCTATCTTCAGACACGGGGGGTAGCCATGGGCGCCGCCTGCGCCCCGTCTGTGGCAAATACTTACATGATTTCTTTTGAAAAGGATTTTTTGTTCCAAGATTCGATCTTTCAGGATCATGTATTATATTTTTTCAGGTTTATTGATGATTTATTTTGTGTGATTGACTCCTTGGAAGCCTATAATACTTTGCTGCTTCATCTGAACTCAATGGACCCTAACCTCAAATTCACGGGGAACTACCATGCACGGACGATTTCTTTTTTAGATCTGATGGTCTTTAGGACCGACTCAGATACCATTGCCGTAAAGCCATATAGGAAGCCAACTGATGTTGGAGCTGGCCTCCACTTTACTTCCTGTCATCCGCTGCACTTGCGGCGTAATTTACCATACAGCCAACTATTGAGGCTAAAAAGGAATTCGACTGACCCGCACGACTTTCGTGTAGCTGCACAGGACTTGTGTTCTAATCTTATGCAGAGAGGATATGATGAGGCCACTATCTCTATGGCCATTGATAAAGTTGACAGCCAACAGAGAGAATTATTACTTCAGCCATCTGCAAAAGAAAACCCGAGATCTACTGGCATTTTTGCGTCCTTACAGTTTAACCATCTTACGCATGAGATACAACGAATAGTTCGCCGTCATTGGCATATCTTGGACGGTGTTCCGGGCTGTACAGCTTTACCAACATTTGGCCTAAGAAAAACCAAGTCTTTACGTAATTATCTAGTTAGGACAGATAGGCTAGTGGAGAAACCTAGAATTAACATCCGGGGCCATTTCAGATGTGGCGCATGCGCCTTATGTCCATTGAGTCTTCCTATTAAAGAACTGAGTGCCTCACAGTATAATTTCAAGTTTACTCTCCAAAATTTTACAAATTGCTTGTCTAAAAACGTCGTCTACGCGGTCCTTTGCCCGTGTTCAAAAATGTACATTGGCTCAACGTCACGCCAATTAAAAATACGTATTAATGAACACCGTACGAGGATCCGCTCTAAGATAATGGAGGCTCCGCTCACTGAACATTATCTTAAACTCGGTCATTCTGAAAATGACATTCGCTTTTTTGCACTATGGCAGTATCGATCCAGACGATACTACCAGGAGAATATTATGAAAATATTACACCAGCAAGAATTAAGGTACATCTATCTCTTTAAGACGTTGTCCCCCTCAGGATTGAACAATGAGTTCGACCTATCTAGCTTTTTGTAAAGTATAAGATTCTCCTCAGCTGGCAGGGCTAGAATACCTTTTAAAACTAAGAAGCAGATTTACTGCTTTACCAGCCTTCAGAGTTAAGTGTGATACCCGTGAGGGTCGCTGGTCAGCTTATTGGTAAGCTAGAACTGATGCCATTTTTTGTATTTTAAGTACAAATGCTGAGCTCTTTCCGCCATTGTTGTTTCCTTCATGTAACGTTTTTCTTTCAGAGGTCTTTGCACCCGTGGAAACATTGTTCTTTAACAAACAAATGCACAACTGATGAAGCAAGTTTGCGAAACGTACACAGACTCCGGAAGTGGCGTTTTGTTGTTCGTTACTCTTCACATTCATATTTATTTCATATGGACCTTCTATGATTGATTTTGGAGCCTTGGAATCTGATTATTTAGATTGAAGAACTGGAAAAGCAACTGTGTTGCCAGGAGGAACTGTTGGTGAATGTTAACCAGCTTTATTGGACAGTTATTTGGTGAATTTCAACCAGTTTTCTGTTGGACTCCTCAATTTATTTTAGGCTGATATTTACTTCAAGCCATATATATATTGGTTCTTGTAGGTTATCCGGGCTGTGTAACCGTGGTCTTGGAATTTTCTTTCCTGACGTTTCGCCAGCAACTGTGGCAGGCATCTTCAGAGTAGTAACACTGAAGGACAGTGTCTCTCAGTGTCAAGGGTGTAGGAAGAGTAATATATAGTCAGAAAGGGGTTGGGTTTGAGCTGAGTATTGTCCTGCAAAAGTATTGTCCTGTAAGTATCAAGATAATGTTACAGGACAATACTTTTGCAGGACAATACTCAGCTCAAACCCAACCCCTTTCTGACTATATATTACTCTTCCTACACCCTTGACACTGAGAGACACTGTCCTTCAGTGTTACTACTCTGAAGATGCCTGCCACAGTTGCTGGCGAAACGTCAGGAAAGAAAATTCCAAGACCACGGTTACACAGCCCGGATAACCTACAAGAACCAATGAACTCTGACCGTGAAAGCCTTCGACAATACATATATATATTGTTTTTGCATTAAATTAGTTCTAGAACTTGTCTCTCTGCATTTGGTTGTTTATTAGTTTAATTCTAAAAACTGTAAGAATTGTATTGCATACTATTAATTATATGAGCTGTGGTGCTGTTTATTCTCCCTAACCTCCAGGTGGTGGCTGGAAATCTCTCACTATTCCAATTGATCTCCAGCTGATAGAAATCAGTTCCCCTGGAGAAAATAGCCACTTTGGCAATTGGACTCTATGGCACTGAAGTCCCCTCCCAGAACCCCGCCCTCCCCACAAAGTCTCCAGGTATTTTCCAACCCAGAGCTGGCAACCCTATTTATTAGTAGTGGTTCCTCTCTTATGAAATGTCTCTACCTTGGCTGTCTGCCTGGTTTCGGATATCTGATGGATTTTGCTCATTTGTTACATCTCTTTTCTTGTCTCTCCCCTGTGGGTAATTTATTTATTTATTTTATTACATTTCTACCCCGCCCTCCCTGGCCTAGGCCGGGCTCCGAGCTGTTGAAAGGCTGTTTTTATTCTTATCAGTCTTGTTGTTCACTGTTTCAGCATGCTTCAATCCATTGCAATTTGTAATATTTTATAGTTGGTGTTTTTTGCTACCCAGTATGTTATTCGCTACCTTGGGCGCCGGCTGGCCAAAGGGGCAGCATATTGATCTTCCAAATGAATGAATGAATGAATGAATGAATACTAATCGGCTGATCCTGATTTCTCCATTAAGTCTCTTATCTTGTTCTCCAGTTAAAACCACATTTCTTTGACTTAGCTCCCTGGTTGGCCGGCTGCTTTCAGAGATGATGGGCACCCCTCCAGTTACCCTGATCACAACAATACCGTCTTTGATGAAGACAGACCATAGTTTTAAGAGTTAATGAGCAATTGTCCTATACAGTGGGGAACGCTAGGTTCTTTTGCCCCACCATCCCGCCTGGTCATTCTGGTGTTTGAAGGCCTAAAACATCATGGGTGACATTGGCTCTGCCCTGCCACCTTTCATCTCTTGGGGGGAATAGCTGGCCATCTGTCTCCCACCCCAATCTGTCATTCTGCCATACCCGTGTCTCCCCTCGCCTGGCTCCTTGGGTAAAACGAACTTGGGAGTTCATTTTGCTGTTGATCTTTCTCCTTTTCGACTCTGCATTGAGATAATATTGCGTTTATTTAACTCTCTGTTTATTTATAGATCTCCCATCTGTCTCCCCCTCCTCCCCATTCGCTCTTCCTTGCCTTCTCCCCCACGTCTCTTCCTCCCACACTCCGTAAGCAATTAATCATTCTGACAGGCTCCACGATGCCCTTTATTTCCTTCAGGGAGCCAAGAACTGTCTACTGGCACCTCTCTGACACTCCCCGTCTTCCACCAATCCACCAAGATGGTTGTGCCAGAGTAACGCTGCTCTGCGTTGGGGGGGGGGGTTTAGTCGTGGCAAGTTGTGGAATGAGCAAAAGGTGGATGCCATGTGGGCGGACCCATGATCGCCAGGACAGAGCTGTCGTCTCACATTCAACTTCCAACATGATTTTGCTGTGCTGGTTTGACCGGGGTGGTGAGAACAGCATCATCTTCAAGTACTTGAAGGGCTGTCATGGTGCAGAGTTGTTTTCTGTTGCCCCAGAAGGTCGGACCAGAACCAACAGGCTGAAATTAAATCAAAAGAGTTTCTAGCTAAACATTAGGAAGAACTTTCTGACAGTCAGAGCCGTTCCTCAGTGGAACAGGCTTCCTCGGGAGGGGGTGAGCTGGCTCTCCTTTGGAGTTTTTAAGTAGAGTGAAGAAGAAGAAGAGGAAGAAGAAGAAGAAGAAGAGTTGGTTTTTATACACCAATTTTCTCTATCGCTTAAAGAAGAATCAAACTGGCTTACAATCACCTTCCCTTCCTCTCCCCACAAAAGACACCCTGTGAGGTAGGTGGGGCTGAGAGAGTACAGAGAGAAATGTGACTAGCCCAAGGTCACCCAGCTGGCTTCATGTGTGTGTGTGTGTAAAGTGCCTTCAAGTTGCAGCCAACTTATGGTTACCCCTTTTGGGGTTTTCATGGCAAGAGACTAACAGAGGTGGTTTGCCAGTGCCTTTGGCTTCATGTGTAGGAGTGGGGAATCGAACCGGATTCTCCAGATTAGAGTCCATTGCTCCGAACCACCAGTCTTAACCACTACATCATGCTGGCTCTAGATGGCCATCTGTCAGCAATGCTGATTCTGTAAACTGAGGCAGGAAGGGTTGAGTCAGTGCTTGGCTCTCATGTCCCCTTCTTACATGCCCAGGGAAATGCTGAGTGCCACTTTGGGATCAGGAAGCAATTTTCCTCCAGGCCAGATTGACCAGGGATCCTGGAGGGGTTTTTTTTGCCACCTCCTGGGCATGAAGCAGGGGTCACTGAGGGTATGGGGGCAGTTGTGAATGTCCTTCATTGTGCAGGGAGTTGGACTAGATGACCCTGGTCGTCCCTTCCAACTTGGTGATTCTCTGTGGAAATCAAGTGGAGCTGGAAGATTTGATTGGCGCCCCCAAAGGGGGATTGTGCTGTGAGGTCTCCAGAAAGAGCGGAACATGTAACAACTCCCTCTCTGATGGGTGGAAGCTCTCTTTCCCTCCCCGCGCTGCAATCCCAGCGGCTAGTTACTGAAGAGGTGTGCTTTGAGGGTCATCTTTTCTCCACAGGACGAATCCCTGAAGAGATAAATCTGGTCATCTTTTGTTGGCCCAATTCCAGTGGCTAAAAAAATAATAATTCTGCAGTGTCTGAGCCACACAATGTTCTTGGAGGAGGAGGAGGGGTTGGCATCCAATTAATTGTCTCCATCTAGAACACCTTGCTAGAATTGAGTCCCCTGGCAAGCAGCATCACGGGGGGGGGGGTGCTGTGAGCTCTCTCAGGGACAAGGCTCTTAGATGAATGAGTGGAAAGAAAGATTTATGGGGGGGGGGAGTTCCAAGTTTTTGCAGACCCCGAGTGGCTAAAAGAAGCTGTCATTTGCAAGAGTCAGAAGAAAGCCAGAAACCAGGGTGGATGAATGAACCGCCACTTTAACCGTGGCTAATTTTGATCAAGAAAAGTTCCTCCATCCCCACTTTCCCATTCAAAACATGAGTCCTTCCCCCTAGCTCTGTCCTTTTCGAGTATTAGGTCTTTTTTGCATGGCCATTTAGGTCTTTTATGCATGGCTGTTTACCTCAGGGGGCCCCCTCCAATGACTTGGGGTCTTTGTTGTGATTATGCATGCTGTTTTCGACCTGCTCTCCCCTATGTCCATCCCCCCACCCCCGCTTGGCTAGGAACCCGACTTTTTCCATAGCTGACCAGGGAACTAAGGGCGCTTTCACACATACCGAATAATGCACTTTCCACTTTCCACGCACTTAGCAGCTGGATTTTACTGTGTGCAATAGCAAAATCCATTTGCAAACTATCATTAAAGTGTATTGAAAGTGGACTGAAACTGCATTATTTAGCATTATTTAAGAGCCAGTGTGGTGTCGTGGTTAAGAGTGGCAGGACTCTAATCCGGTGAGCTGTATTTGTTTCCCCACTCCTCCACATGCAGCCTGCTGGGTGACCTTGGGCCAGTCACAGTTCTCTCCAAACTCTCAGCCCCACCTACCTCACAAGGTGTCTGTCGTGGGGAGAGGAAGGGAAGGAGATTGCAAGCCGGTTTGGTTCTCCTTAAAAGGTAGAGAAAGTTGGCTTATAAAATCCAACTCTTCTTCTTCTTCTTCTTCCTCTTCCTCTTCTTCTACTGTTGCTGATCTTTCAAGTTCCTTTGTGACCTATACTACATACCAAGAGTAGCCAATGTGAACGGTCATCCTGCGTTGTTCTTCGTGTGTGAAAGCACCCCATCCCTGGCGGGACCTGGGTGCTCCACAGCCTGTTTCAGTGTCAGCTCTCCCACATCCTGCCTGAATGGAGAAGTCTGTTTCCCAGCAGACTCAGCGCAATGCCTCTGAGCAAGTGCCAAGTGTGGTTTTCTCCAGAGTAGATCCCAGGGCCTCCATCAAAAAGCAGAGTTTCTCCCCCATCCAAGCTTCCCATCAGTCTATCAGCTTTTCCCTCTCTGGCAGAAAAGACGGGGCAATTGACCCACCCAGTGGGGGCAGTGTGTGTGTGAGGGGGGGAGTGCCTGACATGGAGGGCACGGGCACTTTGTTCCACATTGTTGGGGATATTGATTTTGTGCCTCGGGCACAAAAAGGCCTTGTTTAAAGAGAAGGGCCCTGTCCCTGCTTGGCAGAATCCTTCCGATGAAGGCGACTGTCAGCTTTCTGCTCATGACCTCGGCGCCTCGTTAGAAGAGGACGGTGGGCAAAACACCCCGCATTTCTCACGCACAGGGTTGCCAACCTCCAAGTGGGGGCTGCTATTACAACTAATCTCCAGGCAACAGAGATCAGTTCCCCTAGAGAAAATGTCCGCTTTGGGAGGTGGGCCCTGCTTGTTGAATTCTTGACCTTCCACTTACGGAAGGAGTCATTAATTAAAGGTTTAGGATCGTTTGATTATGGCTTAGCAAAAGTCAATTAATTCACAAGCACACAAGAATAGACAAAGTCCTTTTCTTCTTAGTAAAAACAATCTTTACTTGCTAAAGTTAGGGAAAAGGTTCACAGGAAGTTAAAACAACAAATTCTCTCTACATAGCTAAGTTCCCTAAACATGCCAGAAAGGTTCTGGCAGTTACTAAGCTTAAACATATGTCATTTCAAAAAGATAGAAAGGTCCCATCTTCTTTGGATGAGATTCAAAAGGCAACTGGGTACTGCTTTCTCTTCTACACAAAGGAAATAGGAAAGCAGTAAAATGCAGATTACTTGTGTACGTGACAACAAGCATGTATTGAATGAAGCTCTCATTGAGCAATAGCTAATTAACACATTGGAGATTACATCACCTTATAGAACTGGTCAGCATTCTATACAATCAATATTAACCCTTGTCTGCCTGACATGTAACGAAGCTCGCTACTTAAGCCTCAACAAATCCCTTTTCGAGCTTCTGTTGGATTCAGACATACAGGCATAATGCATCACGTAAATATTCAAATTGTTGTTTATGCAGTGGCTTTGTCAGAATGTCAGCCACCATCTCTTTGCTCTCGCAGTACTTCACATTTATCAGTCCCCTTCGTTGCTTGTCCTTCACCGAGTCAACTTTGAATCAAAGAAGTTTTCTTCCCTTCTTGGCGTTCTCACTGTTCAGTAGCGCTATGCATGCTTGATTGTCCTCAAACATAGTAACAGGTATCAGTCCATCTATTCCAAAGTCACGTAGTAGTTCAAGTATTTCTTCTAGTTCCACACATGCGCTGCTGGCTGCTATGCACTCAGCATCCGTTGAAGAAGTTGCAACAGTTTGCTGTTTTTGACTTGTCCAGGTGATGAGGTTTTCTTCAAAGAAGAATAGATATCCACTTGTAGATTTGCTGTCTGTTTTATCTCCAGCTAAATCACCGTCCATGTATCCTGTCAGCCTTGGCTCATCACTTGGAGTTACTTTCAGTTTCAGGTCGACAGTTTTCTTTAAGTATCCTGTAAGGTGCTTTATTGCATACTAATCATATTCTCTAGGTGCGCTGGTCCGTCTACTTAGGATTCCAACTGCGGCACTTATGTCTGGTCTACTAATATTGCTCAAGTATAGTAGTTTCCCAATAGCTTCTCAATATTTGTGGTTGTTGCTCAATAATTCACCTCCTTCCAGATTCATATATGATGGGTCAAGTGGAGTGTTTTTGGTTTTGCACTCCTGCATGTTCATGAATTGTAGAAATTCCAGTATTTTGTTCCTTTGACTGATTGAAAATCCATTGTCTTGGTTTCTTTCTATTTCCATTCCAAGATAGTTTTTCACTTCACCAAGTAGTTTCACTTCCACTGATTCGCTCAGCTTGTCTGCAATTTGCTTTGCAGCTGTTTCAGTGTCACAACAAATTAGACAATCATCCACAAAGGTTAGAATGTATTCCCATCGTCCATTCACGTTTCTGCTGAATAAACATTTTTCTATGTTTCCTTGTTTGAAGCCTTGAGCTTCCAGTAGTGAGGTAAGTTTGTGATTCCATGCTCTAGCTGATTGTTTAAGACCATACAAAGTCTTTTCAAGTTTACAAACTTGATTTTTAGTATCACAGTCCTTTAGTCCAGGTGGAATTTCCATGTATATTTCCTCTGTTAAATCGCTGTTTAGAAAGGCGGTCTTGACGTCCAGTTGCAAATATCACTTTCTTCCTTGAGGCGGCTATACTTAGCAAAGTCCTTATGGCCGTGTGTCCGATGACAGGTGCATAAGTCTCAGTATAGTCAGTTCCATGTTTCTGGGTAAAGCCCTTTGCAACTAGTCTTGCTTTGTACTTGTCCACACTTCCATCAGCATTCCGCTTTATCTTGAAAACCCATTTACATCCCACTGCCTTTTTCCCAGGTGGGAGCTTGGTTAGTTTCCAAGTTTGGTTTTTCTGCAATGACTCTAGTTCTTCTTGAATTGCGTTCGGCCATCTCGTCCTCTCACCATCGTGCAACTTTTCCAGTTCGTCCCAACTTGAAGGTTCCAAGTGGCTGTCCACTCCAGCGAAGAGGTTCAGTCTCTCTGCTGGTTTGCCTTTTGTAGTCCTTGCTGATTTCCTTAAGGTTGGAGTAGGTTGAGCTGTTCCATCATCACCGGGATCATCCCCTTTTGTCTCTGCAGTCTCTTGACATTCCACAGAAACAGGTGGTATAAATTCCCATGCTGTAAATGGAATCTCTCTGACTTCCTCTTCACACACCTCTGGATTATTGCAGCTATCAATATGCTTTTCATTTATGACATCTCTCTCATCAATGTACACTGCATTCAATGCTTGCACTTTAAAGTTCTTTGGATCCATTACACGATATCCCTTTGAGTGAGGGTGATATCCCACTAAAATGCCAAGTTCAGTAATAGGACTCAACTTCCCCCTTTTCTCTCTCGGGATGTATGCAAACACACGAGATCCAAAAGCTTTCAAATGTTTTAGACTAGGTTTTCTGCTATTCCATCTTTCATATGGTGTCATGTTAATGGCAGTAGAAATTGATCTGTTATATAGGTAGGCTGCTGTATTCACACCTTCTCCCCAGCAGGGGTAAGGCAAGCCTGGCTGTAGCAATAGGCATTTTGCACTTTGCATTAGAGTTCTGCTGAATCTCTCTGACAATCCATTGTGCTTTGGACTGTATAGTACAGAAGTAGCATGCTCTATGCCTTCAGATTCAAGAATCTCCTTCATCTCATTATTAAGGTATTCAGTTCCATTATCTGTAAATAGTACCTGTATTCCTTTGCCATGTTTATTTCTCACTAAGGCAGCATAGGCTTTGAATTTCTCAGCTACTTCAGTCTTAGAATGCAACAGGTAAACATGAGCGTATCTGCTTGCGCTGTCTATAAAATGCAGAATATATTTCGCTCCTCCTGCTGATTCTTTGAGTGGCCCAATTAGGTCAGAGTGCACCTCCTCTAGAATCTGTGCCTTAACATTACTGGCTTTCTGGAGCAGCACCTTTTGCCTTAACACAAGTCTCACAACGTTCCTTATTCTTTGTGCATTCCTTCAGTGGTACATCACAGTCATTCAGTAGTTGTTTAACAGATTTAAAGTTTCTGTGCCTGAGTTTCACATGCCAAGAGTAAACACAGTCTCTGTGTGCACAGTTCACAGCTTTCTGCACTTCCAATCCTTCATTAAAAGTGGCTAAATGACCTGTCTCGTCATCAATTCCATCCTGTGCCTCACAAGACTCATTATCACAAGCATCATCCTCATCACAAGCATCAAAGTCCATTATCTGATCTGCAATATTCTCCAAGTAGAAATGTGGTCCTTCTGACAAAACCTCATATTCTCTCCTTTTGGGATCAAACAAGCTACATTCTTCTTTTCCCATTATCACCCGGAAATCAGCACTTATTAGCTTTCTTACAGAAATGATGCTTTCCTTTGTAGTTGGTACATAATAAACATCCTGCAGATTTAATTCCTTAACAGTCCAACAAAGACTCTGAATAAAAATATTTACTGATCCTTTCTTTTTACAAATGAATCTTTCTCCGCTGGCTTTAATCAAAGTGTCTGTACATTCCTCCATGGAAACAAAAGAATTCCTTGCATTCACCAAATGGCAATTAGATCCACTGTCTAAAACAAGTCTCTTCACATGCTTTATTGTATTTTCAATTGATAAGACATCACAAGAATCTTTCATAAGTATCAATGTAGTAAGGTCAGTAGGCCTTTTTCCTTTGTAATGGCTCCCTCTTGTGGCTGGCTGGCGCTGCTGCCGGACCTGCCTTTGTGTAGTTTTCGCGGGCTTATCCGCGTGGCTTGAGTGAGGGTGGGGGAAAGAGCTTTGCCCCTTTATGACTCTTTTACACTCAAAAGACTTGTGGCCATTTTTCCTGCACGTAAAGCATTTTATTCCTTTCTTTTCATTAACATGCAAAACTGACATTCCATTAGACAGTTCATCTTCTCAAGTTTGATCTGCTTCAAACTGTTTCAAGGCACTTGTGACCTCAGTAAGGGTTAAATTCGGTCTGCCCAACAAGTTGCGCTTTTCTGACTTAAACTTTGAATGCAGACTTCCAAGAAATATAGTGAGGAAATCTTTATCAGATATCTGTTCACCTGTGAATCGTATTTCAGCAGCGAGGTCTTGCATTTATTTCAAATGTTGTAATAACGTTACATTGCCAGGCATTCGTGAAAATAGATTAGCCTTCAAAGCCATAATTTGATTGTCTGAAAGAGTGCCATATTTCTCAGTGAGCGCATTCATCATCTGTTTGGTCGTATTATTACTTAATATTATGCTGCTTTCTGTTGGGGTTATAGCATTTCTAAGCAGGCACATTGCTTGGGCATCAGCCTTCTCAAAGCTTTTAAAATTCTCACTGTCAGCATTGGCTGGTGAGTCCTCAGTGAGAACGTGCCTGATCCCAATTGCAGTAAATGCAAATTCAACAGTCTTTTTCCATATGGGAAATGGGATTTGACTGAGACATGGAATAGCTACTGTCTGGGCCCTTTTAACATTAGAACTCACGATTCCCGAGTTTGGAGCTGTTGTGCTCGATGCGGCCGCGGAGGTTGAGCCTTCTCCGTTCCCTTCCTCATTCGTCATCTTTGCAGCTCACGGCTCCTCTCCTTCGGTTTGCAAGTGTGGGGTTGAATTTCTCTGTCGTCCTTCGCAGACAGGCTGCTGGCTCCTTCACAGAGAGATTTCCTCTTGACTTGTAATCCGTTTGTAACCCAGTGAAAAATCCCTATTCAAAATCTGTGCGTTTAGACTTCACTTCTAGCTAATAATCAGAACCGTCGGAGGCTACCACTTGTTGAATTCTTGACCTTCCACTTATGGAAGGAGTCATTAATCAAAGGTTTAAAATCATTTGATTATGGCTTAGCAAAAGTCAATTAATTCACACGCACACAAGAATAGACAAAGTCCTTTTCTTCTTAGTAAAAACAATCTTTACTTGCTAAAGTTAGGGAAAAGGTTCACGGGAGGTTAAAACAACAAATTCTCTCTACATAGCTAAGTTCCCTAAACATGCCAGAAAGGTTCTGGCAGTTACTAAGCTTAAACATATGGCATTTCAAAAAGATAGAAAGGTCCCATCTTCTTTGGATGAGATTCAAAAGGCAACTGGGTACTGCTTTCTCTTCTACACAAAGGAAATAGGAAAGTAGTAAAATGCAGATTACTTGTGTACGTGACAACAAGCATGTATTCAATGAAGCTCTCATTGAGCAATAGCTAATTAACACATTGGAGATTACATCACCTTATAGAACTGGTCAGCATTCTATACAATCAATATTAACCCTTGTCTGTCTGACATGTAACGAAGCTCGCTACCCAAGCCTCAACATTTGCCAACCTCCAGATGGGGGCTGGAGATCTCCTGCTATTACAACCAATCTCCAGGCAACAGAGATCAGTTCCTCTAGAGAAAATGGCCGCTTTGGGAGGTGGGCCATGTGGCATTGAACACATGAAGCTGCCTTCTACTGAACCAGACCCCCCTCGGCCCATCAAAGTCAGTATTGTCTACTCAGACCGGCAGCGGCTCTCCAGGGTCTCAGGCAGAAAAGGGTCCTTCGCATCACCTACTTGCCTGGCCCCTTTAACTGGAGATGCCAGGGATTGAACCTTGGACCTTCTGCATGCCAGGCAGATGCTCTACCACTGAGCCACAGCCCCTCTCCATGGCTCTCCAGGGTCTCAGGCTGAGGTCTTTCACATCACCTACTTGCCTGGCCCCTTTAACTGGAGGTGCCCCTGGGGATTGAATGTGGGACCTTCTGCATGCCAAGCAGAGACTCTACCAGAGAGCCACAGCATTCTAGCCCATTGAAGCCCCTCCTCTCCCAAACCCCTCAGGCTCCACCCCTGAATCTCCAGGTGTTTCCCAACCCAGAACAGGCAACCCCACTCACACAGGATCTCCCTTCCACAACAGTGACAGAGGACAGAAAGGAGCTGAATGCAGGGGACTCTTCCCCAAGAGAATGATTTCTTTGCTCTCTCACACAAATCTGCCTGGAGTGATTTCTGGTGCCGAGGTGGTTTTTAAAAGTCTAATTTCCAAATGTGTACTTTGAGAGGAAATTTGAAGCTGCCAGATTTATGTGATCATAAATAGAGGCAGGAAAATAGTTTTTCACACATAGATTTTGAAGGTAGACAGAGGAACCTTTTATCTAGTGTGGCCTAGCCTAGGTCTTTGGTCTCTTTCAGTGGTCTTTCGGGATGGGTGCAGGGAGTTTGGAATAGTGTGTCAGTTAGAGTGTTGGACTGGGGAGTTGCAGGTTCAAGTTCCTGCCCAGCTATGGCACGAACCTTGGGCTCTTTCAGGCTAACCTACGTTGCAGGATTGCTGTGAGAATAAAACGAAAGAGGGGAGAATCATATAAGCCTTCTTGAGCTCCTTGGAGAGAGGATGGGACAAAGACGTGATGGAGAGACTTTCTAGGAACCTGCATATCTGTGATGATGGCCTAGAGATAGAGTTGCCAACCTCCAGGTGATAGCTGGAGATCTCCATCTATTACAGCTGATTTCCAGATGACAGAGATCAGTCCCCCTGGAGAAAATGGCAGTTTTGGCCACTGGACTCTATGGCATTGAAGTCCCTCCCCTCCTCTAACCCCACCATCCTCAGGCTCCACCCCCCAAAATCTCCAGGTATTTCCCAACCCAGAACCGGCAACCCTACCTAGAGAGTGGAATGGGGACTCCCTCAAATGCCCAATTGGTCTTGTGTGTGTGTGTAAAGTGTCGTCAAGTCGCAGCTGACTTATGGCTACCCCTTTTGGGGGGTTTTCATGGCAAGAGACTAACAGAGGTGGTTTGCCAGTGCCTTCCTCTGCACAGCAACCCTGACATTCCTTGGAGGTCTCCCATCCAAATACTAACCAGGGCTGACCCTGCTTAGCTTCTGAGATCTGACGAGATCAGGCTAGCCTGGGCTGTCCAGGTCAGGGCAATTGGTCCTGAGGATCCCTCAGTTTCCATTGTCAGGATAAGTCCCCACCTCTGGTCAGTCAGAAGGCCTAGTATTATACACAAATAACTGAAGAATATTAATAACTTTTTTCCCTCTCTTGATTTAGGGATGCTTGTTGGGGAGACGCTGGAGCATCTGTTGTTTCCTAACATTTGAATATTGTGTCTGTGTGTGTGTGTGTGTACTTGGTTCTCATGAGCGGGGGAGGCTAATCTGGAGAACCGAGTTTCATTCCTCGCTGCTCCACATGACGCCTGCTGGGTGACTTTGGGCTAGTCACAGTTCTCTCCAAACTCTCTCAGCCCCACCTACCTCACAGGGTGTCTGTTGTGGGGAGGGGAAGGGAAGGTGAGTGTAAGCCGGTTTGAGTCTCCCTTAAGTGGTAGAGACAGTCGGAGTATAAAAACCAACTCCTCTACTCCTCCTCCTCCTCCTTTGGATAAATTAGACCAATCCCCATGAATAAAGTTCCCCCCTCTTGTCTATCATTGCTACATCACTTAGTGTTGCCAACCTCCAGCTGGGGCCTGGAGTTCTGGAATTACAACTGATCTCCTGACTGCAGAGACCCGCTCCCCTGTAGGCAACGGCAGCTTCGGAGGCTGGACTCCATGGCATCACATACTTACTGAGCTCCCCTTCCCCAAACTCCCCCCTCCCCAAACTCTGTCCCCAAATCCCCAGGGATATTCCAACCAGAGTGGGCAGCCCTACAGCACTTCCGATGCGGGTCTCTCCCTGTGCCTGCCATCACGACCTAGAGGAGATCCGAAGTTTCTATCTCTTTTGCTATATGACAGAGCAGAAGGCGAGAGAGAGCCATTGGCTCAAGGCCAGGGTGGGATTTTCCTCCAAGTTTCCTGTAAGTCCAAGCTTTCCCTTGACTATTCTTGCCCTAGTAGTGGGTAGGGTTGCCAGGTCCCTCTTTGCTACCGGTGGGAGGTTTTTGGGGCAAAGCCTGAGGAGGGCTGGGTTTGGGGAGGGGATGGACTTCAGTGCCATAGAGTCCAATAGCCATTTTCTCCAGGGGAACTGATCTCTATCAGCTGGAGATCAGTTGTAACAGCAGGAGATCTCCAGCTAGTATCTGGAGGTTGGCAACCCTAGTAGTGGGGCTGTCTTCACTTCACCACCAGTTGTGGAAGCCTCACTTCTTGCTGGGAACGGAGCCATGGAGGAGACAGCTTATTATCCGAGGGGTGTAACAGTCACCGTCTCAATTTTAAATGCATGACCTTGCATTGGGCTGTATTAAATTATGTCTCGGAATTGGCCCGGCTCCCCAAATGCTTAATTCCCTTTATAAAAATGTATGAGGAGAGGAGCGCAAGGTCATGAGCGCGAACGCTTAGCCTCCAGGAACAATCTACGGCTTGGGAGAGAGATTTCCACCCGCAGAACTTTATCACGGCCATTTCTGGGCCGGCTTGGCTGCCTTTGTTCCTGCGGCAAATCAGTAAACCTCGCTGCCAAGACCCCAGTTCTTGCTGAGCAGCACACAGTCAGCCCCTATGGCACTCGCCTCTGAATTTCCCCTCCTCCTTTGTTATTAGGATTGCCAACCTCCAGGTGGTGTCTGGAGATCTCCTGCTGTTACAACTGATCTCCAGCCGATAGAGTTCAGTTCTCCTGAAGAAAAAGGCTGCTTTGGAAGGTGGACTCTATGGCATTATACCCCATTGAAGTCCCTCCTCTCTCCAAACCCCCCCCCGCTCCGGGTCCACCCCCAAAATCTCCAGGTATTTCCCAACCCGGAGGTGGCAGCCATATTTGTAGGGTTGCCAGCTTCCAGGGAGTAGCTGGAGATCTCCTGCTATTACAACTGATCTCCAGATGACAGAGATCAGTTCAGCTGGAAAAAATGGCCGCTTTGGCAATTGGACTCTATGGCATTGAAGTCCCTCCCCTCCACAAACCCCGCCCTCCTTAGGCTCCACCCCAAAAACCTCCCGCTGGTGGTGAAGAGGGACCTGGCAACCCTATGTATTTGTCATTTGACAAAGGACACAGCCAACAATTTGCCACACAGTGGCTTACCATGGAGGGCATATTTGTGACCATTTAGCTGACCACTCCTACATCTATATCTGGTCAGAAGCCCAGAGGAATGATACGATTCTTCTTACCACCTGCAAGAATGCTTATGTGCTGGTCCTGTTGGATAAGTTACTCCCTTTGGGCATCTGTACGCACAGTTTCTTGGGTAGGGTTGCCGACCTCCAAGTGGGGTCTGGATATCTCCTGGAATTACAACTCTTTCCTGACAGTGGAAAGAAGAGAAGGAGAGGAGTTGGTTTTTATACCCCGATTTTCTCCACCATTTTAAGGAGACTCAAACCGGTTTACAATCACCTTCCTTTCTTCTCCCCACAACAGGCCCCTTGTGAGGTAGGTGGGGCTGAGAAAATTCGGAGAGAACTGTGACTGGCCTAAGGTCACCCTGCAGGCTGCATGTGGAGGAGGGGGGAATCGAACCCGGCTCTCCAGATTACAGTCTGCCGCTCATGTGGAGGAGTGGGGAATCATACCTGGTTCACCAGATTAGAGTCCACCGCTCTTAACCACGACACCATGCTGGCTCTCCCCCAGTGAAATCAGATCCCCTGGTGAAAAGGGCTACTTTGGAGAGTGGATTATATGGAATCACATCCCTGCTGTGATCGCTCCCTTCCCCAAACCCTGTCCTCCCCAGGCTCCACCCTCTAATCTCCAGAAACTTCCCAACCTGGAGTTGGCAACCCTATATCTTGGGCTAGGGTTGCCAGCCTCCATGTACTTAAATAACCCACAGCGCAATTGGCTCACTTAGTGTCAAAATCATAAAGACAAGTAACAACAATTTTTGAATTCGTAATAAATTTTCTTAGACTTACACCGAGTCTCAAACATAAATAAATATCATCTCAGACTTATACTTAGTCTCTAACAAGAATAAATTTCCCAAAGAACAGAAAATAGTTGATAAGGTCCCAACTTTACAAGAACCACAAAAGCTGCAATTAACTTCTACGGAAGATTAATCAACATGGGCAAGCTGATGAAAGTTTGAAACGTGGACAAAATCGATGACACGTTCTTGCCATCTCCAGCCCGGGTTTTTTTGATTTACAGGCTGCTGCCTTTATGACGTTTGTTCCCCGGACTTTAAATATGTGCACCTTTTGGTTGCTCTTGCTTGCAATTCCACTTTGGTACTTGGAACAATCCTTTTGTAGTTCTTGTAACGTTGAAACCTTATCAACTATTTTCTGTTCTTTGGGAAATTTATTCTTGTTAGAGACTAAGTATAAGTCTGAGATAATATTTATTTATGTTTGAGACTCGGTGTCAGTCTAAGAAAATTTATTACAAATTGATTATTGTTGTTATTTGTCTTTATGATTTTGACACTAAGTGAGCCAATCGCGCTGTGGGTTATTTAAGTCTATACTAGTTCATCGCAGGTATTTGTTATTTATAATCTCCAGGTACTAGCTGGAGATCTCTTGCTATTACAACTGATTTCCACCCGACAGAGATTAGTTCAGCTGGAGAAAATGTCCGCCTTTGGCAATTGGACTCTATGGCACTGAAGTCCCTCCCCTCCCCAAACCCCTCCCTCCTCAGGCTCCGCTCCAAAAATCTCCCACCGGTGGTGAAGAGGGACCTGGCAACCCTATCTTGGGCCTAGCTTAGCCTGAGCTCATCAGAGCTTGGAAGCTAAGCGTGGTTGGCCCTGATTATTATTTGGATGAGAGACACCCCCCCCACACACACACACACACAAGGAAGTCCAGGGTTGCTACACAAAGGAAGGCAATGGCAAACCACCTCTATTCACCTCTTGCCTTGAAAACCACACAGCCCTGCAATTCAGCAGGGAATTATTATTATTATTATTATTATTATTATTATTATTATTACAAGACTGCTCTTTTTCCCATCCGGCAGAGGGCGCTGCACTTCCTTGTTGTATAGTCTCAGTATAAATCCAGCCTAAGGCAGGAAGAACAAATTAGCTGTGAAATAGCCGGTGATTTACCGAAAACCCAAACAAAGCAAATACAAAAGACCAGCGATGATCTATACATTCCAAGACATATCTTTAGGCTTTTCTCAGTGGTTTTAAAACTTTTTAAAACTCCCACCATCAAAGAAAACTTTATATGAATAATTAGATTCCAAAGCAGCTATAATTGTGAGAGTTATAGCTTTTGATAGCTGTTGCTTAGAGAAATGTTCGCAGGAAGAGCCAGCCACGGTTGATGCCTTTATGTTGTATCTTTACTGTATTCCCCAGCAGTTTGTTTTATGGAAGTTTTGTTGCACCGCGAATTGTCAAGAGAGACACTGATTTTCTTTTCAGTCATCTCAAGGACAGGCGAGTAAGGAGGAGGGAAACAGATATTTGCACATCCTAGATTGCAGAGAGTTTCTAATTAAGCACAGAAGCGTCCCTTTATTTGTGTCTTTCTGACTATGTGCTGTCTTATACTTGCGTTGGGTATTGTGTCAGGTGTGTGGTGTGTGTGTGAATGGGGTGTGTGTGTGCAGAGCAAAGATAGCACCGTCTCTGACCTCTGCTGCTTCAAGGTCTAAGACTGGGGGAGGCTGTCTCCTGTACCTAGGGAAGGAACAGAATCTGCCTTAGCAGCCAGCTCATCCCAGGGTAAGGATGGTGTTGGGGTAGGGATGCCAGCCTCCAGGTGGGACCTGGGGATCCACCGGAATTCCACATCATCTCCGGACGAGAGAGATCTGTTCCCCTGGAGTAAATGGATGCTTTGGAGGGAGGGGCTGTATGGCATCGTAGCCCACTGAGGTCCCTGTCCTCCCCAGGCTCCAACCTCAAATCTCCAGGAGTTTCCCAGCCTGGATCTGGCAACCCTGTACTGGGGCAGGGTCAGCCAGGGGGCCCACTGGAGAAACTGGCCCCCAGGAGCCCTCCCAGCCCCCCTCAGGTGAACGTCGGAGGCTCTCTAACCTGAGTCACACTTTGGGCACATTTTCCGTGGAAGTGGGGGTCTCTGGTGTGTGTGTGTGTGTGTCAAAGGTAGGGTTGCCAGCTCCAGGTTGGAAAATTCCTGGAGATTTTGGGGGGTGGCACCTTGGAGGAGGGGAGGGGAGGGACCTCAGTTGGGTATAATGCCATGGGGAGTCCACTCAGTGCAAAGCTTTCAGTTTCTTCACAACTCTTCCTCAGGGAGGAAAGAAGTGGGAGGAGAAAAAAACAAGGGTTCGGGACATGATTTCAAAGGCCCTTTCTTGATAGGGTTGCCAGCTCTGGGTTAGGAAATACCTGGAGATTTTTGGGGCAGAGCCTGAGGAGGGCAGGCTTTGAGGAGGGGAGGGGCTTCAATGCTATAGAGTCCACCTTCCAAAGCGGCCGTTTTCTCCAGGTGAACTGATCTTTATTGGCTGGAGGTCACTTGTAATAGCAGATCTCCAGCTGGTATCTGGAGGTTGGACACCCTATTTCCTGACAGCATCCTTGTGCTCAATGCAAGTGGGCAAGCAGAGATGCATGGGTGCCTCTGATGTAGGGTTGCCAACTTTGAGATGGGAAATTCTTGGAGATTCTGGGATGAAGGAGGGTTGCCAAACTCCAAATGGTGGCTGGAGATCTCCTGCTATTACAACTGAGATCAGACGTCAAGGTGGGAGATCTCCAGGACCCACCTGGAGGTTGGAAATGCTTTCTGAGGCATCTTCTAGTGTCCTCCTTATGCTCATGATGAGCGGCCATTAGGGTTGCCAACCTCCAGGTGGTGGCTGGAGATCTCCCACTATTACAACTGATCTCCAGCCGACAGAGATCCGTCCCCCTGGAGAAAATGGTTGTCTTGGAAGGTGGACTCTATGGCACTGAAGTCCCTCTCCAAACCCCGCCCTCCTCAGGCTCCACCCCCAAAATCTCCAGGTATTTCCCAGCCCGGAGCTGCAACTCTAGAGGATGTTCAGGCCTTGGTGAACCCCTGAGGACAGATTTGCACAATCAGTTGTCCTCCATTGCTTTCAGTGGAAGAAGGCACAAAAACCTGCCCAGCGTGCAGGAGAAAAGCCTGAGAAGCGGGGCCCCTTTGTTTCCCTCTCCAAGTGGCCTCCCTCTGATTCCTCCCCCCCACTGATTAGGATGGATTCAGGGTTCCCAGGGGCTCCTGGCCTTTCTGTGGCCCCAGCCTGCTTCCCGCTCCTCCGCCACCCACTGCCCTCCCAGGACTGGGGTGGGGGCCGTGAGGCGTGCTAGGCAGTCGCGACGCCCGGGCCGTGCGGCTCTCTCGGCTGCTCCTGCCTGTGGGCTGCCGTGGGGGTTATGGATGCTGCGCCTCCTTTGTCGAGTGGCAAGTGGTTGTGGTAAAATGTAATCAAGTGGAAAATTGCAGTGCATATAAACACATATGGCCGTCAATGGCTGGGCATTAGGCACCGTGACTGCAGGCGGGGGGAAAAATGACAAACATTTCCCAGCAAGTTGCAGAATCTTAAAAAACAATAAGATATTAGCAACGTAATGGGGCGATTTGGGGAGGCAGCAGGACTAGCTGGGGAATGAGGACGCCGCAGACAGCATCACTCAGAGGCGCTCAACGAGGCTCATCTCTCTGTGCCTGGCAGCAGCTGCCAGGAGAGACCTGGGGCAGAAGCAGGGAGATACCAGGCAGGGTGGGGAACCAATTTCGCCGAGTGGACGGAGGGGTGGACTTGGAACGGCCGCGCCTGGGTTTGCAGCTCAGCCTAATTCAGGCCTCAGTAGCTTGGGGGGGGGGGGCAGCGTAGGGTTGCCATCCTCCAGGTGCTTGCTGGAGATCTCCTGCTGTTACAGCTGATCTCCAGCCAATAGAGATCAGTTCCCCTGGAGGAAATGGCCGCTTTGGCAATTGGACGCTATGGCATTGAAGTCCCTCCCCTCTCCAAACCTCGCCCTCCTCAGGCTCCGCCCCCAAAATCTCCAGGTATTTCCCAACCCGGAGCCGGCAACCCTATGGGTCACCTTGGCCAGTCAAGCATTTGCAGCTTAACACACCTCACAGGGTGTGAGGATAAAACGGAGGACAGCCCGATGCCGGCTACTTTGGTTCCCCATTGGGGGGAAAGGAGGGTATAAATTAATGAAGTAAACATGCAAGTAAATACTTGGGGCGAAGGGTCATTTTACCACCGTTAGTTCCTGACTTCCACTGGAAATCTCTCGACCCGAGGATGGTTAAACTGCGCGAAGGGGAAACTTGCCCCTCGGCACACTCGCTCACAACATTTCCCCAACGTCGATAGGATTTTTCTACAAGACACAAAAACCCTGAAAATTATACACATAGGGGTGGTGGATCCCAGAGATCCATTCTGCCTATAAGGTAGGTGAGAGAGAGCCAGCATGGTGTAGTGGTTAAGAGCGGTGGTTTGGAGCGGTGGACTCTGATCTGGAGAACCGGGTTTGATTCCCCACTCCTCCACATGAGCGGCGGAGGCTAATCTGGTTGACTGGATTGGTTTCCACATGAAGCCAGGTGGGTGACCTTGGGCTAGTCACAGCTCTCTCAGCCCCCCTACCTCACAGGGTGTCTGTTGGGGGGAAGGGAAGGTTATTGTGAGCCGGTTTGAGTCTCCCTTAAGTGGTAGAGAAAGTCGGCATATAAAAACCAACTCCCTTTCTTCTTCTTCTTCTTCTTCTTCTAGGTTAGGGGCAGATAAAAAAAGTCTCCCAGTGAGGGAAGTCACACCAGTGAGGGAATTCCCCTCTTGTGCAATTGAACCATCCATCAAGGGGATTTGCAGGGGGATCCAGGAAATGTCAGGAGACGGGTAGATTTCCCTCTTTAATAATCCTTATTTTAGGGGAGGGGAGGTTTCCTAAGACTGGCCACCAAGACTAGATTAATTCATGCCATCGTAATCCCTATTACTATGTATGGGTGTGAAAGCTGGACAGTGAAGAAAGCTGATAGGAAGAAAGTAGATTCCTTTGAAGTGTGGTGTTGGAGGAGAGTGTTACGGATACCATGGGACTGCCAAAAAAACAAATCAGTGGGTTATAGATCAAATCAAGCCTGAACGGACCCTAGAAGCTAAAATGACTAAACTGAGGCTGTCGTATTTTGGTCACGTCATGAGACGACAAGAGTCACTGGAAAAGACCGTCATGCTAGGAAAAGTTGAGGGCAGCAGGAAAAGAGGAAGACCCAACAAGAGATGGATTGACTCCATGAAGGAAGCCACAGCCTTCAATTTGCAGGATCTGAGCAAGGCTGTCAAAGATAGGACATTTTGGAGGACTTTCATTCATAGGGTCACCATGAGTCGGAAGCGACTTGACGGCACTTAACACACACACACAGGTTTCCCAGCTTAACCAGGAACCTCCTTGAGGCCTTTGGATATGATAAAAATATATATGCCACAATTTAGAGGGGGTTGTCTGTCTCTAAAAGTCTTATTACGTCAGTCCAGCTCATCTAGTTGCCTGAACTCCATATTTGGGGGCGCAGATGGGACTTCCAACCCTCAGAAAGCTCCACTTGGCTTCTCCCTGGGGTCTCAGCCTTCCACAGAAGCTGCCAAGGAGGTTTTAAGAGTTCCTTGCCTGCTGCGACCCCAAAGGAAACTTATTTTTATAAAATGCAAACGGAACTTCTTGGAGTTCTGGGCAATTATTGTGTTGGAAGCTGTTTTATGCAGCCTGCTGCAGAATTGTGGCCAGGAAGCTTCATTTACTCATTTACTCCATTTACACCCTGCCTTTCTCCCCAGTGGGGCCCCAAGGTGGATTACATATTTCTCCTCGCCTCCATTTTATCCTCACAACAACCCTGTGAGGTAGGCTAGGCCGAGCGTGTGTGACTGGCCCAAGGTCACCCAGCGAGCTTCCATGGCATGAGTAGGGATTCGAACCTGGGTCTCCCAGATCCTGGTCCGACACTCTTAGCCACTACACCACACTTTTATGTCACACGGACACATGAAGCCGCCTTCTGCTGAATCAGATGCCCTTGAGGGTCCATCAAAGTCAGCATTGTCTACTCAGACCGGCAGCGGCTCTCCAGGGTCTCAGGCGGAGGACTTTCACATCACCCACTTGCCTACTTTCCTTTAACTGGGGATGCCACTGGAGATTGAACCTGGGACCTTTTGCATGCCAAGCAGAGGCTCTTTCACTGAGCCACGGCCCCTCCACAAGGGTCAAGGTGGCTTTTGGCTGGTGCAGACGGAGGCTTACTCATCCGGGCCGGTCACCTGGAGGAGCCAAGGGACACGTTGCGCTCTGCTTGAGGTGGCTTCTTCTTGCCACAGTTCAGACTGCAAGTGTGGCATGGAAAGTAGGGTGGCCATCCTCCAGGTGGGGCCCAGAGAGCTCCCACCATTATGCTTGATCTCCGGATGACAGAGATAAGCTCTCCTAGAGATAGGGTTACCAGCTCTGGCTTGGAAAATACCAGGAGATTTTGGGGGCAGAGCCTGAGGAGGGCAGGCTTTGGAGAGGGGAGGGACTCCAATGTCATAGAGCCCAGTTGCCAAAGCAGCCATTTTCTCCAGATGAACTGATCTCTGTCGCCTGGAGATCAGATGTAATGGCAGGAGATCGCCAACCACAACCTGGAGGTTGGCACCCCTAACTAGAGATAATGGCTGCATTGGGTGGTGGACTCTACGGCCCCACTGAGGCCCCTCCCCAAACCCTTCCTTCCCCAGGCTCTGTCCCCAAATCTCCAGGAATTTTCCAATCCGGATTTGGATCTTGTCTCACTTTCCCTCTAATGAGGGTGTTTTCCTCCAGTAGACGAACCTCTTACGCCAGCAGAGGAAGATGCTGTAACGCATGGAGAAGGTCCTTAGGATCTAGCCCGTTGTCTTCTGGAAACAATTTAAAGTAATGTTGGACTAAAACTGTGGTAGACATTCAAAGAATGCCCCCCCCCCCACACACACACACTCCCTTCCCTCCTATTTTCTGCTGAGTATGTCCAAAATACATGTTTTCCAAGGGGGAAGGGAAGTAACGGAAATGTCTCTTTTGTGATATGTGTGTGTGAAAAGGAAGTGGGGTGGATCTGGGCTAGGCTGTTCCATTCACAGTCTCTGGCCTGTGGTTTCAATCATAACTCACCCCACAAACAAATGCTTTTTTTTTTTTAAAAAGAGGTGCCAACACTTGTATGTGAGGATTGCGCCAATTTCCATCAGTTCCTGTTTGCAGAGTGTGCTGAGTACGCAGAGAAGCGCCGGACACACTTGATTAAAGATAAAGTTCAAGTCAAGTTTATTGATACGGTCTATTTGACCAGCCAGAAATTAGTACATCAAATTATCTAACTTTTTTTTTATTTTCTACTTAAATCACATTCAGTTCCATCATTCAATTTAACATAATTGTACAACATAAACAGTATTTATCTAAACAATATAAATTCTAACTTGTTGACTTCCCCTCTCCCCTCTTCTATCTATTTGATATCTCTGTTCTTCCCTTTGTATTTAAATTCTAATTCATTATAGCATTTCATTTATAAATTTAATTACATATCTTTTCGACTTAAAACCTGAGTATTAACATTAATATTATTTCTAGTTTAATCAGTTGAATTAGATCAAAACATAACCTTTTAAATTTCCCAACTTAAATTCATTTACACAGTATGTTACCCATGCCTCCCATTCTCCCACAAATTCCATATTCTCCTTTTGATTTACTAATGCAGTAAGTTTAGCCATTTCTGCTAGTTCCAACATTTTATTAATCCAGTTGGTCTTATCCGGTGTCTCAGACAATTTCCATTTTGCTGCATAAGCCAATCTTGCAGCTGTAGTGCCATATATCAAAAAAGATCTCTGAGACAGTATAGATTCCGGTATAATACTTAACAACATCATTTCCGGAGTTTTAGGGATGTTTTGTTGTATTATCAGTCTTAATTCATTATAAATCATATCCCAAAAGTTCTTGGCTTTTTCACATAGCCACCATACATGATGAAAAGGACCAACCTCATCTTGACATTTCCAACAATTTGGTGACATTGTTCTATACATTTTAGCTAACTTTTTTGGTGTCAAATTGTCTAACTTGATGAGACTGCAAAACTGATAACAAATTATAAAAATTGATGAAACTCTTATATTAATAAAATATAAAATATTAGTGCATAACACAAAAGTAGGCTTACCATCTTACAATTACTAAAAGTATAAAAGAATTTAACAGTTTTTTTCCACCCTGTTCTTGCATATTTTAATTGCTATGGCGCAAAACTTGGCAGTGGGGGGCGAAAGATGAGGAGTCTCTGCCTCTTCAGAAGCTTCTTAGACAGGAGCTCAACCAACTTTCTGGGAATCCACTGATCAGGGGAGCAATAAGTCTAATACGAGCCCCATGGTAAAAAGGACAGCTGGACAATACAAGTTTTCGATAGTTGCAATGTCACCTGTCCTACTAGGGCACAGCTTTTCAGATCTTGGGATCTTTTTTCTATTTTCCATCTAAAACAGCCGATGGAAAGATAAAGCTGCTCTTTATTAAGGAGCTACATTTCAAAGAGGAAAGCTGGGAGAGAGACAGAGCCTCTAGCTGTCTAACTAGCTCAGGAGGGAGAAAGACATCCGAGAAGAAGGAGGAATTTAGACCTAAGAATATCAGTCTCAGGACAAACAAGAGGTGTGAAAAGGGTGGAAAGGTCTCTAGCTGTACAGCCCTAACTAGCTGACCACTTGACCACCCCCCTGTTTGGTCTTCTTCTGAATTCCTTTGCATGCTAGACATTGCAACTCTTCCAGCCGTTCGCCTCTCAGGTTGTTCTGGGGCTACAACATCCCATGTATCGTTGGCTTATACAGGCAGGTTTCCTGGTGAGGAACTTTGTGCACGCCTAGAAACACACTCTTCTTTATTCCTCTCCTTAGTTCCAGGTCTGCGACTGACAGCCGACTCTTGGATTAAGCCCTGGCAGGAGCGGACCTTAAAAAAGCAAGATAGCCAAGCGGCCCCTCGTTCAACAAATGGATCTTGGATGCCCCTCACTCAGTGGGTGGATCTTGGCTGCCACAAAGGTGGGCACATCCTTGTCTTAAAAAGAGGCAACGGCTTAAGAGGGCACCCAAACGGTCGAGGAGTCAGAGCGCCTTCTGCAGGAGAACAGGTGAGGGCATTTGGGCCTTTTTAGTTTAGAAGAAAGGTGATCACTAGGGTTGCCAACCTCCAGGTGGTGGCTGGAGATCTCCTGCTATTACAACTGATTTCTAGCCGATAAGAGATCAGTTCCCCTGGAGAAAATGGCCGCCTTGGCAATTGGACTCTACAACTAACGTCCAGGCGATAGGGATCAGTTCACCTGGAGAAAATGGCCACTTTGGAAAGTGGATTTTATGGCATTATACCCCCAATGAAGCCCCTCCCCAAACCCCGCCCTACTCAGGCTCCACCCCCAAAATCTCCAGGTATTTCCCAACCAGGAGCTGGCAACCCTAGTGACCGTGCTCCAAGGTGGACCGGACGTTCTTCTTTTGGGCTGTTTGGAAGTCAGGAGAATTAGGACTAGGTAATGGGTTACCCCTTTCAAAGGCTGCCAGCTCTGGGCCGGGAAATATCTGGAGGTTTTGGGGGTGGAGCCTGAGGAGGGTGGGCTTTGTGAGAAGGGAGGGGCTTCAATAGAGTATAATGCCTTGGAGTCCACTTTCCAAAGCGGCCATTTTCTCCTGGGAACTGATCTCTATTAACTGGAGATTAGTTGTAATCGTGGGAGGCACCTGAGGCACCTGGGCGAGAGTCTGCAAGACCCAGAGCTTCTAAAGAGGTCGGTGCAAGTTTTAGCTTCTCCTTAGCTGCCAAATATGTTCTATCTAGCGGAGGTTGGTGTGTGTGAGAGTGAGTGAGTGGGTGGGAGTGCTAGAGAGACCAACCGAACCCAAAGGGTGCTCATTAATGGCACAACTTCATCCTGGAGAGGAGTGACCAGTGGGGTGCCACAGGGGTCTGTCCTGGGACCGGTACTATTTAATATTTTTATAAATGACTTGGATGATGGAATAGAGAACATGCTAATGAAATTTGCAGATGACACCAAGTTAGCAGGGGTAGTTAATACCCCAGAGGATAGGGTCAGAGTTCAGAATGACCTTGATAGACTGGAGAGCTGGGCCATAAGTAATAAGATGGATTTCAGTAGGGAGAAGTGTAAGGTACTTCACCTAGGCAGAAACAACATAAGGCACAGGTACAGGATGGGAGAGAGTTGGCTTGACAACAGTACATGTGAAAGAGATCTGGGGGTCTTCGTGGACCACAAACTGAACATGAGTCAACAGTGTGATATGGCGGCTAAGAAGGCCAATGCAATTCTGGGCTGCATCAATAGGAGTATTGTGTCTAGATCAAGGGAATTAATACTACCACGGTATTCTGCATTGGTCAGACCTCACTTGGAATACTGTGTCCAGTTTTGGGCTCCACAATTTAAGATGGCTGCCAACAAGTTGGAGCATGTCCAGAGGAGGGCAACCAGAATGGTCAGAGGTCTGGAAACCATGCCCTATGAGGAAAGACTTAGGGAGTTGGGTTTGTTTAGTTTGGAGAAGAGAAGGTTGAGGGGTGACATGAGAGCCATGTTGAAATATTGGAAGGGATGTCGTGTTGATGAGGGAACTAGCTTGCTCTCTGTTGCTCCAGAGATTAGGACACGGAGTAATGGATTTAAACTAATAGAAAAGCGATTCCACCTAAACATTAGGAAGAACTTTCTGATGGTGAGGGCTGTTTGACGTTGGAATGCGCTGCCTCGGAGGGTGGTGGAGTCCCCATCTTCGGAGGTCTTTAAGCAGAGGCTGGATGGCCATCTGTTGGGAGAGCTTTGATTGTGGGATCCTGCATGGCAGGGGGTTGGACTGGATGGCCCTTGTGGTCTCTTCCAACCTTGTGATCTTGTGTGATCTTGTGATCTCCAGGCATTACCTGGAGGTTGGCAACCCTATCCCTTTCCTTTGTGTTTTTAATTACTAATGTGTCTAAATTACTAATGAGCTGTACATGTCTTTCCCCCTCTGCTATGGTAATGGCAGCTTTTGGGGACAAGGTGTTGATTTGGAAAACGTGTTTATGCATGTGAGAGAGAGTCAAAAACCTCTCCCCTTGATGCCTGTTTCCCCATCTTCAAAAAAGTCTCAAGGGTCTCCTAAGGAATTAAAACCACCAATTGTTGGAAGTCACCATTTTGGCTCTCTTGTCCCACATCTGGGTGGGGGGATGGCACAGATTGAGCAAAAGTATGAAAGGTGCAGAGGAAGCAGACGGGGATTTCTCTCTCTCTCTTCCTTAACATGGTGATTTGGTTTCCCAGTGACCTTGTTGGGGGGCCGAGGGAGGGCAGACAGACAAAAAAGCAAGTCCTTCTGCTCTCTCTGCATCCCTCATGCCAGGAATTCCTTGTCATGAGTGAGATAAGTCAGCAGCCCCTGGTCTGGGTGGCTTGAAACTGGGGTGGGGACTGTCCCTGTCGGATATGTCTTTCAATGCCTGTTAACCGTCCCGGCAAAGCTGAACCTCTGCATTGAAAGGCAGTCTACCTCAAAGCACCAGTTCTGGGGACCAGGGACAGGCCTTCAGCTGCCAGCTCCGGGCGCTGCTCGCCAGCTTCCACTTGGGTGGGCTGCTGATCGGATGGACAACTGCAGATCTCCTGGTCCGCATCCAGCGAGGGTCGTGTAGGAAAGGGCCTGCCGTTTCTTCGCCTCCCCCTGGGCTGGGCTGGCTTCTGCACTGTGCCGCGCGCCTCTTTCCTTTCCCAGCCCAGCAGCGCCAGGGGCGGGCTGGGGGTTGCCGTCTCCCTCCGTCGACGGGAGCAGCTGTACACCTGTCACCAGCCTCGCCTGTCAGCTGCGGAGCGGCTTTGCCATGATTGCCTGACACCTCTGGAGTGGTGTGTGTTTGTACGGTGATTATTACCTGTCCCTTCTGCGGTGGCTGCGTGGCTTTACGGTTATTGCCTGTCACCTCCGGAGGAGCCGTGCGGCTGGCAGGTCATTGGCTGCTCACGCCGGCAGGGCCTGCCTGCTCACGAGCGCGGCGGCACGCCTGTGTCGCTCTCGCCTCCCGGCGACGGCACGGCCGCGCCGTCTTTCATCCCCGCGCAGGTGTTATGATCTGTCTCCATCCTTGTCAGGCCGGTCCCACCCGGCGTGGAGCAAGCAGAGCTTGGCCGGCCCTTCCTTTCTCCTCTCGGGAGCAGGCTGGCTTCTTGGCAGCTGCAGCGGGGCAAGTCCCCTCCTTGGCCGCAGAAGGGAGCTGCTCTCATGCGCCACTGTCAGTCACCCAGGGTTGCCAACCTCCAGGTGGAGCCTGGAGATCTTCAGAAGAGAAAGATCCGTTCCCCAGGAGAAAATGAAGTCCCTCCCCTTCCCAAACCCTAACCCTCCTTAGGCTCTGCCCGAAAAATCTCCCTCTGGAGGCGAAGAGGGACCTGGCAACTGTAATGGTTGCAGAGGTCACAAAGCAATGCAGGATGAAATACAAAATCCACTGACTTGTGTAGAATCCCAAGTAGGGTTGCCAACCTCCAGGTACTAACTGGAGATCTCCTGCTATTACAACTGATCTCCAGGCAACAGAGATCAGTTCGCCTGGAGAAAATGGCCACTTTGGCCATTGGACTCTATGGCATTGAAGTCCCTCCCCCTCACCAAACCCCACCCTCCTCAGGCTTTGCTCCAAAAACCTCCCGCCTGTGGCAAGGAGGAACCTGGCAGCCCTAATCCCAAGAGTTCAACTTTAATTTAAAATCAGGACAAAAATCTAATGCAAACTGTAAAGAAAAACCTGAAAGTACGTTTGTGGTCGCATAAGACCGAGGAAGGGGCCTCGACGACGGCTGGACCCCCTCCTCCTTTGGGCCGGGGGTCTCTGGCTTCTTGACCTCAGGGCTGCCACCTCTGGCCTGGGAAATTCCTGGGTATGTAGAGGCAGTACCTACGGAGGGTGGGGTTTGGGGAGGGGTTTCACCTAGTCTCTATGGTATACCACAGAGTTTGCCTTCTGAAGCTGCCATTTCCTTCAGGGGAAATTATCTCTGTTGCCTGGAGATCATTTGTGATTCTAGGAGGACTCCAGGCCCCACCTGGAGTTTGGCAACCCTGAATTCCCAGTTCTTCATTGTCTACGATTTCCAATGTTTTCAAAAGTCTATAATCACTTCTTGAAGGAAACATTTATGTAATTGTATGGGTTGCTAAAATCATGCAAAATAAATATATTCGTGCATTATTCAATCCCCTCACAACTGTCATTTCATTTGCAAGCGTTGGCATTTAGGACTGCAGTACTTGGAAATGCTGAGGACAGAATTTTTGGAGATTCTTCTCCTGCACCGTATTTATGGGAGGCCATTGCTCCTACATAAGGTTGCCAACTCCAGCTGGGACATTCCTTGATGTTTGCAGGGCAGAACTGGGGAGGGCAGGGCTTGGGAGGGTGAGGGAGCTAAGTGGAGATGCGATATCATAGAATCCACCCCAAACAGCAGCGATTTTCTCCAGGGGAACTGATCTTTGTCATCAGTTGTAATCCTGGGCGATATCCAGGCCTCACCTGGAGATTGGCACTTGGCAACCCCCCACCTGCAGCACAATTTTAATTTTTTGTGTGGGCTGCTGGTGGTGTAAATGGTTGGTGGCAGAAGATGCTTCACTTGTCCAGGGAGAGGCTGAATCTCCCCATTCTGTTCCAGACTAGAGTTGCCAACCTCCAGGTACTAGCTGGAGATCTCCCGCTATTGCAACTGATCTCCAGGCAACAGAGATCAGTTCCCCTGAACAAAATGGCCGCTTTGGAAGGTGGACTCTACGGCATTGAAATCCCTCCCCTCTCCAAACCCCACCCTCCTTAGGCTCTGCTCCAAAAATCTCCAGGTATTTCCCAACCCAGAGCTGCCAACCTTACCTGGCATCCCTAAAACGACTTTTGTTTTAATGTGCTACAGCAGCCTAACACGTAGGGTTGTCAGGTCCCTCTTTGCCACCGGCGGGAGATTTTTGAGGCAGAGCCTGAAGAGGGGAGGGGAGGGACTTCAATGCCATAGAGCCCAATTGCCAAAGCGGCCATTTTCTCCAGCTGAATTGATCTCTGTCGTCTGGAGATTAGTTGTAATAGCAGGAGATCTCCAGCTACTACCTGGCAGTTAAGAAAACAACAGCACCAGCTCAATAGATCATAGCCAAAGTATATTGCCTAGTAACACATATAGCAAGAATTTCTACATATTATTTTACCATTTGCAGGTTGTATCCTAAACAAAAACAATTCATATACAATACCAATCAGTCCGATAGTATAAGGTAACAACAGAAAAGTCCACGAGTGGGAATAAGAAATCCAGAAATATTACAACCTGATAGCTGTTCAAGTCCCAGACTTTCAATGGTACTTCCTTTCAAAAATAAAATCGGTCCAAAATTCAACAATAGGTCCAAACTCAAACCAAATAGACACGAAATGAAATTTATTCATTTATTTAAAACGATGTCTCCATCAGGTCTCAATAATGATTTTGATCTGAGCTGTTTCCTTTAAATTCACTTATTAACATCCCCAGGTGTAGGCTATTGGAGTTCAGGGATTTAGTCTGTACGGGTTCTGCACTCGCCACCAGCCTAGGCAGAGCCTGAGGAACCGTGAGGCACGGCTGGTCTACTATTGGTAAGATGAATGGCATTCGTTGTTTTGAATGAGTAGTTCTTGTCTGTATATTATACGTTATGGCTTGTGATGCATATATATATATACATATGTATTTTTTTCAGAGGTCTTTGTACCCATTTAAACATACATTATCCATAAGGGAAATGTTCATCAGGACAGAAGCAATCTACTGAATGTTCGTCAAGGCCGTATTAATCAACTGAAGAAGCAATTCATATTGCGAAACGATCACTCATCCGGAGGTGCCGTTTTGAGTTGGATCTATTTGGTTTGAGTTTGGACCTATTGTTGAATTTTGGACCGGTTTTATTTTTGAAAGGAAGTACCGTTGAAAGTCTGGGACTTGAACAGCTATCAGGTTGTAATATTTCTGGATTTCTTATTCCCACTTGTGGACTTTTCTGTTGTTACCTTATACTATTGGACTGATTGGTATTGTATATGAATTGTTTTTGTTTAGGATACAACCTGCAAATGGTAAAATAATATGTAGAAATTCTTGCTATATGTGTTACTAGGCAATATACTTTGGCTATGATCTATTGAGCTGGTGCTGTTGTTTTCTTAACCTAGTTGTCTCAGCACACTTTTTTTCCCATTAGTTAATACTACCTGGCAGTTGGCAACCCTACCAACATGGCTACCCCTTTGCCATCAATAGGGCTGTCAGCTCTGGTTTGGGAAATACCTGGAGATTTTGGGGGTGGGGCCTGAGGAGAGCGGGGTTTTGGGAAGGGGAGGGACTTCAATGCCGTAGAGTCCACCTTCCAAAGTGGCCAGTTTCTCCAGGGGGACTGATCTTTGCGTCTGGAGTTCAGTTGGAATAGTGGGAGGTCTCCAGCCACTACCTGGAGACTGGCAACCCTAGCCATCAAGTTTGCTGGTGCAAGAGGGACAGAAGAGCTCCTTGCTCCACAGTTGACACCTTGCCCTGGAGGAGAGGGCCAGCAACGCTGCTCTTCGCCCGCTCCTGGGAGGTCTGACCTCTGGCTTTTGTGAGGCCCCCACGTGCCACAGAAAGCAGTGCAGGCAGCCTGTAGCACAGTGGTGCCTGAGGCCTCGGGTTTGCATCAATGTTTGGCTCTCGTGGCCCTTTCTTACATGCCCAGAGTGATGCTGATCACCACTTTGGGGACGGGAAGCAATTTTCTTCCAGGTCAGATTAGCCAGAGATCCTGGAGGTTGTGATTTTTTTTGCCATCTTCTGGCACTGGGGTCACTGGGGGCTTGTGGGGGGGAGGTAGTTGTGAATTTCCTGCATTGTGCAGGGGGTTGGTCTAGATGACCCCTGGAGATCCCTTCCAACTCTATGATTCTATAACCATGGGTTGTGAAATTCCTGGATATTTGGGAGGGTGGAGCTTGGGGAGGGGAGAGCCCTCCATGAGGAGGGGATGCCGTAGAACCCACCCTCCAAAGCAGCCATTTTTTCCAGGGGAAGTTATCTCTGTAGTCTGGAAATCAATCATAATTCTGGGAGAACTCCAGGCCCCTCCTGGAGGTTGGCATCCCTACCTGGGAGGCCTTATCCAGCGTCCCCTGGCAGGGGAAGACCAGAGGAGGGGGAGCGGGCCATCCAACTGACCACTTTTAGCTTTTAGTTTTACTTCATAAAGACCTATGGCTATACAAATAAACTCACCTGACTTGACTTGTCCCCTTTCAGGCTCCCAAAGTGGACCGCCTGCGGAGTTTACCCATTGACCTCTTGGAAGGTAGCTAGTTACGCCAGTGGGAGCGAGAGGGGGAGGAAGGATCTGTCCTCAAGGCAGCCACAAGGTTGCGGAGAAACCCTGCGGGGTGGGGGGATAGGAGAAGCAGCCCCTCTCTGGCCTGGCAGAAAACAAATTGCCAAAGTGAAGTATTTGGATCTGGCCACAAGGTGATGCTTTTGCTCTACGTGGCGACATGGGGGAGAGAAATGGAGTTCGAAAGACGCTTCGCTGATTGCTGAGGCCTGTTCTTGTATTCAGCACCTGGCATGGGAGAATTTGCTGTTTGATGGCAGGGAGCAGAGCCGTGCCAGCAGAAAGGTGGGCACAAGCAGAGGACGGTCAGGGGCACATTGGAGGGGTTGTCAGAATAGGAAGGAGACTGGGTAATTCTGAAGGTCCAGTCATTCTGAATAGAATCATAGAGATGGAATAATAGAGGCCATCTAGTCCCACCCCCTGCTCAATGCAGGATCAGCCTAGAGCATCCCTCACAAGTGCTTGTCCAGCCTCTGCTTAAAGACTGCCAGGGAGGGGAAGGAGCTCACCCACCTCCCTGGGCAGCTGCTTCTACTGTCGAACAACTCTCACTGTAAAAAATTCCCCCCTAATATCCTGCCGCTACCTTTCTGCCCATAATTCAAACCCATTATTATTCTGGATCTTCCTTTCCTTTCCTTTCCTTTCCTTTCCTTTCCTTTCCTTTCCTTTCCTTTCCTTTCCTTTCCTTTTCTTTTCTTTTTCTTTTTCTTTTAGCAGCCGTGGCCTGCATGCATTGCCTCACATGTTGTTCCAACATAATAATAATATTGCCTTTTGAAAAACGGTTGAAATGGTGGATAGTTTTTATTACATTATTAGATATCCGGGGTCAATTCGAAGAAGCTAAACAATGGTTTGGTATGACCCAATAGGGCAGTCCGAAGGGCAGTGATGGCTGCACCGTGGACCTAAAGATGGAGATGCTGAGCAGACAGAAAGTGAAAGCGGAGCAGTCGTTTACACTTTGGGAGATTTGACTTCCAGGTGGGGCCAGGAGAACTCCTGGAATTACCAATGATCTCCAGGTGACAGAGGTCAATTCCCCTGGAGAAATGGCTTGGGGGGGGATTCTATGGCATTATACTCTGTTGAGGTCCCTCCCTACCAAAACTGCATTCTCCCCAGCTCCACGCCCCCCGCAAATCTCCAGGAATTTCCCAACCTGAACTTGCAATCCAACATACTCCAAGCCACAATTTGAGGAGATGCCTGAATGGAGCTCTTACCTAAAATTGAGAGCCAGCATGGTGTAGTGGTTAAGAGCGACAGACTCTAATCTGGAGAACCAACTTTGATTCCCCACTCCTCCAAATGAGCGGCGGACTCTAATCTGGAGAACCAGGTTGGTTTCCCTACTCCTCCACATGAAGCCTGCTGGGTGACCTTGGGCTAGTAACAGTTCTCTCCGCACTCTCTCAACCTCACAAGGTGTCTGTTGTGGGGAGAGGAAGGGAAGAAGATTGCAAGCCGGTTGGGTTCTCCTTAAAAGATAAAGTTGGCATATAAAATCCAACTCTTCTTCTTCTCCTTCTCCTTCTTCTACTGTTGCTGATCTTTCAAGTTCCTTTGTGACCTATAATTCTACATATCAAGAGTTGCCAATGTGAGGTCATCCTGGCAAACACTTTCATTTGGCCGAGGAGGTGCTGCTGACCTGCCTCTGTTCTCCTCTGCCATGCTTCTTCCACTCCATTGTGTCAGAAGGAGTGGCTCTTGCCACCAAGGGCCGTGCTGGCCTTTAGTCCGGATCTGCAGTGAAGATTCATCCTGGCACAGAGTCATTCTGGAACTGCCCATGAGTGACAAGGAGTTTCTGACCCATAGTTTGGTTACTTCCCCCTAGGGCTGCCAACTCTGGGTTGGGAAATTCCTGGAGATTTGGGGGTGGGGCCTGGGGAGGGTGGAGTTTGGGAAGCAGAGTGGCCTCTGTGGTGTATGACGCTCAAGAGCGAAACTCTCCAACGGAGCTGTTTCCTCCAAGGGAAACACTGATCTCTGATTTGACGATCAATGGTAATTCCAAGAGATCTCCAGGCCCCACCCAGAGGTTGGCAACACTACTTCACCCTGATATATTGTGATAAATGTGTGTGTGTATAAATGAGGTCATGTATGAACTCATTCTACAAGCTCCCTGGTCCTTTTTGAATCCATTTAGCAGGGTTATACCAGGCTTGGGCCATGATATTTCATCATAAACCTATACCTCTGTGCCACCCACATATTGTTATGTAAGCGGTGAGATCTGTGTTTGGGGTCAGTGCTCATAAATGTTGTGGAGTCAGGGATGGGCAGTCAGGAAGCCACATTTGTGGATTACCCCAAATGATTCAGGATGAGATCCAAAGTCCAGGGGGATCTCTACAAACTCGGTGAATGAGTGATGCATATTTGGCAACCAGAACAACAAATCCACAATTTTTATATACACTGAAGGGTTGACTTGGCTGTAGCCCTCCAAGTGATTCACACAGTATAAATCATTGGAAAACATCACCTCAAATGGCAGTGAAGTAAGCAAGCCGTGCGGCGGGATTGTTAGGAAAGGGATCGAAAATAAACAGCCTGTTATCTTACTGCCTTTATATAAACCTGCAGTGTGGCCACATTTAGAGTACTGATTGCCCCGTCTTGGAAAAAAAATATCCCCAAAATCACAGCATTAGAAAAGGTTCATAAAAAAGCAACTAAAATACTCAAGGGGCTGAAACATATTCTGAACAAGGAAAGGCAAAGGTTTGGGGGGCTTTTAACGTAGAAAAAGAGACAATGACAATACATGTTTACAAAATTATGAATGGGAGAGGACATGGGGAGACGGAGAGAGAAAGAGACAGATAGAGACAGAGAAAGAGTGTGTGGTGTAGTGGTTAGGAGTGGCGGACTCTAATCTGGAGAACCGGGTTCGATTCCGCACTCCTCCACAGGAAGCTTGCAGGGTGAAATTGGGCTAGTCACAGTTCTCTCTGAACTCTCTCAGCCCTACCTGTCTCACAAGGTGTCTGTTGTGGGGAGGGGAAGGGATTGTATGCCGGTTTGAGACTCCTTGAAGGTAGAGAAAATCAGCATATAAAAACCAACTCTTCTTCTTCGTCTTCTTCATAATGCTAGAATTTGGGGATGTGGGGCCACCCGTGGGAATTGACCTGCTGTAGTTACACAGCACATCGGCCACCCATGGAATTGGGTGTTGGATCAGACAATTTCAACTGAACACCACTGATGGAGGAATCATAGAGTTGGAAGGGACCACCAGGGTCATCTAGTCCATCCCCTGCACAATGCAGGAAATTCACAACTACGAGGATGTGGAGGAGGGTTTTTCCTTTTGCATTTTCTTGGAAGGGATTCTGACTCCCCTCGCCCCGCTTTCTCCTCCTCCAGCCTGTGAGGTCCAGGGGCCCGCCTGAAGCAGCCAGTCTTGTCTCCCCATCCCTGCTTTGATCTGGAGGAGGTGGATGGGGCTGCCAGGCTGGGCCAAACCAGCTTTCTCCTCTCTGGAGCTCTGCAAAAAGCGCAGCCTCTTGTTGCCACGGGAAATAGCCAGACGGGCTGGGGCGACTCAGACACAGGGTGCCTTGAGGTCCTGGGGGGATTATTTCTCAACAGGCTTCCGTGATGCAAAGCGCAGACGACGCCTCCTCTTGTCACCCTGCTTTTGGAACAAAGGAAGACTTTCTGCAGAAAAGTCCAGACAAACTCTGGACTTTCCTGCCGCAGCTATCCTTCCATCAGGCCAAAGGGGGCAGCAGAAGACCATGACAAAGAGCCCCCCCCCCCCCGCAGCGCTCAGGCAACCTGGGCGGTGGGCTTTTAGCCATAGCAAAGCGTTTACCCGGATGGCCTCACCACACGCCTGGCCAGCGAGAAGTTGAGGGGCATCAAAACGAGCACCCATTTTTGTGTCTGCCTTTTGCTGATGATGATACGTCTTCCCTTACACATACACATGAACACACATGAAGCTGCCTTCTACTGAATTAGACCCTTGGTCCATCAGTAGGGTTGCCAACCTCCAGGCGGTGGCTGGAGATCTCCCGCTATTACAGCTGATCTCCAGGCGTCAGAGAGCGGTCCTCCAGGAGAAAATGGCCTTGTTGGCAATTGGCTTCTATGGCATTGAAGCCCCTCCCCTCTCCAAACCCCGCCCTCATCAGGCTCCACCCCCAAAATCTCCAGGTATTTTCCAACCCAGAGCTGGCAGCCCTAAGGAGAGTGTGTGAGGCTGGTGGATAAAGGAAGGAAGTGACCAAGGTCAGCTTTCCCATCTGCAGCTTTAGGTGCCTTTTGGTTCCACCTTCCCCCTGCAGGGTGCCTGTATGCGAAAGCAGTCCCCACACCACCTGCATCACATACCTATGAGAAATGTCCAGCCAAGGTCCTGGACACTGTCCCATATTTATGCTTTTTTACGTAAAGCGCTTCTAGTATAAGATTCACACCCTCATTTAATTGTTTATTATAATATTTACCGATGAACTGTGTATTTATTCTTTTTTAGATCCATATCTAGCTGCTTTACATGTTTGTTTTGTTACTGTTAATGCCAATAAAGGTTCTGTTTTCTGTTAATCCGTTATTAGTTCTGAGTTGTTGCAGTTTGAATAATTAACAGATTAAAAAAGAAAAGAACAGACAGAACGTGCACTTTTGGATTTTTGCTGGAATCTTTTAGAAACTATTGGGGTGTCTTAAATGTCAAAGCTCAGTCACCAACTTTATCCTTTGGAGACAGATCACGATGGGTAGCCGTGTCAGTCTGTCTCTAGCAGTAGAAAAGAGCAAGAGTCCAGTAGCACCTTGAAGACTAACAACATTTTCTGGGATTCCTGTCTCATTACCGATGCTAATTTCTCCACACCCACTAACCCCTCTGCATATCACACCTAATCCAATCACACCTGCTAATGTCATTTACTTGCTTTTGACATTTACATTGCCATAGGCGTGTGAATTCACTCTTCTCTACTTAAGGATAGATGGACTCACAATCTTGCTTATCTGAAGAAGTGAGCCTGAGGCTCACGGAAGCTCATCCACTGCGAGAAATGTTAGTCTTTAAGGAGCTATTGGACTCTTTGCTCTTTTCTAAGTTTATGCTTTGTGAGACAAATAATTCAACCACAGCAGAGTCTCCGCTGTGTTGGGTCAATACCATGTAGCATACACAGCATCCTGGGTAATATAATTCTGGATCTGCATGGCAGAGAAAGCAAAGGCTCCACACCTAGGCTTTTCAGGGAGCTGGGTTGGCCTGTGTCTCCCAGGTTTACGGCGGTTACCACCACCTGCCTTCTGGAATTGTGCGTTGACAAAAAGCCACACTTTGGATTTGGACTGAGGTATGAAAAAGTGAATGGATTTGTATACAGTCACTAAATTTGGACCCGTTTCGTTTTTGGTTTTTAGAAGCAGTTTCCAACATACTTTCTTGCTTTTCTCTATGACCATGAAGACCAGGGGAAATTTGATTTTTAAAAACTGAAATTTGCGTCCCTTCCCTAAGACTCTCTGAGGCCATTGATGCCTGGGAGGTTTTGCCTTGGATTTGCCACTCTCTAGATACACGTTTTCCCCATCCGTATTCTAAAAACTGCACGGGGGCTTATTTTTTAGTTTTGAGAATTTGGATGGGGAAAATATGCATCTAGAGAGGGGCAAACCCAAGGCAAAACCTCCCACGCACAAATGGCCTCTGCCTTCTGTTATTTATTTTTGAATGCATTTCAAAGTGCCTCTCGATCTTGGCCAGATGCTCAAGGAGATTTAGAAAACTTTAATAACCTATTCAAGCAATAAAATGTAAGATCACATGAAAACAACAAAACAGAATTAGATAAAACCATCTCATTTAAACCAAATTCCTTTTAGAAAGAGGGATGTTCTCTTCCCTTTTCCATGGTCTGATCCTCCTCGTTCTCTTCCTCATGAAATTGGCTTTTGTGTTCTTTACTACTTTTCTGCATAGCCTTTCCTCCAATATCAATATCCAGAAAATGTACAATTTAAAACAATGATTTGTGGTAACTGATCTCCAGATTCTCCACCTGTCTTTCCCCTCCCCTGGGTGAATGCCAGGTTTGGAAGAGGTGGTATTTAAATCAGGAGAAAAAAAGCAGCAGGAAGAAAGGGTTAAATGAGCTGAACCGTCTCCCCCCCCCCCCGCCAGGGCTGCTTCTCTGATCTGTTCTGTGCTGCCCACTGCCCTCCCTCCGTGGTCACTTTGAAGTTGAACAAAACAAAAACAACCCAAATCCTGCAGGAAATCCTGATGGTGGATCTTGTCTCTCTCTAGGTTGATCCCAAGGCAAGGAAAAAGGGACAGGATGTAGCAACTCCTTTGTGATGGGTGATAATGAAACCATGCAGCAGAAGGGCTGGAGAGAGTTTGTTAAGGGGGGGGGGGAGGAAGAGAGAGAGAGAGAGAGAGAGAGAGATTTCTTCCCTGGAGGCTTCTGGACGGAGGTGCCACTGGCTAGTTTTATGAATGGCCCTTCCAAGCAGATTTCCCCCTCTGTCCAGCCAGGGGAGTTTTTAATTTCAAGATTAGCTGCCGACGTGCTATAAAGCATGTCCTATTTTCACCAGTTTTCTACCACCCGCCCACAGTGCCTCATCATAAGAACGTAAGGAAAGGCCCTGCTGGATCAGACCCAGGCCCATCAAGTCCAGCAGTCTGTTCTCAGAGGGGCCAACCAGGGGCCTCCAGGAAGCCCCCAAACAAGACAACTGCAGCAGCATTATCTTGCCTGTGTTCTGCGGCACCTGATCCAATGAGCATGCTCCTCTGAGACTGGAGAGAACAGGTATGCATCATGACTAGTATCCATTTTGACTAGTAGCCATGAACAGCCCTCTCTTCCATGAACATGTCCACTCCACTCTTTAAAGCCTTCCAAGTTGGCAGCCATCACCACATCGTGGGGCAGGGACTTCCACCATTTAACTATGCGTCCGTGGCGCAGAGTGGTGAGTTGCAGTACTGCAGTCAAACGCTCTACTCATGACCTGAGTTCGATCCCGACGGAAGTTGGTTCCAGGTAGCCGGCTCAAGGTTGACTCATCCTTCCATCCTTCCGAGGTCAGTAAAATGAGTACCCAGCTTGCTGGGGGTAAAGGGAAGACGACTGGGGAAGGCACTGGCAAACCACCCGGCAAACAAAGTCTGCCTAGAAAATGTTGGGATGTGACGTCACCCCATGGGTCAGAAATGACCCGGTGCTTGCACAGGGGACCTTTACCTTTACCTTTTTGTGTGTGAAGAATTATCCCTCCAGGCCTCACCCTGACGGGCGCAGATAACTTGCTGCAGTTCTACTTTCCTGGCTGCTGGAACTGGCGGACAAGAGGGGGCTTGCCAACACCAGCTTGGGAAATTCCCGGTGACTGGGGGTGGTCTCCGGGTTGCAGAGGGAGCTCATCAGGGATTCCGTTCTTCAAACCTGCTGTTTTCTCAAGAGGAGGTGATCTCCGGAGTCAGTTGCAATTCCAGGAGAATGCCAAGTCCTACCTGAAGATTGGAAACCCATCCCACTGCCCACAGGACAGCTTCTGGGTACCCCCCTGGGTGTCCCCTCAACCAGTTGCCTCAGCTAATCCCAGTGTTCTGATCAATACTCCAGTATAGAGTTGCCAACCTCCAGGTACTAGAGATTAATCTTTTCTTTACATTTAGGTGCTGTGGAAGACAGGCAGGATGGTGTTGCAGCAGTCGCCTTGCTTGTGGGCTTCCTAGAGGCACCTGGTTGGCCACTGTGTGAACAGACTGCTGGACTGGATGGGCCTGGGTCTGATCCAGCAGGGCTTTTCTTATGTTCTTATGTTCTTGATCATTGAGGAGTCATTGCAATTCTCCATTGATACTTACCTTGGTGTTAAGCTCTTGGCATTTGCATATTGTACATAAATGAATTGTATATTGTGCATACATTAATTGTTATAGTATATCATTATAGTAATACTATTGGCCACCGTGCTGTTCTCCCCATTAGTGGCAAGTTTTTTTAAGGAAATCATCTGCTCCAGGGATTAGGAAGGAATGTCTGTGAGAAAGATGAGATTAAAATGGAGCTTTATTTCCTTTCCTCCCCAAAGTGGGAGAAGTAGAGTTGCCCATTCTAGTTTGGTAAATTCCTGGAGATTTGGGGGCAGGGCCTGAAAAGGATGGAGTTAGTTCATTCTTGCTACTTTTTATCTTAACAAAATCATTTTAAAAATAGTAATTACAAGTTTCTCATATATATGAATCTTCTTCTGTGAAGTTGGACATTCCTGTGGACGCTATTCTGGTAAACTGGATTTGTTTCCCTACTCCTCCACTTGAAGCCAGTTGGGTGACCTTGGGCTAGTCACAGCTCTCTCAGCCTTACCTACCTCACAGGGTGTCTGTTGTGGGGAGAGGAAGGGAAGGTGATTGTAAGCCGGTTTGATTCTTCATTAATTGGTTGAGAAAGTCAGCAAAAAAAGACAAATGCTTCTTCTTCTTCTTCTCCTCCTCCTCCGCCTCCTCCTCCTCCTCGCCGGACACTAACCATTACACTACACAATATTATTAATGAATTAATTATTAATATTGATGCTGAATTTCTATTTCCAGACCAGAGAATATTTTAGGGACATTTAAAAAATGGATATAAGTTGCTACAGATGTAACAACAAAGTGTGACATGGAAGAATAATCTCAGCGAAAGATGTAACTTGGAAGATGTCACCTGGCCTTTTCTTTAGACTCATGGCTGCAGAGGAAGGGTTGGAAACATACTTCATAAACAAGGAAAGTATTAATCATGCAACTTAATAGTTCCAAATCCAAACCTCTGCAAGTTGGTTTTCTACCTTGGGAAGTCAGGTAATACTGTAACCAGGTAAGCACAATCTCCATTTTTGCTGTTAACAAAGTTATAAGCTTATCTCTTAAATGGTTCCTTCCCCTTTAATTATCCTAGTATCATGACTTACTGGTTCAAATGGGATGCACACTGAATGGATTCCACTGGAGTGCACATGCACATAATTCCGAGCACTTGGGTTCAAAACAACCCTATTGCTGTCCTACTACATCTGTGAGAGGTTTTGCATTAACCACTCCAAACCCCCAGCAAGAAGCCAGAATACACCGTGCCCATTTCCCCTGGCATTAACCCATTCCATTGGCTTTCAGAGACTGTCTTTCAAAACTGTTCTTATATAAAAAACAATGATGACAAAAAAAACCAGCATTCTAAATTCCCAAATATACGTCTGTGCACTATTGGGTATTGATTGAGCAAGATTACTTCCTATCTGGTCATAAATTTCATTCTATTGGACAACTGTGGATACAACAGCTCACTGTATACAATAAATCTTTTGTACCAGGGAATGAAAGCAAGATTCCCCCTCCCCTTTCTCATATACAGCCCTGTTTCTTGGCATACCAGTTTTTGCTATAAATTAGTTTAGAAAAAATGTCTGCAATACTGGAGCTTTAAAAGACCCCTTCCAGACTTACATTTCTTCATAACCAAGTGGCATGTCATCACTCAAGACATTACCATTTTGTTTCACTGTTCTTTTTATACCTACTCAGAGAAGATCCATTTGGCTGCAGCGTTAGCTAAGATATTTGTTCCTCTGATTGAAACCTAAATGAAATCGCAATTAGCTGAGCGCAGAATGGTACATAGGGTTGCCAACCTACAGGTGGTGGCTGGAGATCTCCTGCTATTACAACTGATCTCCAGCCGATAGAGATCAGTTCCCCTGGAGAAAACGGCCTCTTTTTCAATTAGACTCTATGGCACTGAAGTCCCTCCCCTCCCCAAACCCCGCCCTCCTCAGGCTCCACCCCCAAAATCTCCAGGTATTTCCCAACCCGGAGCTGGCAACCTTAATGGTACAGGGTTTTTGTCAAGGCCAGATGACTGTTGTTGACACTTGAGAGCACAAACGCACTCCCTTGTTATAAAAGTATTCAAAATATTTGCTCTACCGGGATGTTTGTCAAAATAACACTCTAGCCATATGACTATGGCTGTCCAAGTGACTGGTATTCTTATCTGAATTTTTTTTTTGATACTTTAAATATTTATTAGGATACTGTCATGTTCTTTAGTTCTTCTTTTTGCCTCTTCCTATGCCTTACAGATTCATTGTCCATTGACTGTAAATGCAAAGGGGGATGAATCCATGTACCTGAATTTGTCTTCTTTTGTACCTGGAGGGAAACGGGGGTCAGGCCAGACTGCAGGGCCATCTGTGTATAGACTCGACATTTGTCAATCATCACCCTTAAACTGGATTGTGTCATCATAGGGTTTTTTAACTGCTGAAAGTTAAAAGAGAAAGTGCCAAAGCAGGACTACAGCTGAACATCAAGAAAACAAAAGTAATGACAACAGGAGAATTACACAACTTTAAGGTTGACAATGAGGAAATGGAAATTGTTCAAGACTTTCTATTCCTTGGCTCCACCATCAACCAAAAGGGAGACAGCAGCCAAGAAATCAGAAGGAAATTGAGACTGGGAAGGGCAGCCAAGAAGGAGCTAGAAAAGATTCTGAAGTGTAAGGATGTGTTACTGGCCACCAAGACTAGATTAATTCATGCCATCATATTCCCTATTACTATGTATGGGTGTGAAAGCTGGACAGTGAAGAAAGTTGATAGGAAGAAAATAGATTCCTTTGAAATGTGGTGTTGGAGGAGAGGGTTACGGATTCCGTGGACTGCCAAAAAAACAAACCAGTGGGTTATAGATCAAGTCAAGCCTGAACTGACCCTAGAAGCTAAAATGACTAAACTGAGCCTCTTGTACTTTGGTCACGTCATGAGACGACAAGAGTCCCTGGAAAAGACAGTCATGCTAGGAAAAGTTGAGGGCAGCAGGAAAAGAGGAAGACCCAACAAGAGATGGATGGACTCAATAAAGGAAGCCACAGCCTTCAATTTGCAAGATCTGAGCAAGGCTGTCAAAGATCGGACATTTTGGAGGACTTTCATTCATAGGGTCGCCATGAGTCGGAAGCGACTTGACGGCACTTAACACACACACACACACCCTTAAATTGGGATGGTGCTGTAACCCGGAAGTCTCCTTCCCTGTACGCCCCCACCCCCCGGCAGCAACACACACTGGCTCTTGGACAAAAGGGGACCCCGGCTTCTTGCCCCCCCCCTCTCGCCACTTTTACAGCACTCAGCAGAAGTAGGGTTGCCGGCTCTGGGCTGGAAAATTCTTGGAGACTGGGGTAGGGGGGATCTGAGGAGGGTGGAATTTGGGGAGGGAAGGGACCTCAGTGGGGTATGATGCCAATAGAGTCCATCATCCAACAGGGAAACTGATCTCTGTTGTTTGGAGGTTAGTTGTAACACCAGGAGATCTCCAGGTCCTATCAGGAGGTTGGCAACCTTAAAGGTAAAATCAAGAGCATATATGAAAAGCATAGAGGAAAATGGGAAAAATTTGGATGGAAGACAACTCCCCCAACACAATCTGGTGCCACCTGGCCTCTGTTTTTAGCCCATCCTCAAGTTCTCTCTCTCTCTCTCTCTCTCTCTCTCTCTCTCTCTCTCTCTCTCTCTCTGTCTCTACTAAATTTTGGATTCAGAAAATTCACAAACTTGCCCCAGCCCTCGGAAATGATCTGCTCAAAACAGTGTAGATTGATTTTGATTAAGGAAGAAAACAATTATTTAAAACCGAATTTGAAAACTGTTTGTGAGGGAAGCAAGTCCAGATAAGTAAATTATAATTACAGGAATATTACTAATACTTTGCCTCTTATCCAAGGGCTGTCCCGTTTTTCGTTGCTCCAGCATCTCTGTCCACGAAGAAGGAATATTTCCAACTCTCCTTTCCTTCCTTGACAGCTGGCATCTCCTTTGTTTTATGTGCCTTGAAAATGAATTTTCATGACAGGAGAAGAGAGCAATTATCTCAACAGAGAGATCAAATTGGCTCTTTAAAGAGCAAATAAAGTTTAGATCTTATTGGATTAGTGAAGTTCACTAAACTTCAAATGAATCTTAGTTGTGGCAGCTCCACCGTAGGGTTGCCAGGTCCCTCTTCGCCACCGTTGGGAGGTTTTTTGGGTGGAGCCTGAGGAGGGCAGGGTTTGGGGAGGGGGAGGGACTTCAATGCCATAGAGTCCAATTGCCAAAGCGGCCATTTTCTCCAGGGGAACTGATCTCTGTCAGCTGGAGATCAGTTGTAATAGCATGAGATCTCCAGCTAGTACCTGGAGGTTATATCAAAATAGACACTTCTGTGTACCTTACAGTTAAACCCAAATCACACTGAAAATCAAATATATAAATAAGCCAATTCTATAATCAAAGTTAAAATACAATTTTTCCATATAGTCAAGATACATTCACTGGACAATACATTCATATACTATAATGTCACGAAAAAACATGTTTACAAAGGTGAGTATATATAAAGGTAAGTCCATATAAGTTCAGTCCAACTTTCTAATAATATATTTGTTGATTAATCAAGGAATTGTGATCCCTGTAATAAGACAATATTATATAGATCAGTTTCCCTGGAGAAAATGGCCGCTTTGGCAATTGGACTCTATAGCATTGAAGTCCCTCCCCTCCCCAAACCCCGCCCTCCTCAGGCTCCGCCCCCCCCAAATCTCCTGCCGGTGGCAAAGAGGGACTTGGCAACCCTCTCCACAGAGGAGAAAGGCTCATTTGTGCCTGCTTAATTCCTGCCTGTTGTGAAGCCGTAGAAGGCCCAGGAGCCAAAAAAACAAGAAGCAAAAAAGATCCCTTGCAAGCGTTTGTTTTTCTACGATTGCAAATTGTGATTAAAGCCATGAAAGCTACTCAGAAGGAAAGAACACTCTGAACAAGCAGCATATTGATGAGAAGCGGACGTGAGCTCTTCAACAGCCCCATATTTTGGCACCGAGGAGCTCGACGGAGGGAAAATGGAGCAAGAGAAGCGGAGGAAGCAACCGGTCACTCAGTGACTTCTGCGTTCTTGAGCTGGAAGGACTAGGGAATAAAAAGTAAACAGGCCCAGGGCTGAAACTTGGGTTGCCAACCTCCAGATACTCCTGGAGAGAATGAAGGCTCAGTGCTGTATAGATGATGGAAAAGATCCAAACAGCACTACAAGGTAATTTAAACGCAAGATAAATTTATAAAGGTGCAGGTAAGTGCAAGGAGTGAACATATGTACAAAAATTAAGGGAAACACAATCAGGTTTTTTTTAAACAATTAGCATAAATAGTCCAGCAAGATATGCAATATGACAAAAGAAATTGTCCAATGGATCACATAAAAACAATATAGCTGTCCATGAAAGACTTTCCTGTACTTCTCGGTAGCTGGACACAAAATGTCAAAAATGAGGACCACAGCGAGGAGGTGCCAGAAGAGGTGCCCGGACGTGTCGTCTAGATCATGCACACGTTTCGCACATGGCTTCATCAGCTACACATATCAGAAAAGTTTATAACAATCATATCAATTTCAAAGAGGGACCAAGAGGATTTCTATATAGGTCTCCAGAGCATATGAGGAAGAAAGGATGCGGAACAGACAGAAGTCATGATACCCAGTCCAGGAGACGTGGCCGGCACAGTGGTCAATGCCTTCTCCAAAGATCAAGCTTTCCTTCTGCATAGGGTTGCCAACCTCCAGGTACTAGCTGGAGATCTCCTGCTATTACTACTGCTTTCCAGCTGATAGAGATCAGTTCCCCTAGAGAAAATGGCCGCTTTGACCATTGGACTCTATGGCATTGAAGTCCATTCCCAAACCCCGCCCTCCTCAGGCTCTGCCCCCAAAAGCTCCCGCTGGTGGTGAACAGGGACCTGGCAACCCTAGCTGAAAGAAATAGCCAGGCCATCCTCTTGGGGCAGCCAACTCAGGGGGCAAGAGGAGCAACGGCCCTATGAGGAGCAATTAAAAAGCTTGGGCTGTTTAGCTTGGAAAGAAGGCGGTTAAGAGGAGACATGAAAGAGGTCTATAAAATTATGCATGGTTTGGAGAGAGTGGACAGAGACAAGCTTTTCCCTCTCTCTCTCATAATACCAGAATGCGGGGTCACCTTCTGAAGCTGGAGGGTGAGAGATTCAAAACAGATAAAAGGAAGTATTTCTTCACACGACGCATAGTTAAATTGTGGAACTCCCTGCCCCAGGATGAGGTGATGGCTGCCAACTTGGAAGGCTTTAAGAGGGGGGTGGACATGTTCATGGAGGAGACTGCTGTCCATGGCTACTAGTCAGAATGGACACTAGTCATGCTGCATCCCTATTCTCTCCAGGATCAGAGGAGCAGGCCTATTCTATCAGGTGCTTTGGAACACAAGCAGGACAAGGCAGCTGCAGTTGTCTTGCTTGTGGGCTTCCTGGAGGCCCCTGGTTGGCCACTGGACTTGATGGGCCTGGGTCTGATCCAGCTGGGCCTTTCTTATGTTCTTAACTCTGGCTTGGGAAGTTCCTGGAGATTTGGAGATGGAGCCAGGGGAGGGGAGGGACCTCAGCAGGGGTGTCGAACTCATTTGTTACAAGAGCCGGATATGACATAGATGTCACTTGGTCAGGCTGGGCCATAAAATTTAATGTCAGGTACCGGAGATAGAAACTGTATAGAAGACACACAGGCAAAGCCAATTAATGATATTTTTTTACTTTATTTTTTACTTAAACTACAAATATGCTTGAAAGAATAACACTCTTACACTATTTTCTTTTATTTTGATAATTTTGATTTGATTATCTTTGATAATTGACACCTCGGGACTGTGGGAGGGGGCTGCCTTGTTTTTGACACCCATGCCATAGAGTCTATTCTCTAGGGTTGCCAGGTCCCTCTTTGGCACCGGTGGGAGGTTTTGGGGGTGGAGCCTGAGGAGGGTGGGCTTTGGGGTGGGGAGGGACTTTGATGCCATAGAGTTCAATTCCCAAAGCGGCCATTTTCTCCAGGTAAACGGATCTCTATTGGCTGGAGATCAGTAGTAATAGCAGGAGATCTCCAGCCACCACCAGGAGGTTGGCAACCCTACTCTTAAGGCAGCCTCCTCCCTTGCGCTCCTAGCCCCTGCATTCCAGATGGAGACCAGGAAGTGATGTCATTGTGTTGTAGGGTTGCCAACCTCCAGGCACTAGCTGGAGATCTCCTGCTATTACAACTGATCTCCAGGCAACAGAGATCAGCTCCCCTGGAGAAAATGGCTGCTTTGGCAATTGGACTCTATGGCACTGAAGTTCCTCCCCTCCCCAAACCCCACCCTCCTCAGGCTCTGTCCCCCAAAATCTCCAGTATTTCCCAGCACGGAGCTGGCATCCCTATTGTATTGAGTGACACTCTAGGAATTTCCTCAATCTCTGTGTTTTATCATAAAGCCTGGGGGATCCCTAGAGTGGCGCTCAACATGGTGATGTCACTTGTGAGTCTTCCCCTGGATCCAACTGCTGCTCAATGAAGCAATGGGAGCATAATTGGGGGTGGGGGTGGGGGTTGAGAACTACCATCACTGAACATGGTAGGAATTTCTGAGATCTGTATGGTTTTCACTACAGAGCTTTGGGAAGTTCCTAGGGAGTTATGCAATGCTGCAATGTCACTTATAGGTTTGTACCAAGGGGTGACGTCACATGAAACTCTAGGAATTTCACAAATCTCTGAGGCCACAGCATCATGCATCTCCAGTTTCTCCGTTCCTTAAAGGCTTTCCTGTGGGCTTTATCAGAAGCAAAGGCAATAAGAAAAAACCATTATGGTGCCCCATCAATGGGTTACTGGGGGCTTTCGTGAGCCAAAGCTCAAGTATCTGAAGAAGTGAGCTGGGGCTCACGAAAGCTCATCCCCTGCCAGAAAGTTTTGTTAATTTTTTCTACTGCTACAGTCAGACTAACACGGTGACCCATTGTGACCTATTCCTATGGCAGAGAGCCAGTGTGGTGTAGTGGTTAAGGGTGATGGTTTGGAGCGGTGGACTCTGATCTGGAGAACCGGGTTTGATTTCCCGCTCCTCCACATGAGCAGCAGATGCTAATCTGGTGAACTGGATTTGTTTCCCACCTCCTACACCTGAAGCCTGCTGGGTCCTTGGGTTAGTCACACTCTTTCAGCCCCATCTACCTCGCAGGGAGTCTGTTGTGGGAAGGGGAAGGGAAGGTGATTGTAAGCCGGTTTGATTCTTCCTTAAGTGGTAGAGAAAGTCGGCATATAAAGACCGACTCTTCTTCTTATTCAGGTCGTACAAGTAATATCAATAAAACAATGGGCAGCTGAAGTGGTTCCTTCTATGTTTGCACAGTCTTGATCTATAGACCTGGAGAAGGGAGCAATTGCAGGACAGCGGGCGGAGGAGGGCACTGAGTATCCACCTCCTTTCCCCACCCCCAAATACCATTTTCTGCCATCGTCTTCAAGGCTTCCTTGAAGGATCAGATGCAAAGACAACAGAAAGGGCCCTTTGTTGGCTTAGCCCTCCCATTCGCACATTTCGAAATGAGTTTAAGGGGCCAGCGAAGCTCTGGCAGCTCCAAAGGAAGGGGGGACCTGCAGATGCCGGAGAAGCTGGCTATGTAATCTAGAAGCCAGCCAGGCACATGTGGGGCTAGCGCAGGTGACAAAGCAAGCCCAGAGGGCACGAACATCTGCGACACAAGATCCCACCAGAGAAGCCGAAGGGAGCCCGAGGTCCCCAGTGCGGGGACAGCCCCCCCCACCCACACCCACACACCCCGTCATTGAAACCGAGGCCTCATCTCCTGTCTGCTTTTTGAAATCTTAATCGTAGCCTATGCAACAATGATCAAATGTATCAGTTGCACACGCCAGGGCATCCCTTCAGAAGAGCCTTTTCTAATCATCAGACACCTGGGAGCGGGAGAGGTATTACTATCCCCCGTTCTGACAATAATGGGGGGTCATGAGAGGTATGCAGACTGTCGGGTGGTCTTTCCCTGAGGCCAGGCACCTTGGGGTTTTTTTCAGGGAGATGAAGGGAGCTTTGACTCTGGAAAGCTCATACCCCTAGGGTTGCCAACCTCCGGGTACTAGCTGGAGACCCCCTGCTAATACAACTGATCTCCAGCCGATACAGATCAGTTCCCCTGGAGGAAATGGCCGCTTTGGCAATAGGACTCTATGGCATTGAAGTCCCTCCCCCTCACCAAACCCCGCCCTCCTCGGGTTCCGCCCCCAAAATCTCCAGGTATTTCCCAACCCGGGGCTGGAAACCCTATGTCTTAGTAGGGTTGCCAGGTCCCTCTTCGCCACCAGTGGGAGGTTTTTGAGGCGGAGCCTAAGGAGGGCGGGGTTTGAGGAGGGGAGGGAATTCATTGACATAGAGTCCAAATTGCCAAAGCGGCCATTTTCTCCAGCTCTATCAGCTGTAGATCAGTTGTAATAGCAGGAGATCTCCAGCTAGTACCTGGAGGTTGGTAACCCTAGCATCGGGTGGGCCTTCTCCCCGTGGAAGCTGTCCTCTTGCTTGGTGATTTCTTTTTTCTGTGTAGCTGCCAAAGTTGCTCCCTGAATCTGCTTAATGGGCCTGAAGTAGCTTCCTCCATACTAGGAGTGGGATGGAGAAGAAATGCTGAGTTCCCTAGAAACATCCCGACCGCAGAAACCAAGAACCTCCGGGGAGTGGGGAAGGGGAAGGAATAAGTTGGGAGGGGGCACACCACCGAAATTTCTTCCTTTCCAACATGGGCCCAAGATCCAAATTAGCAAAAAATTAGACAGGAAAAGAGAGCAAAAAGATTGTTAAAGGATTCAGTGAACTGTAGCCAAGTATCTGAAAGGTGCTTAAGAGAGAAAGAGTTCCTCTCTCTCTCTCTCTCTCTCTCTCTCTCTCTCTCTCTCTCTCTCTCTCTCTCTCTCTCTCTCTCTCTCTCTCTCACACACACACACACACACACACACACACACACACACACACACACAACAACAGGAGGAAGGCAAACAATACCCGGCCATCTGCCCCTCTGAAACAGCTCTGCATCAGCAGCATGTTTTAATGGCCGCACAAACAGAGCAAAAGACACCACAGCTACACGCTGTCGCACAATAGAAGTGAAAGCCGCCACACATGCAAAATCAGACTGGGTGCACAGAGCAAAGGGCACTAAACACAACCGGGACACGAGTAACACACACACACACACTTTGATCCAACTTTAAACTCACTCTCAGTCACACATCAAAAAATGCCTGTGTGTGTGTAAGAAGTAGAAGTAGTAGTAGTAGTAGTAGTAGAAGAAGAAGAGTTGGTTTTTATATGCGGATTTTCTCTGCCACTCAAGGGAGAATCAAACCGGCTTACAATCACCTTCCTTTCCCCTCCCCACAACAGACACCCTGTGAGGTAGGTGAGGCTGAGAGAGCTATGACTAGCCCAAAATCATCCAGCTGGCTTCATGTGGAGGAATGGGGAACTGAAACCAGCTCACCGAGTCCACCGCTCATGTGGAGGAGTGGGGAATCGAACCCAGTCCTCCAGATTACAGTCCACTGCTCCAAACCACTGCTCTTAACCACTACACCGCGTCGTCAATTTGCTTCGGATATGGCCACCCTATGAGTTAATATCCTCTAATGGTTAACAGCCTTGCTCCCGCCTTGCAGATGGAAGAGCAGAGCTACCCTGCTTTGGTGGGAGATAAAGATGGTCAGGGTCAAAGAGCCTTCCGGTGACCCTTTGCCCTCTCCCTCCCAAGCTTGGATGGGATGCAGTGAAAGTCACTGCAAATGTTTGGGGCCCTCCTGGATTGTGCCCCCCCCCCCATACACCTGGAATGATGGACAGCCATTTGCCAAAGGGGAAACTTTGCTCCTGGGTGGTTGGGTTGCTCCGTCTCCCCAGTACACAAAACACCATCTTTAGCTGTGATTCTCCCATTAGAAAGTGCCCCCCCCATTTCTATCATCGTTGTGTGTATTGCGCATGCAACAGTGTCAACTGGCATCCATAAAATGTGTGAGTCAGGCTGGGAAACTCCAGGAGATGTGGTGATGGTGCCTGGGGGGAGAACAGGGTTTGGGGAGGGACCTCAGTGGGGTACAAATGCCCCAGAGTCCACCCTCCAGAGCAGCCATTTTACTCCAGGGGAACTGAGCTCTGTAGCCGGGAGATCAGTTGTCATTATGAGCGATCTCCAGGTCCCACCTGGAGGCTGGCAACCCTGTGCGCAACACAACACACCTTCTTTCCAGGTCTTGCCTGTGACCTTTTGTCAACCTTTCTGGGCGCTTGCAAGGAAGTGTGCAGAATCAGTGATGGGTGGGGGGTGACTGAGCCTTTCTGTTTGAGCGGGGCCTCCAGTTGCATCCTGGCAGCGTATGGTTAGGGTTGCCAGCCTCAGGCTGGGAGATACCTGGAGATTTTAGGGGTGGAGCTTGAGGAGGGCGGGGTTTGGGGAGGGGAGGGACTTCAGTGGGGTATAGTGCCATAGAGTCCATCTTCCAAAGTGGCCGTTTTCTCCAGGTGAACTGATCTCTGTCGACTGGAGATCAATTGTAACAGCGGGAGGTCTCCAGCCACTACTTGGAGGTTGGCAACCTACATATGGTTAGGGTTGCCATCTCCAGGCTGGGAAATACCTGGAGATTTTTGGGGCAGAGCATGAGGAGGGTGGGGGTTGGGGAGGGGAGGGAATTCAATGTCATAGAGTCCAATTGCCAAAGCGGCCATTTTTCTCCAGGTGAACTGATCTTTATTGGCTGGAGATCAGTTGCAATAGCAGGAGATCTCCAGCCACCACCTGGAGGTTGGCAACCCTATGTACAGTGCACAGGCAAAAGGTGACCGCAGGTGCCACATTCAGCTGGTCTCTTGGAAAACAAGCTCAGTCTTGCAGCCATCTTCCACTAGACCAGCGGTTCTCAAACTGTGCTCCATGGAGCACTTGGTGCTCCATGGAACATCTAGTGCTCCGTGAAGAGATTGGAAAGAAAAATTCTACTGTCATGCTGTTTAGTATACAGGGGCTCGGGGAAAAGTAGTGCTCCATGATGAATTTCTCTCCTGAAAAGTGCTCCATGACTCAAAGAGTTTGGGAACAGCAGCACTAGAACATTCCTGAGATGATTCCCTCTCTTTGCCCGGGACCGATTGGTCAGGGCAAGCTGGCAATCCCTTCTCAGAGTTGACATTAAAAAGTGCTGACAGCAGTCGGGAAAGAGGGACCCTTTCATCTTGGGACGGCCTCCTCTCGGCCCAGGGGTCAGCCCTGGTCTCCTCAGCCGGCTTCCTCCCACCAAAGCCTCCCCTTTCTCAGCACTTGATGAAACCAGGTTGCAGCCCACGCCCGGCCCGGACACCTCCCCTGCCCGTCCACCCCAGGCCCTGAAATGCGGGAGCCTCATTCCTGCCGACACCTTGAACTTTCCCTGCCAGACATTAAGGCTTGTTTCGAGGGCGGCTGCCCACCTGTCCACCCCCATATCAATCATCTTCTTTTGGCTGGGAGAGAAGTTTTAAAAATGGAGCCACACTCGGGCAGTTTGCAGCACCGGGGGACCCAGCGGACACGGGCAGCTCCGGCCAGTTCCGTTTCCGAAATCTTTACCTGCACAAACATTAACAGGACAGGAAGGAGGGGCTCACAACAGTTCCCGGCCTGTGAGCGAGTGGAAGGCATGATTTACGGCTGGGGTGGGGGAGGCTGAAGGGGGCATTTCAAAGGAAAGTTAATGTTTGAAAGCTGCTTTCTGAGTGTTGAGGGTGCTGCAAGAGGGGAAAGAGAAGCACGGCTGATCAGGATGGACGTATCCATTTCGGGAGGAGGATGGATCGCAGACAAAGACCAGAGAGATCTCCGTGGCCTTCACCTGGCAAGCACGAATCTGCTTCCAAAGGATTTGATCCGTACCCCCCCTTTAAGATACAGCTGGGGGAGCTGGCCTGGCTTTGGAGGCGAGGAGGCTGTTTCTGCCATTCGGTCGAATGAGGGGGCGGCCTGAGGGGGCGGCGTTTGGAGTGGCAGGCAAAGGCAGGAAGTCACCTGTCGTTTCGTGTGTGATTATCGTTTTGCCATCATGGGGGTGGGGTTGAAGGTGCCAAAACCTCTTGGGTCAAGTCCCAAATTGTCCACCCCTGGACCTCAGAGAACGAGGCCCTGAGGGTTGCCAACCTCCAGGTGGGGCCTGGAGATCTCCTGGAATTACAACTGATCTCCAGACAGAGATCAGTTCCTCTGGAGAAAGTGGCTGCTTCGGAGGGTAGTAAGGTTGCCAACCACCAGGTACTACCTGGAGATCTCCTGCTGTTACGACTGATCTTCAGCCAATAGAGATCCGTTTACTTGGAGAAAATGGCTGCTTTGGCAATTGGACTCTATGGCATCAAAGTCCCTCCCCTCCACCTTATGGACCTTATGGCATTGAAGCCCCTCCACTCTCCAAAGCCTCCTCAGGCTCCACCCCAAAAACCTCTTGCCAGTGGCGAAGAGGGACCTGGCAACCCTACCTAAGAGAGAGACAACGTCTGGGCACCTTAACAGAGACCTGGTGGGGAAGGGTGCCCATGAGCTTGGCACCTGTCATGGCTGCTGTTAAGTCTGCGTGGGAAGGATTCACGAGGTCGGAGACGGAGTTCAAACAACAACCGCCTTTATTGATTACAGGAACTGAACCGGTTAACACAGTGAGCAAGCCCTGTTTCTATGCCCCCTTGGCCACCTGCGGCCACTCCCCCCTTGATCCGTGTTAGGGGGCCGTAACCTCTTGGTGACCAATGGTACCTGTTGGCTTAGAGCCAATGGGGTCCGTTTGCTTGACCGATAGGGTGAGCAGGGTTTAGGATCCTTCGTGCAGAACTCAAGCTCCTAGGTCTCCCCTTGCTTACTCCCCCAACTATGTACATACACAAGAGCTGCTTCCCATGTTCATTCCAGGGCCTCACCACCACCATCTGAGCTAGCAGGAACTTTGCAGTGAGGTCAAGGGAAAACAGGCAGGGTTAAGGGTGTGTCCAAACCAGCATATTTTCTGCATGTCCTGTCCCTGTGATTCTCTTCCTCTCAGTCACTGAGCTAAACAAACCACGCATACACATTTATTTCCTCCTCCCAGAACTGTAGGCTCCGATTTTTAATTAAAAATAATAATAATAAATGTGGAGTTGCAGCCGGGCACTCATAACCCCCCCCCCCAATAAATCTGATGCTTCTTGCTTGAAAGGGGCTGGGTGGGGCTGGAGAAGGAGCTGGGTGGGTCGCCTCTGCCGCCACAAGAGATGCACAGAGGAAAACAGTCACACCCAGGGGAAAAGCTGGCCGGGGCGATGGGACAAATTCCCAAATGAGGCAGGAAGAAGGCTGCCAGGCTGAAAGGCCAGCCCCGGAAGAGGAAAGGGGTTGTGTGAGACTTCTGTCAAGATCAGTGGCAATGGAGGATGAACGCTTGTGCCAGGAAGCCCTCCGAAAGCAGAGAGAAAACGGCACAGGCAGCTGAAGGCGTTTTGCCATCCAAAGCAAAGTGCACACGTGGTCCCTCTTGCACCCGTTGGATGAAGAATAAGAGGAAGAAGAAGAGGAGGAAGAAGAGGAGGAGGAGGAAGAAGAAGAGTTGGTTTTTATATGCCGATTTTCTCTACATTATTAAAGGAATCTCAAACCGGCTTACAATCGCCTTCCCTTCCCCTCCCCACAACAGACACCTTGTGAGGCAGGTGGAGCTGAGAGAGTTCAGAGAGCTGTGACTAGCCCAAAATCACCCAGCAGGCTTCATGTGGAGGAGTGGGGAAACCAAACCGGTTCTCCAGATTAGAGTCCTCCACTCATGTGGAGGAGTGGGGAATCAAACCCGGTTCTCCAGACTTCTTTCTAAGAGAGAGAGATAAGAAAAACTGTCTAGCAGTTTGGCTCAATTTTTTGGCTCAAATTTAAAGCATCTTATTTGTGCCTAAATTAAGGTTACCAACCTGTTAGTTTTGCAGTGGTTTTTTAAAGAAGAGTATACTACTGAGTAGTCCTCAAGTCATCTGCTTAGAGCTTTCAGACCTCAAAGCTTGCAGATTTTGTCTCTGCCTGTAAAAGCAGGGGGAGATGGGAGGGCAGCTCTGGGTTGGGACATCCATGGAGATTTGGGGGTGGAACCTGGGGAGGGTGGGATTTGGGGAGAGGTGGGACATCAGCTGGATATAATGCCATAGAGTCCACCCTCCAAAGCTGCCATTTCCTCCAGGGGAACTGATTTCTGTAGTCTGGAGATGAACTGTAATTCCAAGAGATCTCCAGGCCCCAAGACAGTTCAAGACAGAAGAACATGCCCTTGAGCCACAACAGACGCATGGCAACCTTCATCCTTGGCGTGTTCCAGGCAAGAGATGAGCAGAGGTGGTTTGCCATTGCCTGCCTCCACGCAGTGACCCTGAACTTCCTCGGCGGTCTCCCAGCCTAGTGCCAACCAGGGCTGACCTTGCTTAGCTTCCGAGATCTGACAAGATTGGGCTAGCCTGGGCCATCCGGGTCAGGGCAGGAAAGATCTTTGCACAAAAGTAATTTAAGCAGGTTGTAGCTAACACAGCCTTGGCGAGTCACTGCATGAATTTCCTCCCCGCCGGGTCCACGTTGTGCGTATGGATTGTGTGGCAGCGTCTGTCCCTCCCTTGGTGGCCCTTTATAGACTGCCTTTGTGTGCACAGCTCGGAGGGTACACAAGCTGCTGCTGAACTCTGGTGGTAACAAACAGCCCCATTAACGTGGTGTCACAGATTTCATTAGGGTGTCAGCCCTAGCCGTTGTCCCTATAAATCAGGGAGGCTGTACAGGGTTTTGCAAATCCTGGCTGTGGCCAGGGACGCCGAGATGGGGCCTGGTAATGCACCCGAAGAAATGATCATGAATATTCGCGTTTTAAAAATCAGAAATGTATATAGAGACTCTGAGCTGAGCAGGCGCAGCGAGGTTGGGTAATAGCGGTTATTTATACCCCTTATGCGGTGTGATAAAGCTTTGCTTTATGGCCTGTGTTTTATCACTTCCAGAGAGAGTCACGTGACTCCATTAAGGTTTCTTTCTGTAAAAATAAAAGGGGGAAATTAATGTGGTTTCTTTTATTGTTAAATATTTGCATTATCCTAGTTAAGAAGTATCATGTAAGCACAAATAGGCTTAAGAGTGGAAGGGAGAAAACGTCCTCGGATTACAGGTCCAGGCATGACTTCCATGCCAAGGACCAGCAAGGCTGGGTCTACTCTGACTAAGATTGCCAGCTCTGGGTTGGGAGATACCTGGAGAGATTTTGGGGGTGAGGCCTAGGGAGGGTGGAGTTTGGGGAGGGGAAGGACCTCAGCAGGGTATAATTTCATTTTACTTCCTAATAGTGAAGTCGAGAAACCATTGGATACTTAAATCCAGTGACTGGAACTGTGAACGGGCAAGATGGATCTTTCTTCAAACCTGAAAAGGGCCCCAGGTTTGCAGAAAGATCTGAAATCTAAAACAAACAAACAAACAAACAAACAAACAGGGGAGTTTTAAAAAGCCAAAAATGATAAAAGGAGCTCCTGTAGCTTTAATAATGGGATTCCTTAGTGGCTGTTACTAGGTAACCTCAGCGTTCCAAGGATTGGTTCTGTCAGCAGAAGGCAGGGGGAGGGGGCAGGGCCCTTTCCAGGCCCATTTTGGGGCCAGTCCTGGCCAAGGGTTGCCAGCTCCAGGTTGGGTAATCCCTGGAGGTTTTGTGGAGGAGTCTGAGAGGGGGAGGGTTCGGGGAGGGAAGAATCCCAGCAGGGTATAATGCCATGGAGTCCACCCTCCAAAGCAGTCATTTCCTCCAGGGGAACTAGTGTTGCCAACCTCCAGGTGAGGGCTGGAGATCTCCACAACTGATCTCCAGATAGGGTTACCAACTTCCAGGTACTAGCTGGAAATCTCCTGCTATTACAACTGATCTCTGGCCAATAGAGATCAGTTCCCCTGGAGAAAATGGCCACTTTGGCAATTAGACTCTATGGCATTGAAGTCCCACCCCCCAAACCCCACCCTCTTCAGGCTCTGCCCTAAAAACCTCCTGCTGGTGGCAAAGAGGGACCTGGCAGCCCTATCTCCAGACCCTAACCCTGGCAAAGTTTCAACAGGAGCAGAGCAGGGGTCAGAGGAAAGCCCCCATGCTTTTCTTCTGCCCAGTTTGAAGGAGCAATTAAAATGCAAATGTTGACTTCATTGTGCTCCCCTCATATGAAGGTGGGAGAAGTAAGTTATGGAGAATGATGTCACTTGTTGTGGTGTGAGAAAGCACCCACACTAAACACATGCAGGACCTGTCAGAGAAGCCTGTGGGTGCATCCCCCTCTCAGAGGCTGGGGCCCCTTCTCTGCTGCCAAGGCTCCCAGGAAGACCCTCCTCAGCTGAGCTCAGCTTCCCCAGTGGCGGCAGCAGGAGCCACGACTGGGACTTATTCCAGTCTGCCCGGCCCTCGCTGACTTCCTTTGGTTCTCGCAGTCATTCCCCATCATGGGGATGTGATAATTGTCTCTCGAGAAAGTGGGGAGAAGCCTTATTAATCTGTGCACTCAGGAAAGGGCCGTAAATCATGAAGTGTTTCCAGCGACAAAATTGGCTAAATAAATTAAAAGAGGCACTAATGATCCAAATAGAGATTAGAAGTGTGGAGCGTGAGGGTGAACGGAGAGCCTCACACAGATGGATTGGCGAGATGGAAAGCACGCGGTGCCAGCCGGAAGACCCCACGGAGAGGCCCAGGGGGTGACAGGAAGAGGCGGGATTCAGGTGCCCGGTGTCAGAGAGACGGGAGGAAGGAAACCAAAAACCTGCACCGTTCATTTATTCCCTGCCGTTAGGGAAGTCTGCATACGGGTTCCATGTTGCATCTGGACAGCAGGCCCGCGTGGCAGAGTTGCTTGTGAGAGTCAAGGAATAACTGAGTAAAACAATGCTAGATGTTATGTATGTATATAGTTAGGTGATATGCAGCGGGACACTTAGGAGCTTGAGTCCTGGACGAAGGATCCTAAGCCCTGCATGCGCTATTGGTCCAAACCAGCACGTGCCATTGGCCCTAAGCCGGCACGCGCCATTGGTCACCTGGGGTTGTTTCCCCCATCACGGATCGGGGGGGAGTGGCCACGGGCGGCCAAGGGAGCATATAAGCAGGGCCGTTTGCACCACGTTCTCCAGTTCTGTTCTGTACCACAATAAAGCGGTTAAGTCTGTGTGGAAAGGAGTTCAACAACAACCGCTTTATTGTATCTCAGCACAGAACTGTTTAACACAATGAGCAAACCCTCTTTATATGCCCCCTGGCCACCTGCGGCCACTCCCCCCTTGATCCGTGATAGGGTTAACATAACCTCCTGGTTACCAATGGTACCTGTTGGCTTAGAGCCAATGGGGTCCGTTTGCTCAACCAATAGGGTGAGCAGGGGCTAGGATCCCTCGTACAGAACTCAAGCTCCTCAGTCTCTCCTTGCTTACTACCCAACTATATACATACACAACACCCCTCCCCCCTAAGTCCGAGCGACCCTCGCTGTGCCCTGGGAGCACACAAAGTCTTGGAGGTAGCTCGGCTGCAATCGATTCCGCTGGGAATGGCACGGCGCCGGGATGGGGGGTGTCGGGTGATCCGTTGGTGCCGGATCAGTCTCACCCTCGGTGGCTGGGTAATCATCTGCCGTGCCGTTGGTGGTGACCGTCGCTGGCAGCGGCAACAGTTGCTCCGGTCGCTCCGGTTCGGCTCCCTGGTGACGGGAGTCGGCAGCGGCGCTGGAGCCGTAGCTGCATCCGGCAAGTCAGCAGGGTGGCAGAGTAGCTGATCGATGTGACTCCGCAGAATGCGCCCCTCCAGGGTGGTGACCCAATAGGATACCGGGCCGGTGGCGTCCTGGACCGTGGCTGGAATCCAGGCGGGGCCCGCTCCAAAGTTTCGGGCGAATACGGGGTCATCCTGCTCAACTACCCTCGGTGTGGCGGTCAAGTCCTTGTGGCTCGGGTACTCCGGCGCCAGGTGGGGGTGCAGCCTGTCGAGCAGTGTTTTCGGCCGGCGACCCATGAGGAGTTCCACGGGGCTCTTGCCAGTCACGGAGTTGGGTGTAGTGTGCTGCGCTAGGAGGAAGTCCACCAGCCCCCTGTCCCAGTCATGGCGGTCAATGCGTCACAATGCATCCTTGGTAGTCCGGACCATCCGTTCTGCCTGTCTGTTGGTGGGGGTGGAGCGGGGCCGAGGTTGCGTGGCGGATCAAGTTCTTGGCCAGGAACTCCTTGAACTCGGACGTAAATTGGGCCCCACTGTCGGAGACCACGGTGTCCGGCAAGCCGTGGGCTGCGAAGACCTTGCGCAGCTCTCGGATGACCGTACGCGAGGTCATGGATCCGACGTCGACCACCTCCAGCCATTTAGAGTAGGAGTCCACGATAATCAGAAAAGTCTTACCCTGGAAGGGCCCCGCGAAGTCTATGTGGATGCGGGACCAGGGTGTGTGTGTGGACTCCCAGTGCTGCCACGACCACGGAGTAGACTTATCCAGTAGGCGGTGGATGGGTTCGGTGATCGATGCCTTGTTGGGCAGGAAGGCGTGGTAGAAATTCAAAAGTCCTAAGAACACCTGGAGTTCCTGCTTGCACTTGGGTGGAGGGGCGCTGTGGATCGCCTTGACTTTCGATGGAGTCGGGTGGATTCCAGCAGCATCGATGAGGTAGCCCAGGAACTCCACCTGCGGCAGGCCCAGCTGGCATTTCTTGCGCTTGACAGTGAGGTCCGCGGACCTGAAGCGGCTGAGCACCTGGCGGACGCGGTCCAGGAGTTCCCCCTTGGAGGCAGCAGCGATCAGCACGTCGTCGAAGTATGGGATGATGCCAGGCAGGCCCTTCAGGAGGTCTTCCAAAACTTCGCCACCATGAAGAATGAACCGGTCACTGTGAAAACGGCGGAGCGCGAGTGATTCAGCAGGTCAGCCGGGTCGCTCTCCAGTCTTCGTCGCTACTGTTAAGTCCGTGTGGGAAGGATTCACGAGGTCGAAGACGGAGTTCAACAACAACCACTTTATTGTATCTCAGCACAGAACTGTTTAACACAACAAGCAAACCCTCTTTATATGCCCCCCTGGCCACCTGCGGCCACTCCCCCCTTGATCCGTGATAGGGGGAACATAACCTCCTGGTGACCAATGGTACCTGTTGGCTTAGAGCCAATGGGGTCCGTTTGCTCAACCAATAGGGCGAGCAGGGGCTAGGATCCCTCGTACAGAACTCAAGCTCCTCAGTCTTCCCTTGCTTACTACCCAACTATATACATACACAACAAAAGCGTTGTTGTTGGAACTCCGTCTCGACCTCGTGTGTCCTCCCCACGCAGACTTAACAGTGGCGACGAAGGCTGGTAGGCAGTCCAGCTTGCTACCGAAATCACTCTCGCTGAAATCTCCGTCGATTCTCTGCGACCTCATGGTGCCTGGTAGGCAGTCTGGCTCGCCTTGCTGAAATCCTTTCAACACACTTGAGACGCAACACCTCGCTACTATGGCCATGCGAGGATCCCTGGAAGCTTTCGACTCCGCCAACCCCAGCAAGTGGGAGAGCTACGTGGACCGAGTTACATGCTTCCTGGACGCCAACGGCGTTGAGGATGCCGGCAAGAAGCGCTCGCTGTTCCTCAGCATGTGTGGACCATGGATCTTCCAGCTTGCACTGGGGTGCCACTCCACCCTGCCCAAGCTGCAGCTGACCAGCATCCTCATATCCGACTACCAGCATCGTCGGGTGCCGGTCCGGGGCATCGCTTATGTGAACATCCAGTTCCATCAACATTCCAGCCGCCTCCGCCTTATCATGGTCGACGGGCCCCGGGCCAGCCTCCTGGGGCTTGAATGGTTCCCAGCCCTTGGGATCCACCTCGCCGGCATCCACCGCATCAGCCAGCCCGCCCTTGACTCCATCTGGACTGAGTTTGAGGACATCTGGAAGGGTCCGCTGGGCTGCTACAAGGGGCCGCCGGTTCGCCTGCACGTCGACCCCACCGCCACCCCATCTGCCTCAAGCTGCACCGGGTCCCCTTCGCACTCAAGGACTGCATCGATCCTGAGCTCGACCGGCTCGTCGCGCAGGGCGTCCTAGTGCCTGTGCCCAACCCTTCCTGGGAGACCTCGATCATGATGCCCTTGAAGGCCAACAGGGAGGTCCGCATCTGCGCGGACTACAAATACACCCTAAACAAGGCCCTGCAGCCTCATGCCTACCCAGTCCCTGTGGTCAGCCACCTCCTGGCCTCCCTTGCGGGGGGCCGGTCTTCGCCATGCTGGACCTCGCCCAGGCGTACCAGCAGCTACCAGTGGACCCGGAGTCGGCCTTGACCCAGACCATAGTTACGCACCGGGGTGCTTTCAGGGTGACTCAGCTGCAGTTCGGGGTCAGCACCGCCTCGGGCATCTTCCAGAACTTGATGGAGGACCTTCTCAAGCGCCAGCCGGGCATCGTCCCTTACTTTGATGACATCCTCATCACTGCCGGCTCAGAGGGAGAACTCCTGAAGTGCGTCCGCCGGGTGCTCTGCTGTTTCCGGGATGCCGGCCTCACGGTGAAGCGGGAGAAGTGCCAGCTGGGCCTGCCGCAGGTGGAGTTCCTGGGTACTTGAGCGACGCGGACGCCATCCACCCTACGCCTGACAAGATCAAGGCCATCCACAGTGCCTCTCCACCCCGGTGCAAGCAGGAACTCCAGTCGTTCCTGGGACTTTTAAACTTCTACCACGCCTTCTTGCCCAACAAGGCGTCGGTAGCGGAGCCTCTTCACCGGCTCTTGGACAAGTCCACCCCGTGGTCCTGGGGCAAGCCACAGCAACAAGCATTCGAGGCCGCCAAGGGTCTTCTGTCGTCCTCCAGCCTATTCATCCACTTCAACTAGCGTCTGCCGGTTGTGCTGACGTGCGATGCCTCGCCCTACGGCATCAGCGCGGTCCTCAACCACCTGTTGCCAGACGGTCGGGAGGCCCTGATCGCCTTTTACTCCCGAACTCTCTCTTTGGCGGAGCGCAACAATGCCCAGATTGACCGGAGGCTCTCGCCTTCGTGCCCGGCGTCAAGAAATTCCACGACCACCTGTACGGCCGTTCCTTCACCATCATCACAGAACACAAGCCGCTTCTGGGTCTGTTCGTGCCGGATCGCCAGACGCTGCAGATCCTGTCCCCCCGCATGCTCCGGTGGTCGATCTTCCTCAACACCTATGAGTTCAGGCTTCTGCGGTCCCTATGAGACAACACCTACTAAGGCACTTATACATATATTTATTATTGATACAGGTCACCGAAGAAGCCATATGCGAAACGTGGTCCCGATCTAGACGACACGTCTGACATCTTTTTCCTGTGGCTTTGTTCCAATAACAGCAACCTAAAAAGAATTTGAAAGACTCAAAAAATTCTAATATCAAATGATACTTTAATTGGTTGAATACTTGAACTTACCTGTTGAATTAGGATCTTTGGCATCCTCTTGATAAGTCATATTTATTGGATTGTTAGTGTAAATTTTGTATCGGTTTGTACTCCCTTTGTATATGCTGTATATATTTATTCACTTTGCACTTTATAAATTTCACTTATTTGCTTTATAGTGTTATAGTGCTGTTTTGGGTTGCTCCAATTACCTGGTGGTTGGCAACTCTACCTAGAGACTTGGGGGAGGGAACTGCTCTTCACACTATACTGGAAGACTGAAGTCCCCGAGTGTCACTGGACAGTAGGGTTGCCAACCTCCAGATAGTAGCTGGAGATCTCCCGCTATTACAACTGATCTCCAGGGGACAGAGATCAGTTCCCCTGGAGAAAATGGCCGCTTTGGAAGGTGGACTCTATGCCATTATACCCCCAATGAAGTCCCCTCCCCAAACCCTGCCCTCCTCAGGCTCCACCCGCAAAATCACCAGGTATTTCCCAACCTGCAGCTGGCAGCCCTACTGGGGAGGATAGGGTTTGGGAAGGGGAGAGGCTTCAGCAGGGTATAATGTCATAGAGCCCATCCTCCAAAGTAGGCATTTCCTCCAAGGGAACTGATCTTTGTTGTCTGGAGATCAGTTGTAATTCCGGGAGCTCTCCTGGCCCCACAGGGGGGTGGGCAACGCTAACAGACCAAAATATATTCGGTTTTTACTCCAGTTGCAAACTGAACCTTAGTTGGTCCAGAGTGGAGCTGAGCCAAATTAATTCGGCAAGTTGGAATGCACAGAGGTTTTCTCCTATGGCTTTAATCACATACAGTCTTCTGAGGGTTTCTGCCCAATTGCCGGCCAGCAGGCCTGCCTCTCTAGGCCTCTTCACTGAATCTTGCTTCCTCTTTTCTCCCCCAACCCGGCTTCTCCTGACTTCTACCCTCCCCAACTCTTAAACCCCCAACTTTTAAGATTCTTCTCCTTCTTTTCTGGCATTGGGACACAGTCATGCAAACACGAGCACACCAGGAGGTTTAATAAATTTTCCATGTAACTACAAAGTATTCATTTAGGCTGGTCTTAAATGGGTAATTTTGCTAATTTTGCTGCTCATACACGAATGCATTTATTGTCTGAATCCAGTTTAAATTACTGTTTCACTCTACCTTTTGAACCTACTTTCTGTAGTCAATAAAAATCACCGTACTGAATTAGCATTTCCTTCCCCTTTCTTTCCCTCAATATCGCCCCCAAACACACAAGTGTATACACAGATGGGAAAGATCCATCACATGTGAAGGCGACACATGTGTATTTGTTCCCCGGCGGTTCTCTGGGTAACTGAGCGGAAGGGTAGCTTGCCTGGTCTACTCTGTGTGGAGGCCCCGAAGATGTGAGCCTGGAGGAGTTGCATTCTCTGGGAATTCCCCGACTCTCCTCTCCTTGGTAGCTCTGCTGTTGTACACCTGAAATCCCAGAGAAGTCAGCTGACCTGATGCACCTGAACTCCTCACTCGCACTGCAAGGAATGGAAATCTGACCTTGCACACATGGCATGGGCAAAGAAGGAGAACCGAGAAGGTTGCCAGCTCCGGGTTGGGAAATACCTGGAGATTTTGGGGGTGGAACCTGAGGAGGGCGGAGACTGGAGAAGAGAGGGACTTCATTGCCATAGAGACCAATGGCCAAAGCGGCCATTTTCTCCAGGGGAACTGATCTCTGTCGCCTGGAGATCAGTTGTCAATTCAATTTTATTTATTACGGTCATTGACCAGCAAAGGAGATCAGTTGTCATTCCGGGAAATCTCCAGTCACCACCGGAATATTTCTTCACTCAACACAGAGTTATATGGTGGAACTCAATGGGATCTGAACACACTGGAAAAGTTGGCGAATGTGAACAAGATGCAATTCAGCAAGGATAAGTGCCGAGTTCTACATCTGGGTAACAAAAATGAGGGACATGTGTTCGGAACAGAGGATACAATTCTGGGTAGCAGTGTGTGTGAACAAGATCTTGGGTTACGGGTGGCCCGTAAGTTAAATATGAGCAGCCAGTGTGATGCAGCGACAAAAAAAGCTAATGTGATCTTGGGGTGCATCAACAGAGGCATAACATCCAAATCGCAAGATGTCATAATTCCGCATTGGGAGTGGACTTGTTCACGGAGGATAGGGCTATCCAAGGCTACTAGTCAAAATGAATACTAGTCATGATGCATACCTATTATCTCCAGTGTCAGAAAAGCATGCCTATTCTGTACCCACTGAAGTTTTTGCATGGGTTTTCTCAGGGCAACCCCACAAAGAGTGGAAGTCCACAAACAAGACGACTGCAGTAGCATCTTGCCTGTGTTCCACAGCACCTAACAGGCATGTTCCTCTGATACTGGAGAGAAGAGGGATGCATCATGACTGGTATTCATTTTGACTAGTAGCCTTGGATAGCCCTCTCCTCCATGAACATGTCCACTCTCCTCTTCAAGCCTTCCAATCTGGCAGCCATCACCACATCCTGGGGCAGGAAGAAAAGCCATACTAGATCAGACCCAGGCCCATCAAGTCCAGCAGTCTGTTCACACAGTGGCCAACCAGGGGCCTCCAGGAAGCCCACAAACAAGACGGCTGCAGCAGCATTTATCCTGCCTGTGTTCCACTACACCTCATATAACAGGCCTGCTCCTCTGATCCTGGAGAGAATAGCTATACATCATGACTAGTATTCATTTGGACTAGTAGCCATGGATAGCCCTCTCCTCCATGAACATGTCCACTCCCTTCTTCAAGCCTTCCACGTTGGCAGCCTTCACCACCTCCTGGGGCAGAGAGTTCCACACTTTAACCATGCATTGCGTGAAGAGATACTTCCTTTCATCTGTTTTGAATACACACACATACTGTGAAGCGAGGTGAGAAATAACAGAACCAGCAAGCGCACTGCCTCTAAAGGAAGTGGGGAAGTGGGCAACAGACACAAATATCTGCTTCCACAAAAATGTTCCGATATAATTTCCAAAATAATGTGTCCTTAGGCTGAGGGGCTCCAATTCCTTTCTTCTTCTTCTTTGGCACCAAGTCGAGGCGGGAGTTTCCCTGAATGGTGGGAAGCCAGGGTCTTTCCCAATCCCGGGGTCGTGAGCAGTGCACACGCTGGGGAGGGCCTATTATATTATTTTCCCTCCACCTTAATTGAACTCTCTCATGTCCACCTCTGATCAGTGAAGTATGTCCGAGCGTGATTGAAGGCCCGTCTCCCAGGAAATGAAGTTTGTTCACACACTCCAGGTATGCCGGGCCTACCACTGCCCGCCTCTGATTTATAGGGCCAAAATTCCTTCCTCCTGCAACAATAATGCCTTTAAAATCTAGACACGCCCATGCCTCCCTGACAGCGTCCCAGAAAAAGGCACACGGAGTTTCCAGAGTCTTCAAGTTAAAGAGAAGCCACAAGCTGGAAACAGATCGATGGGCTGCAGCGGGCATCTTTCCGAAGACACGTTTCCCAGAGGTTCAGAAACTCACAAAATGCATGATGGTGCAGGGTGGGAGAACACTCAGACTTCAAGGGCAAGAGAACATAAGAACATAAAGAAAAGCCCTGCTGGATCAGACCAAGGTCCATCAAGTCCAGCAGGCTTTTCACACAGGGGCCAACCAGGGGCCTCCAGGAAGCCCCCAATCAAGACAACTGCGGCAGCAGCATTTATCCTGCCTGTGTTCCACGGCACCTAAGAGGTTTTGAGTCAAAGAGCTGCAAATTCCCACAAGGGTCTACAATGTCAATGGTGTGCTCTGTCTTTCTGGATGAAGCTGCAACTGGAACAGCTAGAGTTGCCAGCCCCGTGGGAGGGAGGGGGCAGGGGGCTGGAGATCTCTTGGAATTACAACTGGTCACCAGTCTACAAAGCTCAGTTTCCCCGGAGAAAAGGGCTGCTTTGGAGGGTGGACTCTGTGGCATTGTACCCCACTGAGGTCCCTCTCCCTCAAACCCTAACCCTCCACAGGCCCCACCTCCAAGTCCCCAGAAATTTCCCAATCCTGAGTTGGCAACCCTAAGTCTGCTGGACATGTTCCCGAAGCCGGGAAGCCAGGAAGATCACGGCCTCTCTCTCTCTCTCTCTCTTGAGTTATGTTAGGCAGTCACAAGATTCTCTCTGACATAATTCCAATCTTCCCAGTTTGCAAGAGATTTTTGCCCCCCCCTCCCCCCGCCGCCAGCTTTTGGCTTGAGGATTCCTGTGAGGGGAGAAATAGAGATCAGTTCACCTGGAGGAAATGGCAGCTTTGGCCATTGAACTCTATGGCATTGAAGTCCCTCCCCTCCTCACTCTGCACTCTAAAAATCTCTAGGTATTTCCCAACCCGGAGCTGGCTACCCTACTTTACAACAACCCAGGGAGGCAGGCATATATTATTTTGTCCTATTGCAGATCGGAAGGGGTGCACAAGCTGAGAATGTGTGGGTCGACTAAAGTCACCTAGGGGGGTTCTTACGAGGGCAACGTTTGAACAAGAGAGTGGTCGGGGCCCTCCTGGCTCTCAGAGACTTTCACACATTTTTCTTAGCATTCAGTTATTAAAACGAGGTCATATACAGAAAGTTCTTTGAACCCTTGAAATTACTATGCGAATGCTAACTACGATTATTAATACTTCTAAAAAAAATGCCAACCCAATGAGGGCCTGGCCAGATGTTGAAGAGGGCGAAGCATTCAAGACCGACACGTACAACAAACTAAGGCCAGTGCAGAAGGAAGGCAGAGGTGAGAAGCCAAAGAGAAATAGCTTTTCTTGCATCTGAAGGTGAAATGCTCGGCGCTCGGAGTTCTTAATATCTTCTTAGACTGCGGGTCCAATAGCAAAGATTTTTAATCAATCAGACAGTGTGCCGGGACAGTGCCTAGTGGTGATTACCGAAGGGTGGGTGTTGCTCAGCCATGTGTGTGCGTGCGTGCGTGCACACGCGCACATTTGGAAAGTAACTCATCAAAGCCCAAGCTGTACCCACCCGGTTTGTTAACTTCCAAAGGATGACAAAACCGAATGGCATTTCCTCCAGTTTTCTTTATTTCCACAAGATTTCATCTAAGTGTTGCCAGATTTTGTCAATTCTGCTCTGCTGTAATGTTTCTAATACAGCTTTCTCTTAAAAATACTAACACCAGGGGTTCTAGATGCTGCGGTATTAGATGCTCTTTTAGCTCTCTTCGACTTGTTTTGTGGGCTTCCTGGAGGCCCCTGGTTGGCCACTGTGTGAACAGACGGCTGGACTTGATGGGCCTGGGTCTGATCCAGCAGGGCTTTTCCTTATGTTCTGATACTAGGGGCTGTGGAAGACAGGCAGGTAGGGTTGCCAACCTCCAGGTGGTAGCTGGAGATCTCCTGCTATTACAACTGATCTCCAGCCGATAGAGATCAGTTCACCTGGAGAAAATGGCCGTTTTGGCAATGGCACTCTATGGCATTGAAGTCCCTCCCCTCCCCAAACCCCACCCTCCTCAGGCTTCACCCCAAAAATCTCTGCTGGTGTCAAAGAGGGACCTGGCTGGCAACCCCTACCAGCAGGACAATGCTGCTGTAGCCGCCTTGCTTGTGGGCTTCCTGGAGGCACCTGGTTGGCCTCAGAGTGAACAGACTGCTTGATGGTCCTGGGTCTGACCCAGCAGGGCTTTCCGTATATTCACATGTTCTTATGAGCAGGCCTATTAGCTTAGGTGCTGTGGAAGGCAGGCAGGATGCTGCTGCAGTTGTCTTGTTTGGGGGGTTCCTGGAGGCACCTGGTTGGCCCCTGTGTGAACAGACTGCTGGACTGGATGGGCCTTGGTCTGATCCAGCAGGGCCTTTCCTTATGTTCTGATGTTTCTTACTGCCCCAAAGTGACTCTCCGTGCTGTGACGTACCCAAGAGCTGCCTTCAAGACAACAGCCCCATCGACTCTCTTTACTTCCTGGACCCCCCAGCTACAGCCCAGAGCCATTCAAGTGGTATGTAAATCAACGGCATCCCTAGATCCACTTGGGGGGAAAGTAGGATTCCTAGTTGTCGTCCCCCCCCCCCCGACTCTGGGGCTGATGTTTTTGTGTCCTCAAACTCCCCCACAGAGCCACATTTGGCTCCATTGTGAAACTTACATGTGGCCACATAAAGTGAAATGATTTTTGCAAGGGAGTCCAGAAGGTCCCTCTGTTACGAGCTGCTGCCAGTCAGAGCTGACAAGACTGACCCTGATGGGCAGGGTTGCCAGGAGGTCCCTCTTCGCCACCTGCGGGAGGTTTATGGGGTGGAGCCTGATGAGGGTGGGGTTTGTGTAGAGTGGAGGGATTTCAATGCCATAGGGTCCAATGGCCAAAGCTGCCATTTTCTCCAGGTAGAATCATAGAGCTGGAAGGGACCACCAGGGTCAACTGATCAGGTAAACTGATCTCTGTCACCTTGGAGATCAGGTGTAATAGCAGAAGATCTCCAGCCACCACCTGGAGGTTGGCAACCCTGCTGATGGACCAAATGTCTCATTTATTATAAGGCGGCTTCATGTGTAGGGTTGCCAGGTCCCTCTTCACCACCGGTGGGAGGTTTTTGGGGCGGAGCCTGAGGAGGGTGGGGTTTGGTGAGGGGAGGGACTTCAATGCCATAGAGTCCAATGGCCAAAGCGGTCACTTTCTCCAGGTGAACTGATCTCTATCAGCTGGAGATCAGTTGTAACAGCAGGAGATCTCCAGCGAGTACCTGGAGGTTGGCAACCCTTTTCATGTGTGTTCACGTGTACGCATAAGGGAAGACATATCATTGGGGGTGGGGTGGGGGGACCAGGCCCTGTTCTGCCTCCGCCGTGTCTGGCTGCCTTGGGATTCCACGCCCCCCCCATCATCACCAGCTTCCTTGCATGACCCCCCTGGACTTGTCTGCCGTGGAGGCCCCTCCCCTGGGTCCTTGTGGAACAATTAATTGGGTTTGCGGGTCTATGTGCGGATGGGTGATATGCAGAGACCCCCAGCTTGGGGCTTCCTGCTTTCCTGAGCCCGGTTGTCTTCGGATTGCCCACTGAAGCCAGCAGCCCCCTCCTCCCATCCCAAGGGCTGTTTCCCTCCAAGCAGCTGATTCCCCCCCCCCCAGAAAAAACTCAGAAAGCAGGTCTGTGTTGTGCAGCAGGGAAGCCCCCGTTGGGTCACCTTTTCCTTGGGGTCTGCCATCCCCACGGGCAGGAGGCAAAAGGGCCTTTAATGAGGGGAGGATTAACAGGCCTTGGGAAGGGGCCCTGGGAGGCCCGGGTGTGCGTGCTCGCTGGCCGGCCGCCGTTTGCCAAGAAGGCTCGAAAGGAGGCCGGGTAATTAGATTGGGACCCCGTCGGGCTCCTTGAATGGGTTTGGAAGGGGGTCTCCGAGGGGAGCTGCCCAGCGCCGTCTCCCGCACAATGCAGAGCCAGGGAAGAGGCGATCAGGCGCCTCATTAAGGGATTAGCATGTTTGTTCTGGGGCGGCTTTTGTTGCTCAAACACTTTTGTGCTCTGTGGAGCCAACTTCTCCACCCTCTCATAGCCTGGCCTCGGCCAGCTCTTCCGGGCTCGCAGCTCACACCGACTGGGGGATGCTGAAAGCAAAAACCCATGGCTCATGTCACACTCTGGGGCGTCGGCGATGATGGTTCTGTTGCTGAGGAACCCGCTAAATCCACACCACCCCCAGTTTCATATGCGTGTTTTCTTGGGCCAGAAGAGCTGGCTTGGAGTCCAGTTGCACCTTAAAGACCAATAAGATTTCCAGGGTAGAAGCTTTGGAGAGTCAGAGCTCCCTTCATCAGATACTCAAAGAGAAGGATTGGTCGCTCCGGGTTGGGAAATACCTGGAGATTTTTGGGGTGGAGCCTGGGGAGGGCGGGGTTTGGGGCAGGGAGGGACTTCAATGCCATAGAGTGCAATTGCCAAACCGGCGATTTCCTCCTGGGGAACTGATCTCTGTCGCCTGGAGATAAGTTGTAATAGCGGGAGATCTCCAGCCACCACCTGGAGGCTGGCAACCCTAATGGCTACTCACCCCAAACTGTCTTCTTTGACCAGACTGGCCCAGGTAGTGCTAGAATTGGTGGTTGATCCCAGGGTCTGGAATATCCATCCTTATGATGCAAACATTATGCTGGGATGTTAAATTCTTGGCTCTACTTTTCAGCTTCTCTTTCCCATGGATACTGTTTTCAGTTTACAGGATAAGAAGGATGCGGAACATCTGACCCCCATATGGCAATCAGCATGTCCCTAATGTTTAGCCAGAAACCCTTTTAATTTCAACCCGTTGGTTCTGGTCCAACCTTCTGGGGCAACAGAAAACAACTCAGCCCCATCCTCTCTTTGATAACCATCTTCAAGTACTTGAAGATGGTTATCCTATCCCCTCTCAGTCGTCTCTTCTCCAGGCTAAACATACTCAGCTCCTTCAGCCTTTCCTCAGAGGACTTGGTCTCCAGACCCCTCATCATCTTCATTGCCCTCCTCTAGACACTTTCCAGCTTGCTCTACATCCTTCTTAAATTGTGGTGCTCAAAACTGAACACAATACTCTAGGCAAAGTCCTATCAGAACTCTCTGGCTGTTTAGTTTTCACTTAATAAAGCTTTCAATTCCAGTTGACAGGGAGATGAAAGAACGTCGAAGGACATGTGCCGAAAGCAGAAAACCCATCTGCTCATCTCCTGGTTCCCTTCAGTTTGGGACACTTCCTTCCCCCCTGCCACCTTCATGCCTTGAAAATGCGGCTGTGTGCGTGTCTCTCTCTCCGTGTGTACATAAGAGTCAGGGAGGGGGACAAGGTTAGAGGGAAAATAAATGAGACTCCCCTCGAATTAATTGTTTGAAGCGGGTGTCCTACTCGGCTGTGAATTCTGAAATGATTATTGGATTTGCAGGCGGGTGAGGAGCATGCTGGGTCGGAGCACGATTAATATCTTATTGATAGTGGATTAAGTGAATGAGATCAAATCTTTAACCTGGAGAAGATGCAGTTTATCAATTTGTCACCAAAATGTAGCAGTCAGAAGAACACGGGGGCGGTCTGTGGTCAATAGATTAGTAAGCATTTCCCTTGTGGCGCTGCTCCAGGAAGAGCGCAAGCCTTCTTCTGGGGGGAGGGGGCATAGAGGGGGCCTCTCTAGGAGGGAAGGCCCTTCACCCAAAAGGGCAATGTCTTTCTCGAAAGCAAAGGGAGATGTTGCTCCAGACACCAAGGGAGTCCATGAACCCTTGGCCAGGACGCTTGCCGGGCAACTCAAGAGATGGGATCACTCTTCAGGCAAGCTAAAGTTTGAGGTCTTTTTTGACTCCGAAGAACCTTTCTTAATTTGTCTAATATGAAAGAAGAAACTCCTCCAGGTTTGATTTCCCACTCCTCCATTTGAGCAGTGGACTCTAATCTGGAGAACTGGGTTGGTTTCCCCATTCCTCCACATGAAGCTTGCTGGGTGACCTTGGGCCAGTCACAGTTCTCTCTGAATTCTCTCAGCCCAACCTAATTCACAAGGTGTCTGTTGTGGGGAGAGGAAGGGAAGGATAAAACCAACTCCTCCTCCTCCTCCTCCTCCTCCTCCTCCTCTTCTTCTTCTTCTTCTTCTTCTTCGTCTTTGTCTTCGTCTTCGTCTTTGTCTTCTTCTATAATGGAGAACCGTTATTCAAACAACACAACTTCTAAGTTGGGATACACATAGAATAGAAGAATCATAGACTAGAATCAGAGTTGGAAGGGTCCACCAGGGTCATCTAGTCCAACCCCCTGCACAATGCAGGAAATTCACAACTACTTCCACCCCACACACACACCCAGTGGCCCTACTCCATGCCCAGAAGATGGCCAAGATGCCCTCCCTTTCATGATCTGTCTAAGGTAATAGAATCAGTGTCGCTGACAGATGGCCATCTAGCCTCTGCTTAAAAACCTCCAGGGAAGGAGAGCTTACCACCTTCTGAGGAAGCCTGTTCCACTGAGGAACTGCTCTGTTAGAAAATTCTTCCATTTGTGTGTCCTTTCCCTATGATTATTTCACTCCATTGTGGAGGTGGAAGGACTGCAGGAATTAAACATACCGGAATGTGTGTGTAGGTGCATACCATCCTATGCACATATGATGTCATGTGAGCATTGATATTCACCAACTCCTTGCAAGCAGTACAGTGGGACAACATGAACCAGCCTGCACAAACTTAGCATCATTAGCTGAACATTGTTGCTTGCAGCATCCCTTGTTGCCAGCAAAGAGTCCAACAGCCGTCCTTCTATATAACTCACTTCTTACAGAAATGGATAAAAGGGATTCCAAACATACGTGCTCACTTCCCCCCACAGTGGTCTCCCGGGGAGGAGTGATGGGAATTTGGATATGAACCATCTGACCAGCTTTACTGGGTCAGACCATTGGTCCACTCCGTCAGCATTCTGGGCCCAACATGAACTGGGAACTTCCCAGCAGCATTTGCTAGAGCAAGACGTCCAGATGCTGAGCTGTCAAGACTCAGTCATGACAGCTCAACTGGATTGCATCAGCCAAAAAGACCTATTTGCCATGGAAACTCAGCCTGTGGGTCACCTGCCTGGAAGCAGATCGGTTTGTGGGGCCGTGTCCTGACTTGCCCCATTATGAAAAGACAGGCTCACAGGGGGGGAATATTCCTCAGCGTGCTTCTGCAAAGGGACGTTGGGAGGAAACAACTACCTTCTTGATGTGGCACGAGCTGGGCCCCGACACAACCAAGGAGCTCTACCCAGGACCAAGCCAGGGTGTCACGTTCATTTGTCTGTTTTATCTTTTATATTAGTTCCACGGTTCCAGCATGTATCCACGCGCACTGATTAGTCTAAAGGGTTTTATTGGTTTTAGCATCCATTTTTTCCCCTGGTTTTATACTATGCTTAATTGAAATTTTTATGCAATTATGTCCCGATTAAGGATTGTTAGCTGCTCTGAGCCCAGCCTCGGCCAGAAAGAGCGGGTTATATATCTAAATAACAACAATAAGAACAACAACAACAACAACACTAATAGAATCTGGAGCAGTTCAAGTCCAGGTTTTACTCAGGTCTCTGGATAAACTGGATAGAGGAACTGGTAGGCCTTGATTTCCTTTATCTGTCTCCTCTTAATACAGTTACTATCTGTTTTTTAAAATGACCATCAGCATCTTCCTGGAGGATTACAGCATCTTACTCAGGGTTACTAACAATTCTTAGTTTTTAACATGACACTTCAGACAGCTGAAAGTACTTCACATACATGGTGTTGTTACGAGAACCCTGCAAGATAGTACACACTCTGAGTTTTCCCATGTAACAGATGGAAGTCTGAGGCAAGGTGGTTTGGCAAAGGCTGCCCAGGGGGGTCGGAGGAGAGATGAGATGCAGCCCTGGAATTCTTTATCTGGATCTCTTAGGACACTAGGGTTGTGGAAAAAAAATTGGTACATTTTGGGTTTGGGTTTATTTGGCCCGATTTGTTTGGTAAACCCGGAATAAACCGAATACCCATACCGGTAAATTTGTATTTTGGCATTATTTCCAGGTTTACTGAAAAATTCGGTCCATTATAGTCTATGGGGATTTTTTCAAGGATCCTGTGGGGGTGTTTTTGGATATAGGGTTCCCATATTTGCAGCATAACTGCAAGGGACTCTCCTTAGATGGACACCAAAGTTTGGTGAACATTGGGATAGGGGGTCCAATTTTATGGGCCCGCAAAGGGGTCACCCCCATCCTCCAGGCATGTGCGAGCCGAGCTGTCCATCGTTTTTCAGGTTCAGAAGTTCAGCATTGCTGAGGACTGGCAGAAAGAGCCAACTGGCAGGCTGGCGCCCCAAAGTCTGGGGGCTCCATTTGTATTTGGGGTGCATAGCATGATGTCCATGTAAATTAGTTTCCAAACTGAGGGAAACGGCTTAAATGCAAGAAAAATAAGGCACAGAAAACATTTCTTTTGGTGGCAAATGTCATCCTGTGAACAGTCCTTTATTAATTTGTGGTAATAAATTCCCCACGGTGCGGGAAAACAAAGCCTCTACTCGGGGCAACCTTCAGTTTTAGAGCAGGTTTTTTGGGGTGTGTGTGTGTGATATTGGAGCCAGTCGAAGTCATAACCAAGGCAGCTCTTGTGAAGGAGATTGCTCACCCACGCGGGTGAGGAGTCTTCTTCAGAAGCCCAATAAGTAATTGAAGAAGCTGGTGTTTTTTAGTTGGAGGGGATGGGACTGGGTGAGCCCCATCTTTTAAGTGCAAATCAGCCCACTGCCTGGTTGGGCAGACTAAGTTGGCTCCGATTACACGACCCTACCTCAAAAGGGCCCCAACTATGGGACCTTAACAAAACCAGTTTAAAAAAAATAGAAAAATGGGAGAAAGCACAGAGCCTTGCCTCTGAGCAAAGGCAAATAGCCGAACCCGAAAAACCTCAGTAATTATTCAGCTTTTCCGAGAATCACCAATTTGGCTTCAGGCAGATCCCAGGTTTTGGTGTTTGGTAAACCTGAAATCCGGACATTACTGAAACGGCTAATTTTGGGTTTATTTTCAGCTCGGGTATGTCAATATTTTAAAATGAAATGCTGAAGGTGCAATCACAAACCATTTATATGAGAAGGAAAAATGGGAGGAGCCTAAAGAGGCCAGGGTGGCTCCATAAACAGCTTTTTAAAGATTTGAGAAATAAAAAAGACTCATTTAGGAAGTGGAAGGAGGGCCTTATAACCAAAGAGGAATATAAACAAATACCTAGTGCTTTTAGGGAGAGTGTTAGGAAAGCTAAAGCTCAGTATGAGCTTAGGCTAGGGAGAGATGCTAAACACAACAAAAAAGGGTTCCCCCCCCCTATGTACAGAGTAAGAATAAGAACAAGGAAATGATAAGCCCACTGTGGGGACCAGAAAGTGAAATTGTAACAGGAGATGAAGAGAGGGCAGAACTGCTCAATTCCTACTTTTCCTCAGTCTTTTCTTGTGACGGAAACGGTGCTCAATATGGCATAAATAGAACACATGATGAGGGAAGGGAGTTGCAGCCTAAAATTGGCATTGGGGTAGTGCGCAAATACCTAGTTTCTTTAAACGAAACAAAGTCCTCAAGGGCAGATGAACTTCATCCAAGGGTACTTAAAGAACTTGCAGGTGTAATTTCTGAGCCTCTGTCCATTATTTTTGAAAATTCTTGGAGAACAGGTGAGGTGCCAGAAGACTGGAGGCAGGCCAGTGTTGTCCCCATCTTCAGGAAGGGGAAAAAGGAGGACCCAGGTAACGACCGACCCATCAGCTTGACATCTATACCAGGAAAAGTTTTTGAACAAATCATCAGTCAGTCCTTGAGCATTTAGAAAGGATGGATCTGATCACTAAGAGCCAGCACGGGTTTCTCAAGAACAACTCATGTCAGACCAATCTTATCTCCTTTTTTGAGAAAGTTACTACCTTGCTGGATCAGGGGAATGCAGTAGACATAGTTTATCTAGATTTCAGTAAGGCTTTTGATAAGGTTCCCCATAATATTCTTGTTGACAAATTGGGAAAATGTGATTTAGATCCTGTTACTGTTAGGTGGATCTGTAATTGGTTGACAGATCGCACCCAAAGAGTGCTAGTTAATGGTTTCTTGTCCACTTGGAGAGAAGTGACTAGTGGAGTTCCTCAGGGATCTGTGCTGGGACCTGTGTTGTTCAACATCTTTATAAATGATTTGGATGAAGGACTAGAGGGGATTCTTATTAAATTTGCAGATGATACTAAATTGGGAGGGGTAGCAAATATGGTAGAAGACAGAGCCAAGATGCAGGATGATCTTGACAGGCTGGAGAAATGGGCTAGAACTAATAAAATGCACTTCAACAAAGACAAAAAGTTCTGCATTTAGGTAGGAAAAATCAAATGCATAATTATAGGATGGGGGAGACTTGTTTGGGCAGTAGTGTGTGTGAAAAGGATCTTGGGGTCTTAGTAGACCAAACACTGAACATGAGTCAGCAGTGTGATGTGGTAGCTAAAAAGACAAATGGGATCCTGGGCTGTATCAACAGAAGTATAGTGTCCAGAACACGCAAAGTGATGGTATCACTTTGCTCTGCTCTAGTTAGACCTCACCTAGAGTACTGTGTTCAGTTTTGGGCACCGCAATTGAAGAAGGATGTAGACAAGCTGGAACATGTCTCGAGGAGGGCAACAAAGATGGTGAGGGGTCTGGAGACCAAGTCCTATGAGGAAAGGTTGAAGGAACTGGGTATGTTTAGCCTGAAGAGGAGAAGACTGAGAGGGGATATGATAACCATCTTCAAGTACTTGAAGGGCTGTCACATAGAGGATGGTGCCAAGTTGTTTTCTGTTGCCCCAGAAGGTCGGACCAGAACCAAAGGGCTGAAATTAAATCAAAAGTGTATCCGTGTAGACTCTAGACATTAGGAAGAACTTTCTAACAGAGCGGTTCCTCAGTGGAACAGGCTTCCTCGGGAGGTGGTGAGCTCTCCTTCCCTGGAGATTTTTAAGAAGAGGCTAGATGGCCATCTATCAGCAATGTTGATTCTATTACCTTAAGCAAATGATGAGAGGGAGGGCATCTTGGCCATCTTCTGGGCATGGAGTAAGGGTCACTGGGGTTGTGGTGGGGAGGTAGTTGTGAATTTCCTGCATTGTGTAAGGGGTTGGACTAGAGGACCCTGGTGGTCCCTTCCAATTCTATGATTCTAGGATTCATCTGGAGCTCTTAGCCCGGGAAGGACAGCCACGCTCCAGAGAGAAGGGTGTTGGCTGTTCCCCAGAAAACAAACCATGAAGAAGAAAAGGATGGGAGCAGAAAGCAAGCGGGGGTGGGTGGGCATGGGATTAATAAATGGGGAGGGAGGGGAGCTGAGCGGAGATGGGAGGAGCCCGTCGAGGGGAAGGACGAGCAGCCCTTCCTGCCGACGCTTTGATGCTCTTTCTATGTGCCATTGTCTACATATGTTGAAAGCCACAGCGGTCCTTTGTTTTGAAGAGCGCCCCAAATTAATTCTTCTGCCCTTTCCCACTCTGGAAGCCCCTTCTTCCTTCCTGGAGTCCTTTTACAACAGAACCAACTCCCCTCCTCCCCCACTCCTGCCCGCCTTCCCCATCCACCTTCTCCTCCAAACCATAGCTCAACAGTAAACTCCCCCTGTGCGGTTGGAGTCCCCTGGGTCAAGATGGCCCCTTATGGGAGGGAACACAATAGGAACCCAACACACGCACCCCCCCTCCTGCCTGCTGCCCAGGGTGTGGAGAGAGGCCCAGCGCTTCAGGGTTGTCATATGATTCACACCACACTTCCTCGCCTTGGCTTTTGGGGCAACATCTTGGGGCTAATTAACACATTCAGGGCTGCCGCTGAAGCAGAAAGGCCAGGAGGGGGGCTTGTCGGATGAGAGGGGCTGGGGAAGTGACCCAGGGAAATGGGGAGAGTGTTTTCTCCCCCTCCCCCCCCCCGCAAGTCAGGTTTGCTCTTCTTGGCAGCCATAGAGACGTTGTGGCCCGGGCAGCTTTTCATCCTGTTGACCCTCCCAAGGGCAAAGAGAGTTTAACTATTGAAGCAGCAGCCACAGAAATTAGTGGGACGTACAAAAGAAACTGCTGACCCAGCGGCGGTGGGCAGCCCTCGCCCCCGACTCCCCACCTCCCTCTCCGAGGCAAACTAAGGGCGCCGGTCTCCCTGAATGGAGAAGCGTCCCCATCCTGGAGCACAGAGCCTGGCCAGCCGAGGGGGCTGAATGTGGGCTGCTCGGGTCTCCCCACAGAAGGGAAGCCCTTTGCAAAGCTCCCAGGCTGCCCAGGCCTCCTTTCATGGCTTCCCTGTTCTGCCCCACGGGCTCTGGCTTTGTCTTCCCTCTGAATGGAAGGAGCGCTGCGGCCGACTGTCTGTCTTTTAATGAGGGATTCTGCCCCTCAGCCCCATTCGTCTCATCCTTTCAGAGTCTTGGCTGCCCGACGTCGACAACTCCAGTTTCTCCTTGACTTCCGTCCAGGCTGAGGAAGAAAGGATGCGGGACAGACAGAAGTCATGATACCCAGTCCAGGAGACGTGGCCGGCACAGTGGTCAATGCCTTCTCCAAAGATCAAGCTTTCCTTCTGCATAGGGTTGCCAACCTCCAGGTGGTAGCTGAGATCTCCCACTATTACAGCTGATCTCCAGGCGACAGAGATCAGTTCCCCTGGAGAAAATGGCCGCTTTGGCAATTGGACTCCATGGCATTGAAGTCCCTCCTCTCCCCAAACCACGCCTGCCTCAGGCTCTGCCCCCCAAAACCTGCAGGAATTTTCCAACCCAGAGCTGGCAACCCCATCATGGAAGCTCATAGCCTGGAAACTGGTGTTGGTCTCTAAGGTGCTGCCAGATTTCTGTTTCTGGCCCAAGTCACAACGGTCAGACCGCGAGGAAGCAGGAAACTCAAATTCAGCCATGTTTCTGTGGCCCATCCCCCCCCAATCTAGGCACAGGGATTCTTCCTGCTGGGTTATCGCTAGGTGGGAGAGGTGCTCTGCTCTCATGAGACTGTTGGCCAATGCATACCTGGCCAGGGCGATGTGTCTTCCTTTCCCTCTTAAGCTGGTTCTGCTGTGCATTATAACTTTTGTGAATAGGCGCCTGGTGGTACGCTTACTTCCCAAGCCAAAACCAGTGACCCCTGGGAAGGGTGTGCGCATGTGCCAGTGTGGCTAGTAACAATGTCATTGGGGTGTCCTGTATGGATCCTGTTTGACCGGCTTACAATCAGCTTCCCTTCTTCTCCCACAACAGACACATGAACACAGGAAGCTGCCTTATACTGAATCAGACCCCCCCTCGGTCCATCAAAGTCAGTATTGTCTACTCAGACCGGCAGCAGCTCTTCAGGGTCTCAGGCTGAGGTCTTGCACATCACCTACTTGCCTAGTCCCTTTAACTGGAGATGCCGGGGATTGAACCTGGGACCTTCTGCATGCCAAGCGGAGGCTCTACCACGGCCCCTGTGACTAGTCCGGGGTCAACCAGCAGTCTTCATGTGAAGGAGTGGGGAATCAAACCCCATTCTCCATATTAGACTCTGCCGCTCTTAACCACTATACCACGGTGGCTCTCATAAGAGACCTGAACCCATGGAAGCAATTTCTAGGCCACAGTAGGTATGGCTTAGTCCTAATTGAGATGCGGATTGCCAGCTAGTGGGAATATGGGCCAGTGCCCATCAACGCACATGCTGTTGCCCCACATTGAATAGGGTGGGGGTAAGGAACATCCTGTCCAAAGACTCTCAAAGGCCGTTTATGAAGGGCTGTTTCCTTGCGGTCACCCTTGCCTGACTGCTCCGGTGCTCCGTTTTGATTATGCATGCTTTCCCCGACTGTCAGAGGTCCCCTCGCTCTCCCTGCACGTTTTGCCTGCGTTTTCCGGTTTCTCAATAAAACAGCATCTGGAAAACATGGGCAAAATGCACGAGGAGAGCAAGGTGACCTCTGATGGTCGGGAAAGGCATCTCTAATCAAAACGAAGCCCCGGAGCAGTCGGCGGGGAGACCGCAAGGGACACAGCCCTGCATAAATGACCAGACTCTCCCTGTGAAGTTTTGCTCGTTTTGCTGCATTTCCTTTAACTTCTCATGAAATTCTAACAGATGTTTTGCCTGAGCCGAAAACGTTGGCTTAGGAGGCGTGATCCGCAGCACCCAGCAGCCTGGATCCGAGTTCCTTATGCAACGCTGCATTTGGATGGTTGGAATGAGAAGATTGTGTTGCAAGGAAGGGCCTGCTTATGCTGTGCTTACTGTAGCTTCCAGTGCAAAATTTAAGACTTATTTTTTTAAAATGGCAGAAAAAAGTTAAGTTGTTGTCTAGTTGGTGATAGTGGTGGTGGTGGTGGTGGTGGTGGTGTGTGTGTGTGTGTGTGTGTAATTTCCAAGCTGGTACCAGATATGGGCACTGTATGCTGGTTTCCCTGGCAGTTCTTCTAGAGCGGTGCCATGCCAGACACTAAAAGTTCATTTGAAATTTGCCACACAAGGACATTCAGCCTCATTTCAGGGTCACGACTGTCTTGGCGATACCAGTGAAGCAAGAAGAAGGTATATGGGGAGGGGGGAGGTCTGGGAAGGCCTGTGGGATAAATGTACGGGGAAGATGGCATGGAGATATCTCTCCGGACCCCCAGCTGGATGGCAGGAGCTTATTAATGATGGACTACATCCATCAATAGAGAGTCGGCATGGCGTAGTGGTTAAGAGCGGCGGACTCTAATCCGGAGAACCGGGTTTGTTTCCCCACTCCTCCACATGAGTGGTGGACTCTAATCTGGAGAACCGGGTTCGATTCTCCACTCCTTCACATGCGCGGCGGACTCTAATCTGGAGAACCTGGTTCACCAAAATAGAGTCTGCCACTCATGTGGAGGAGTGGGAACTCCTGCACATGAGTGGCAGACTCTATTTTGGTGAACCAGGTTCAATTCCCCACTCCTCCACATGAGCGGTGGACTCTAATCTGGGGAAGTGGGTTTGTTTCCTCACTCATCCACGTGAGTGGCGGACTGTATTCTGGTGAACCAGGTTCAATTCCCCATATGAGTGGCAGACTCTAACCGGGAGAACCAGGTTCGATTCCCTCCTCCTCCTCACGAAGCCTGCAGAACTCTCTCAGCCCATGCGGAGGCAGGCAATGGCACACCACCTCCCAACATCTCTTGCCTTGAAAACCCTACGGGGTAGCCGCAGGTCAGCTGTGACTTGGCGGCACACACACACGCACACAGATCCATCAGCTTTACACACAACTGCCCTTGTTACTGGTGCTCATCTGAGTGGCCTCCAGGGCATAGACTATGCTGGTCAGCTGCCCGACAGTTTACCGCCCTGAGCTGTAAATTCACCGGCACGCAGAGCCAAGATCAGAAACAAGAAAGTTGTGGTTGCTGAAAGATCTCTCCGAAGACCACAGACCCGTGACGAGTGCATTTCAAGTAAGTGGTTTGGTTTTGATGTCTTGTCTGTTATTTCCACCTTGTCTGCTACAATCTGTATTCCTATACGAAACACAAGGAATGCGACTCAATAGGAATGACCCATGATGTCGGGTTAATTCTGTTTACAAAAGAATAAATATTATAGCAGTCCCTTATAAGAGAGAATCGATACCTTCCTTCACTGGGTGATCCCTTCATGTCTTCCCAAATTGATTCCCTCCCCCTCAGAGCCCCACCATCCTTGCATAGCTATCTGTTACGGGGTGACGGGGGGGTCAGGCAATTATTGAAGTATATCTGAATTTACAATATTAACAACTATACGGAGTGTCCAGAGGTTCGTGGTGAATTAATTATCTGTTTAAGAAGCCATGAAGAAATCAATCAATGAAAATTTCTCACTCTTTTGAGGGAAGGAGGATGTTTGTCAATTCTTTCTTCTTTTTTTCCTTTTAAAGCCTGGGTTACACTTAAAGAGGCAGAATTTGCTTTTCACATGATCTCTTCGAGAAAGCGCAATTGAAAGGGGTCGGGCCTCCCCTTGGTCGGCCTCTTCTACTCCAACCTCACCTACAAGGTACAGGATTCAAATCACACCGAGGAATCCACGGTCTTTTCTGCAAGGCTGTTTCACTTGCTGTCACCCCTCCAATGACCTTGGGTCTTTGTGCTGATTAAGCAGGCTGTTTCCAACCATCAGATGTCCCCTTGCTCTTCCCCTCCATTTCTCCACGCTTTGCCCGTGTTTTCAGCGACCTAGAGTATCCCTGACAAGAGTTCGGACCTAGAGCATCCCTGACAAGTGTTTGTCCAGCCTCTGCTTAAAGACTGTTGGTGAGGAAAAACTCACTACATCCCTAGGTAGCCAATTCCACAGCTGAAGTACTCTTACTGTAAATCCCCCCCCCAATATCCAGCCAGTACCTTTCCACCTGCAATTTAAACCCATTATTGCGAGTTCTGTGATCCTCTGCTGCCAACAGGAATAGCCCACTACCTTCCTCTAAGTGAGAAGACCTTCAAATAGTTCAAGAGAGCAATCACGTCCGCCCCCCAACCTCCTCTTCTCCAGACTGAACATTCCCAAGTCCCTTGGCCTTTCCTTGTAGGGCTTGGTCTCCAGGAGAGGAGTCTCCAATCCCTCCTGCACATCCCTTCCGCAGCTACTGCTGCTAGTAAGTTTCATCCCAGCCGGCCACAGGGGAACGCTGTACTGAGAGTGGAAACTGTGGACACAAATACTAGCTATGATAAGAAACAGAATAAAAGAGCAAGCTGTCCTAGGAAAGGGGTGATTCTGACCCTACCCAGAAGAGGCTGTTGGGGGCTAGGGGAAACTAAGAAGGGCGTGTGTATGTGTATGTGCTCACACATGCTTAGGCACAAGGAGGGATGGCAGAGTCGGATTATTTCCAGGCACTGGCTGGGAGCCATTCTCCTTAGACGACAGACTAACTATGCAAGGCCTGGAGGCTTGAAAATGGGTTTACTCCACACCAGGAGTGGAAAGCGAAGCCTGAGGCTCCTCGTGGTAGCGAATGGGGTGTAAGCCAAGCCCCTTTGGGGAACAGTTCACACCTGGCCCTGGCAATGCTGCTGGAACGAGCGGCCAGCCCCCCGGCCAGCTCCCCCCACCCATTGCCATCATCAGAATATCCGGAAGCGCCCATATTGACACAGGGACATCTTTGCCATTCAGCATCCCGCAGGCTGGCAAAGAGCCGCCGCCACTTGGACCGCTCCTCCGCAGCACAACGTGAGCACCACTGCCGCAGCAGGATCAGCTGGCAGGCCCCGGAAGCAGAGCGCTCCCTGCTTGGCTGTGCCTTGGCCAGACAAAGGACACAACCGAGTGCAAATCTGCGTGTCCGACACCCTCTTCTCGTTGCATCCGGGGCAGCCATTACAGAAGGCAAAATAACAGTGCCCTTCTGGTGATTCCTGTTCACATGATCCTACAGCCCTGAATGGGGTGGGGGGAGGGCCTCTGGCTACCTGACCCCTTGGTCTGAGCTTTAAGACAAGTAATGTGGCTCAGAGTGGGAAGCTGCAGTCCTGCAGTCAAAAGGTCTGTTCACGACTTGAATTTGATCCCGACGGAAGTCGGTTTCAGGCAGCCGGCTCAAGGTCGACTCAGCCTTCCGTCCTTCTGAGGTTGGTAAAATGAGCACCCAGCTTGCTGGGGGTAAAGGGAAGATGACTGGGGGAGGCACTGGCAAACCACCCCGCAAACAAAGTCTGCCTAGGAAACGTCGTGATGTGACGTCACCCCATGGGTCAGTAATAGGGCTGCCAACCTCCAGGTACCAGCTGGAGATCTCCTGCTATTACAAATGATCTTCAGCCAATAGAGATTAGTTCCCCTGGAGAAAATGGTCACTTTGGCCATTGGATTCTACAGCATTGAAGTCCCTCCCCTCCCCAAACCCCACCCTCCTCAAGCTCCGCCCTAAAAATCTCCAGGTATTTCCCAACCTGGAGCTGGCTGGCTACCCTAATTGTTGCAGTCTAAATCTTCACTCAGGGGAATCAAACCCGGTTCTCCAGATTAGAGCCCACAGCTCTTAACTGTGACACCATGCTGGCCAAGCAAACATCTTGCTATCATACCCGATCCAGACAATGAGGCGCAGCAGATTCTGGGCCGTTCTGTATCTGAGATAATAGCTTCTTTCCATAAAATGGTGGATTTCATAAAATGAATGATTGTTCAAATAGGTTAACAATGGGCAACCAGGGGCTAGGGATCACTAGCAGAGAACTCTGAGCATTTACAGCCCATTATAGTGTCCAGGATTCTTTAGGGACTCGATGCCAGTTAAACTGGTATAAAACTGATACGAATTATGGTGCAGCCGATGTCTGTAGGATGGTCTTGTGGGCTTCCACCTCTCCAGGACTGAACACAGGGATTAAACCTCCTTTTGGGGATGGCCAGCTCTAAACACATAAAGCATTTTCATTGAGTTTCTGTGGGACTTGTGTTCCCATACCCATCTGGCAGTTAAAAGACACCTGTTCCTTGTTTCTCTCACTCCAGCAGTGCCTTTTAAGCATTTAATGAGCCCATCTTCAGCAGAGCTGAATCATAAAAAAAGAATGATATATTAAAAGCCTTCCTGAAAATCCCCCTGTTACTGTCAAGTTCTGTATGAAGCAAATTAGGGAGGTGGAATTTGTGTGTGGGGGGGGGGATTTCTCCTCACAAAGTTACTGGCAGCACCTCAAAGGTATATTTTCCTATTTCGTTTGTGCATCCTAAAACTGTGTTCCTGCAGGTCGCAGAAGGAACATTCCCTTTCCCCTTTATTTCAAACGATCCAATAGTCCAACGGTCATTTAATAAACATTCCTAATTACGAACACTGCTGGCGGCATTGGCTTTTAGGAAACTCAGCCTATCACACTCTTACATTTGGTAATCTGTCCACATTATTTCTATCAATACAATTTTAAGATTTAATATAATGAAGTATTCCCCCAAAGGCCAGAGTTAATCCAGGCAACAAAAACATTTACATTCAAATTCTGAAATTTTGCTGAATTGTGAAAAATATAATTTCAGCTCAAATGGTGTAGAAATGCCCCTATACCAGTACGTACTCAGAGCCAGTGTTGAGTAGTGGTTAAGAGTGTTGGACAAGGATCTGGGAGACCCTGGTTCGAATCCCCACGTGCGCCATGGAAGCTTGCTTGGTGACCTTGGGCCAGTTACACTCTGTCAGCCCAGCCTACCACACAGAGTCTCTTGTGAGGACACAACTCTTGTGAGAAGAGGAGAACAATGTAAGCAGATTTGGTTCCCATCTGGGAGAAAGGTGGGGGTATAAATGAATTACGTAAGTAAATATTTGCTTAGGGTGACTCTTCGTGTTTCATCCTTTGCACCTTTTCCTTTGGGGCTAGAGGGGAGAGAGCGCCTAGTCCCAGTACCACAGTGGAGCATATGATACTGTGCAACAGTTCCCACAGGGCACACCCAGAGCAACATGCTATTTCCTGCCACAGCCCATGTTTCTCCAACGGGGATCTTGTTTTTCAAAGTGAAGTACAGAATGGAGGAAGCATTGAGCCATCAGCAATAGCCCGTTATACTCCTCGGGCATATCTACACTACAAGCATTGTAGATTTGTACCACTGGAGGAGGAGGAGGAGGAAGAAGAAGAGTTGGTTTTTTATATGCCAACTTTCTCTACCACTTAAAGAAGAACCAAACCGGCTTACAATCACCTTCCCTCTTCCTCCCCACAACAGACACGATGTGAGGTAGGGGAGGCTGAGAGAGCTCTAAGAGAGCTGTGACTAGCCCAACGTCACCCAGCTGGCTTCATGTGTAGGAGTGGGGAAACCAACCCAGTCCACCAGATTAGCCTCCGCCGTTCATGTGGAGGAGTGGGGAATCAAACCCAGTTCTCCAGATCAGAGTCCACTGCTCCAAACCACCGCTCTTAACCACTACACCACGCTGGAAATAATGGTTATTATTTCCTTTATGTAATCCTACGAATTTTCGTGTGGGAACAACATGGATCCTGATTGCTTTTCTAATTACCAGGGTAGTTGGTCCTTTGGGCTTAGAGATGTAGAGCTAGTGTTTCACCTACTTCACAGGGTTCTTGTGAGGTAGGAAAGAACTATATGGCCTTTTATGCATGGCTGTTGGGGCTTTGCTCTGATTATGCTTGCATTTTCCGACCATCAGAGGTTGCCTCACTCTCCCTGCGTGTTTCCGTGCATTTTCCCCATGTTTCCTGGATGCTGGCTAAACACGAATCCAGAAAAAGCGAGCAAAACACATGGGGAGAGCGAGGCGACCTCTGATGGTCGGTAAATGCAAGGATAAGCAGAGCAAAGCCCCGAAGTAGTCTGCGGGGTGACTGCAAGGAAACAGCCATGCATAAATGGCCTTAATTTTTCCTAATGTCCTACTGCATTTTCAAGCAGTGTGCAATTGTGGCAGAACATTTTACGCCAGAACCCTCACAACTTTACAGCAGTTCTGTGTAATTCACCAGAATCCCGCATTTCATTTTCAAGAAGCCAACGCCACCCCCCCCCCCCAAGGAACTGAGGTGTTAGGCTCGAAGAGAAGATGGAATCAAAAGTGTTTTGCCCCAGATCTTCCAGATAAGTGTGCCAATAAATGGCTACAACTGAAGCACTGAAGTGTCTAAGATGGTTTGTGCTCTTCTCATAATGGGCTAATTTTGGTGAACATAAGAAAAGCCCTGCTGGATCAGACCAAGGTCCATCAAGTCCAGCAGTCTGTTCACACAGTGGCCAACCAGGTGCCTCCAGGAAGCCCACAAACAAGACGACTGAAGCAGCACCATCCTGCCTGTGTTCCACCGCACCCAAAATTATAGGCATGCTCCTCTGATCCTGGAGAGAATGGATATGCATCATGGCTAGTGTCCATTTTGACTAGTAGCCATGAACCATGAATCTCCATGAACATGTCCACTCCCCTCTTCAAGCCTTCCAAGTTGGCAGCCATCCCCACATCCTGGGGCAGGAAGTTCCACCATTTAACCATGCGTTGTGTGAAGAAATAGTTCCTGTTGTCTGTTTTGAGTCTCTCACCCTCCATCTTCAGCAGATATCTCTGCGTTCTGGTATTATGAGAGAGGGTGAAAAGCTTCTCCCTGTCCACTCTCTCCATACTATGCATACTATGCATGAAGGATGGGGCTGTCCATTGCAGAGGCATTCCTGGCATAGCAAGAACTTTTTGATTTAAAAAAAGACTAGAAGCACTTTTTTTTTTTGCTGCTGGTGCTAGGGAGTCCAGGGTCACTATGCAGAGGCAGGCAATGGCAAACCACCTTTGGACGCCTCTTGCCTTGAAAACCCCAAGGGGTTGCCATAAGTTGTCTGCATCTCAACGGCCCTTTCCACCACCAACCATGGTTAACATGGCCATTTTGTGTTGTGTAGAAGAATTTCATATGAGTCAGCCAGAATTTTGAGATTGTTATGCTGCAAGCCAATAAAGCAGGAAGTCCAGAAATGTGCAGTCCTCTCAACTGTGTTGCCAAAACATTTTCCATTGTTTGTTCCTTGGCAGTACCGGATTCAACAAACCAAGACTCACTTGCACCTGGCTAACTTGCAGCGCCCCCCCTTTTTTGCCCAAGGTCTGCCGTTAGCTTGCAGAGATTTCATTTTTAAAAAGCGGGACCAAAAAGGCAGGGGAGGCATCGTAGGTTCTGCGGTCGAGTTCCACCGGCTTGCCGAGTCCTGTAGTTTTTGGCTTCTCCGGTTCAGCTTGGCTTTCTTGCAATCTCATCTGTGCAGTCTGAGCTGAAACAATCCCCCTCCTGTCTCAACTAGATTTCTCTCTTGCTGCTGCCCAAACAAGGCCTTGGCAGCTGAAGCAGGATCCCAGAGGGTAGCAGACATTCGTCATGCACACTCTGTCAATGTTCACGCACAGTAATCAGAAATCAGATTCGCTGCTGCAAATGCAACAGACTGAATCCTTGTCAACAGGGTCACTTAAGTTAATAATCCACGTGCCTGTGGATGGTTGTGATGACGTCTCATCTCCAGACATAGAAATTAGGGGGTTTCACACCCTAGGAAGTTCATCCCTCCCGTCTATACTTTTATTTTTTTAATTGAGGCTTTTGGGACAACTTAGGTCTTTTATGCATGGGTTGGAGGAAACGGTATGCATTGGCTTGAATGATCAGGGGGGAAACTGTGTGCTAATCGAACCATGAATACAGAAAAACAGTCTCTCAAGCTCAAATCAAGTCCCACCCCTTTAAATGCTGCTCTGTAATTGGTTGACTTTGCAGTGCTCCACGTGAGAGAAGATTTCCTTTCCCCCAGACCCAACTGCCACATTAAAAAAAATGTTAAGAACAAAAAACAAAAAACGGAGCTACCTGAAAGAAAGGGGGGGGGGGGAGAGAGAAATCCAAGCCTCATTTTTTTAAAAGCCTTTCTTTTGCTCAGAAAGAGCTCCGAGGTAGTAGGAAGCACTTGAATGCCCGCCTCTTTACACACTGCTTTGTGATTGGCTGTGAGAGAAGCCAATCTTATTTTCCCCCCTGTATAACTGGCATGCTGCTTTGAGGAGGGGGTTGGAAAAGGGTGGGGCGTGATGCCGTGGGGAAGCTCAACCTGAGAATGGAGTATGTACATTCTGTGACTCTGGAATGAGCCAGGATGAACCATTTAATTCGGGCCAGAAGAAGAATGGGAAAAGCAGGGTTGGTTTTACGTCAAACAGCATTGAGCTTCCAAGGAATGAGATATCGTGCATACTGAAAAATTTGATCCTGGCTGAAACGGGGAATAAAGGTGGTTAAAGCGACCACGCATAAAACACCTTAGCTTTGTAGCCCTCAATGTGCTTGAAGTCAGGATGCCATTTGGCATTGTCTTGGCTATTATGAGGGGATTATTGGCTTGAAAAGACCCCACAGTAGGTGTGATGAAAACAACTAAGAAACAAACTTGTTTCAGTGATAAGAAGAAGAAGAGTTGGTTTTTTATATGCTGACTTTCTCTACCACTCAAGGAAGAATCAAACTGGCTTACAATCGCCTTTCCCTCCCCACAACAGACACCCTGTGAGGGAGGTGAGGCTGAGAGAGTGTAACTAGCCCAAGGTCACCCAGATAACTTCATGTGTAGGAGCAAGGAAACCAATCCAGTTCACCAGATTAAGATCCACCGCTCATGGAGGAGTGGGAAATCGGTTCTCCAGATCAGAGTCTACTGCTCCAAACCACCACTCTTAATCACTACACCACGCTGGCCGTCTTTAAGCAGAGGCTAGACAAACACTTGTCAGGGATGCTCTAGGCTGATCCATTCATTGAGCAGGGGGTTGGACTGGATGGCCTGGATGGCCCCTTCCAGCTGTATGATTCTATGATTCTACTCGAACTCCTACACCACGCTGGCTCATGGGGAGTTTCCCAACTGAGCTCCACCTGACTGGAACTTCTGGCAGCAACATTTCCCGTTTCTACCATTCCTTAAACTTTAAAAGGTGGGGAGGGGTTGGAGGAAGATTGCAGTTAAGCCTGAGTTCGTTCTCTCTCTCTCTCTCTCTCTTTGTGAAGCTTCATTCCATGGGCAATTTCTGCTAAGCACAGAAGCCAATGCTCTGCTTGGATCTGCGCACGGGTAGAGAGGGTGAACTGGGGAGGGGGAGGGGGAGAGGCAGAGGCACTTCGCAATAGGCAGCACACCTGCCCTGCAGGTGACAAAGGTTTCCCTTGTATCCGCTGAGAGGCTCGGCTGCATAGAATGGGGGCAAGGATGGTGACTGGAGTCCCGGCTGTGCCCCTCCCAACAGTAAACACCAAACTGGATGAGACAGGTGAGTTCAGTGATAAAACAGCTCAGGTTTCTCTTTTGAAAGAGGGTCATGGGTTGAAGATCAGAGGTCCCTTGATGTTTTTACTTTTAAATTTCATTTAAAAGCATTGTGTATGTGTGTCTCTGTGTTAAGTGCCGTCAAGTCGCCTTACGAATCAAAGTCCTCCAAAATGTCCTATCTTTGACAGCCTTGCTCAGATCTTGCAAATTGAGGGCTGTGGCTTCCTTTATTGAGTCAACCCATCTCTTGTTGGGTCTTCCTCTTTTCCTGCTGCCCTCCACTTTTCCTAGCATGATTGTCTTTTCCAGGGGCTCTTGTCTTCTCATAATGTGACCAAAGTACGACAGTCTCGGTTTAGTCATTTTAGCTTCTAGGGTCAGTTCAGGCTTGATTTGATCTAGAACCCACTGATTTGTTTTTTTGGCAGTCCCATGGTATCCATAACACTCTCCTCCAACACCACACTTCAAAGGAATCTACTTTCTTCCTGTCAGCTTTCTTCATTGTCCAGCTTTCAAACCCATACATAGTAATAGGGAATACAATGGCATGAATTAACCTGATCTTGGTGGCCAGTGACACATCCCTACACTTCAGAATCTTTCCTAGCTCCTTCATGGCTGCCCTTCCCAGTCTCCATCTCCTTCCGATTTCTTGGCTGCACTCTCCCTTTTGGTTGATGGTGGAGCCAAGGAATAGAAAGTCTCGAACAATTTCAGTTTCCTCATTGTCAACCTTAAAGTTGAGTAATTCTCCTGTAGTCATTACTACATCTGGGTGGGGCGAGGGAATTTGGGCAGAAAAGGTAGTTCAGGGCCCACTAGGCAACCCTGATGCACACAGCCCTGCTCATTGGTGTATAACATTTGGGAGTGGGTGCATCTATTTTTTTTAAAAACTGTAACGCACAAGTAAGAGGTCTCAATTCCCTTGAATACCCAGTGATGCGAACTGCAGAAAGCTTTTGAAACACCTTGAGCCTTTGGTATGGGATAGCCTAAATTCAGCAAATCCATATGAGACTCCTGTCTTGTATCCACTGTAGCCCAAAGGTTTTAAGTTATTTTAGTAACTTGGGAAGGAGGTGCGGGAGCAGCCGGAGAGATGTG